>NC_090450.1:172002215-172307493 GCF_031143425.1 Pleurodeles waltl
CGCTAGGAGGCCTTCAAATATTCGACAGTGAAATTTAGCAGATTTCACTGTGCAATTTTTTGCATCATTTTTAACACCTCCTCAGCCTCAGAGCAGGCGTTATAATGACGCTTCCATAGAAACCTACGGGCCTCCTTTCATTTTGCTACACTAGCATCAACATTTTGGACACTAGTGTAGCAAAGCAGCACAATAGCATCAAAATTGTTGATGCTATTGTGCTAATGACCTCCATGGTGCACTGTATCATAAATATAGCGCAACCATGGTGTTGTTAGGTGCACCACTTTTTCCTATATCTGGGCCTTAGTGCACTGTGAAGAGGTGCAAGAAAAGAGAAAAAACAGCAGTCAATAAAAATGTTGCTGGTTGTCGAGCCAGTAACAGTCTAATACACCATAATAAAATATAATGAACAGGAATGTGAATGAATTGAAAACTGTACCAAAATCTTATGAAATTGAGCCTTGTGCAACAAAGATGAAATGTCAAATTTTAAATCAAAAGAATACCATTTAATGGAAGCTCTAGTCAAGTATTTTATTTTTAACTATGTTCAGCACATTTTCACCACATATGCTTGTGCTACTTTTTCCAGAATTTGCTACTTCCTGTCTGAAAGCTTTGTTTCCCTTTAAATGTAATCTTCTGCAGTGTAGTCGAATTTCCCTAGCGCCTTGAGACCCGCACGGGTGAGTAGCGCGCTTTATAAATGTTAATGATTTGATTTGATTTGATTTGATTTGAAGAAATAAAGAAGTGACACAACTCTGTTGGCAATATAGTATGTTTATCAAATTAAAATACAGCTGGGAGTACAGCTCAGTTTTGTAACTGAAACCACACTCAACTCAGCTCTTACAAACAGCATCTTTTATAGTCTTGGTCCACAAAGGAAACTTCTTATCTCTTATCATATTTCCAATTAGCACAGTAGCTCGATATTTTGTTATTTTATTCATCCTTGGCACAAGCAATAATTCTCTAAAAAGCATCTGACTACTTGTCTCTAAAATGCAGCTGTGGCGTATATAATAAACATATGCATCCTCTAACGAGCACAGTGTCTTTTGATCTCACCCTTGGAACTCCATCAGTGTATCCTCCCTACGCTACTTCCATACTCTGAAGTTTTATGGCCTGTATTCCTCCTTCTACCAACCTTGACACACACAAACATCTCATGCTTTCCTTTCAGGTATGCCATGATTTACACCTCATCCTAACACTTGTATCATAAAGTGGCTCAGGCTCTCGTGTGTGTGACCTTCTAAATTATCTGAGGTATGCGAGGACCGGCTGTAACTGCTTTGTCCTGCACCTGGCCTTCCCCTCCATTTTCCTGTCTGTCCCTGTACTTCATTTTAACATGGTACCCATGATAAGGCCTGTACTTGTCTCGCACAGTGTACACTTCTGCATTTTTCCTTCTTAAGCCATGTGTTGACCAGAGTGGGCCTTCTTTCTGGGTTTTTTAAGCCTATTACATTCCCCCCTCCAGTTGAAGTTTCAACTGCTCACTCACCTTTCCTGTCCAATGTACCTATCTCTATTCTGTTTCTCCTTCCACACTTTACTAACTAATCTACTAGTGAACATCACTCCTAACTTCTGACTGCTGGACTTACAACACCCTGCAATAATCTGGACAAGACAGTACATCAAAAGGATTACCACAAGGATTGGATGAAGTCCTTTAAGCAATTCTGGTAGTCAGGACGGCATCCACAAAAACAACCCTAAAACCACTCGTCGGGGCACCCCCTTCTTCCATCTTTCTCTTCTGCAGATTATCCAAAGTCTGTATGGCCTCTGTTATTGTTCCATTGTCCCCATTGTTAGCTGCCATGTATGTACAGCAGGCCGTACCGATCTTGGCACAAACCCCTCCTTCCATAGCTGTCATCAAGTCTAGCACATACCTATGTTGCATAAGCATTACTCACAACTCTTCTTTGACTGCATTGAAACCATCTTCCGTGGCATTGATGGTTTTCATCAGTTCCCACAGTGTTATTTGCAACCAAAGAGCAGTGGCTTTCGCTTGGAGAAATGGGAGGATGCTTCCAAAAAACAACTGGGCATCATTGAACGACCGATACTCCTGCGGAATTTCTGCCCAAGTTACAGTGCCAAAATACTCGGCAGCTCTTCTCCTCCGATGATGATATAACAATGTCATTGGACGGCTCATGGGATGGGCATGTAGCTTCGAAACTTCCACTCCTGGAATCATCAAGGAGGGGGGGTGCACAGTGACTATGGAACAGAGACCTCTACATCCTGCAGGAACTCGCGTTTATAGCCATTCTCCACACTGCCAACAGTAGTCCATCACACTGGAGGTGCCCCATTGCAGATCAGCATTATACCTTGTGGTGATGCAATTGATGTTCTTCCCTACTGAGACTGTTCCGTTTTCCCCTGAAACATAAGGAAAGGACAATAGGTGTTCTGCCCACTTGTTGAACAGTTAAAGGTGTCTCTACCCAGGTTAGGCTCTGTATATTTTCATCCCATATAGCCTGACAGTTCTGCTGTGTGTTAGTGTTGTTTTTACTCCCTCTCCATAAGGAGAGAGCTCTGCACACAAAGGTTGGGACATGGTGCCATTGACCACGGACGTATACTGATCCCTTTACCTTGAGATATGACCTCTCCTGACAATCACAGGGCCTAGATGTGGCTGAATAATTCTTACATAAAACAGTAGTCTGTGATACCCCTAGGAATCCCTGCTCTAATATTATAGCCTTTCACCTGTCCCCCTTGTACCTTAGAACCCCTGTCCCAGCCATTGCCTCTAGCTTCACTTCTATTTCTTTACGGTTGGTCAAGACATAAGTTATGTTAGCTATCTCTTCCTCATACCGTGTGATGTTTATTAAAAATGTTCTCTGTTGTACCTGTGAAGGTTTGCTTCCATGTTCTCATTCTACACAGGAAAAGATATAAAAGACACTGTGTGACATTCGGAGGTACTTCTTTAGATGAATGTAATCTAGCTGAATCACTGGCATGTGGAATGAAGGAGAATACCAGGCAAGACTTGATAGTACTTTGCATGCCTACTTTTGTCATATGCTGATACCACATATTATTTAATAAGCTAGCATGAATATTATGAGATGCATTCCTATATTCATACGTTTCTCTTTGCATGTGCACAATATTTGGACATGTTACTATACATGAATTAAGATACCATTGTAATACAGCTGCAAATATGATAAAACATAAGCAAGAAAACAAAACAGCAATGAATAAATGTCTGCTGGAAGAGCAAATAAGGTACTCCGCTTGCTCTTTAAAAGAAAACAGTTTCACTCCTTCTTTTCGCTCGCCTCTAAATATTCCCGTAACAATGGCGATGTTTGACACAAAGCAGGAGCCAGTCGAATGTCCGATGGGTGTATCCACTGTTTTCTGCACTCCACTTTCACTGCAGTGGGGGCGCTCTGGGTGACTGGATAAGGCCACGCAAACTTGCTGTTTTTCCATTGCCTTACAAAATTGTGAATGTACAGTTGTTGACCCACAGGAGTTAGACTGGTCTGCTGGGCTGCGGTGGTGCACTTCTGCTGTCGTGCCACCTGTTTAGAAACAAACTTAGCAGACTTCAGCAACTGAGACAAAAACCAGCTCATTTCATTCCCCAAAATATCAGCTTTTTTATCAGCATATTTCTTTTTCTTACTATTGTCAAGAGGGTCGGCATAGGATGCCCTGTCACTATCTTCTGGGGGGGGGGGGTCAAGTGATGACCACTTCCTGGTTGATTTCTGAGGGCAAACAAGGCTAACGGAAGGCAGTGGACCCAGTTCTTATGCAATGTAGCGCTCAGTTTGCTTATTTTCTTTTTCAACAGGCCATTAAGGCACTCCACTATACAATTACTTTGGGGGTGATAGACAGATGAGAATTTAAGTTTTATCCTCAGTGAGGTGCAGATGTGTTGAAAGATAGCAGTAACAAAATGGGTCCCGTTATCAGAACAGATCATACTGCTATTCCCCGCCTTAGTATTACTTCTCATATCAAAAAGTTAGCTGCTGCTTTGGCATCATTATGTACACAGGGTCCTGCCTCAATCCACCTTGAGAAAGGACAGGCAACTACAATTAGATACCTGTAGTTGTTACATCTATAAATCATGTCAACAAAATGTAAATGTATATTTTTTAATGGACCTGTTGGACGGGGAATTGTTGACGTAATAACCTTTAGTGTGGGTCTTTGGCTGTATTGTTGGCATACTGCACATTCAGCAATATACATTGTAATCATTTCAGATAGTTGTGGAACAAACCAATCTGCCTGTAATGTAGCAAGAAGATATTCTTTGGCCGTGTGCGGGGAGATGCAGTTGCTCCAGCGCTGTATACACGTTGTATACATCAGAGCTTGTGCCATTACTGGTTTCCCTATACGTTCCTTCCTATAAATGAAATCTGTTGGTGATCGTATGCACCCTCCCTGTTCCCACAGCTCCCTCTCATGTGGTTGTGCCTGCTCTTGCAACTCACGTAGATGTAATTGTACTGTTTCTGCATACGGGGGTGGTAATTCAGTATCATTCTGTTGCCTACTCATCATCATCTCCAATGTGTGCTCCTCGGATTCAAAATATTTTGGAGATGTTTGGCTGCCCTCTTGGCTGCCCAGTCTGCCAGAGCATCATCTCTGGAGACAAGGTCTTGCTTGTTTGCATGTGCTGCACATTTTATCTCCGCTACCTTGGATGGTAGAGTTAAAGCCTGTATCAATTATGACAGTAAATCTCTGTGCATCATGGTGGACCCATCAGATTTAAGAAACCCCCTCCTTTCCCACGTGTGATTGCTAGAATGTACAGTGACATATGCTGAATCTGAATAGTTGGTGACTTCTAACCCCTCAGCATGCTGCAGTGCTTCAATAATGGCTACTAGTTCTGCAGCTCGTGCTGAAAATGAGAGAGTAGTGGTATGTGACTCACTATCTGTAAGGTATCAGATGATCCCTGCTGTTCGGCTCTTACAACTGCTGCTCCTAAATGTCTAATCCCTGTTTCCTGATCTATGAAAGAGGATCCATCCATAAAGAGCTGCATGGTTCCAGGGATGGGGTCCTCTTCCACCTTGCTCTCTTCTTCTGGCACATAATTGGCACAGTCATGTACTTGTTCATCGCCATTAACTGGGTTTGCAAAGAATGTTGCTGGATTAACTGTGTGACATCTGACCACTTGCAAGGATGTTAATGAAAGTATTACTTCATACCCAGATGCTCTCTGAGTTGTGAGAGTTCTCTTGCCTCCTTATAAGATAGCAAATACTGCATACATACAGTGTTTAAGGTGATCCCATCACTATAGTGGTGCTCTTCTGGGATGCAAATGCTGCTGTAGCCAGGGCTTCCTGACATGGATTGTGACCTTTGATGACATGATCTAGCAGCCCACTGTTGTAGGCAATTGGCTTATGTCCCATAGGTGTCTTTTGAGTCAATACTGCAGTCATCGCGATTCAGTTACAATGACAAAAGAGGTAGAATTGTTTATTGTAGTCAGGTGTACCTAACACTGGGGCATTCATGACCGCTTTCTTTAGCTCCAGGAATGCTCATCTGTCCAATTTATTTTGGTTGCAGTTGCATGGGACTCCTTTAATGCAGTGAGGAGTGGTGCTGTCAATGTAGAATAAACAAATTCCCACTGTCTCACATAATTAGAGTCCTAAAAACTGCTGCATTTGTTTGGTAGTATTGGACTTGGACATGTTTCTAATGCTTTCTACTCTGTCAGGTGTCACCTTTCTCCCGTCTTTGGATATTAGTGGACCTCTGCCTGCACATATTGTAATTTATTTTTGTCGACTTTGTATCCTTTTGTCTGCAAGAATGCAGAGAAGGCCAATGGTGTTGTCTCTACATATGTCTTCAGTGGCGCTACAAACCAGAATGTCATCTACATATTGTATAAGCATACTCTTGCATTTTATTTTTACTAAGTCTTTTTTAACTGATTGATTAAAAATGCTTGGGACTCACAAAAGCCTTGTGGGAGCCTCCTGTGGCATTATTACATATTTTTAAATGTGGATCTAGTCAAATATTGACTTTCGGAATGTAATGGAATGCTGAAAAACGCATTTTTCAAATCGATTATAGAGAAGAAAGTAGCATCTTTGGGAATATTTGTCAGTATAACTGAGGGATCGAGTTCTACTGGAAATTCAGGAATGACTATATCATTCAGGGAGCCCAAATCCTGAATCATTCTCCACGTTCCTCCCTCTGCCTTTTTTATCGGAAAAATCAGCGTATTACATGGTGTCGATCTTTCATATATCACTCCCTGCTCAAGTAACACCTGAATTGTAGGTAAGATACCTTCTTCTGCTTCTTTGGACAACGGGTACTGATGTATCCTGGGCAATTTAGCTCTAGGTTTCAATATAAGTCTCACAGGCTCAGCTCCTTTAATCAGTTCCACATCATGTGGCCCCTTTGTCCATAGCACTTCCGGTAATTTTGCTAAATCTCTCTCTCTCTAATTGTAGTGTCTTGTGCATGTTTTGGCACTGTTCTATATTGCAAGTACATTCTAATGGAGATCTCCATTTCAAATATGACTGTTCCAATTAAAGGGTGTTCATCGAACAATTCCTCCTCTGAGATATCCCTTAATTTGACCCCGGGGTCTGGAACACTATTGATGCCCACAATTCCTGCCTCCTTTCGAATGGATGAGCACTGCATATGTTGGTCATATTTCGAGAACTGATATGCCCAGTAACACCTCTCACCCTGTTATAGTGTCCACGGGTTCGCAAGGTCTAAACAATAGTTATTTTGGTAACTGCACCGTCTTCCCTTGCAGCACTGGTGTGTGCGCTATCAGAGCATATATTCCACACAAAAAGGCCTCTGTTTCCACTGGGACTGCTCTGACCTGCTGCCGTGATTCCTCATGAGCTATGAGGGACAGTATTCTGCCTGGCGTAACACCAGGACCCTTTGAGTTTTTCTATTGGGATACCAAAAATATGGCAGAGATCTTGCACCCTCTCTTCCTCACTTATTTCAGATTGTATAACCACTGACGAGAACCCTTGCCTTTTTTCTAGAAGTTGACTGTTCTGATTCTGAAATATTATATTCTTTTTATCCTCCCTATTACTCGTTATTTACACCAAATATTAATTAATTGTTGTTGTGCTTTTTCAGGTTTGCTACCAAGGGTCTGACCGTGCTCAGGGTAAAGTCAATTGACACCGACCATTAGTCGACCCCTTACCTAAAAATCTGACTCCCCACTGATTCCTCAGTCTTGATTACTCTCCCTTAAAGGCGCCTTTCTGATGTCTTAAATCGGGGGATTTGTGAACCGGGCTTCTGACCTTTTAGAGCAAGGCCTGCCAGTGCCGGTAAAGTGAACATCTCGTGCAGCGTCAGACTTTGTGCGTGTTACCCGATTCTCCTCACTTTCTCTACTCTAATCCTCCAGATCTAACCGGGATATCTGATGGACTTTTACACAAACTGCCCCTTCCAAGAACTGCCTCCTGGGTAATACATTAGTACCTAACTATTTCTTCCAGTAGCTGTCCCCTGGGTAATGCATTAGTATATAACTATCTCTTCCAGGAGCTGTCGCCTGGGTAATACACTAGTACAAAACTATTTATTTCAAGAGCTGTCCCCTGGGTAGCACACTACTACAAAACTTTTTCTTCCAGGAGTTGTCCCCTGGGTAATACACTACTACAAAACTATTTATTCCAGGAGCTGTCCCCTGGGTAATACACTACTACTCCTTGTGCCTCCTTTCTATCACAAAACGGAATCCCTACTAGCTAGTCTTCTGGCCTGGCCAGGAAATCACATTTCATTTCTGCATCTCAACTGTATTTCAAAAACCACACAACTCATTCATGCTCTTATTCCACCATACGACATTTGCCACATAATCATGCACTTTAAATAACAAAGTTCGAAGCCCAACCTCTCTTCACCCTTTAGGACAGCAACCTCTGGACTCCCCGACTGCCACTCGAATAGGCAGGTGTATGCTCACCTGATTTGCGTGCAATGTTCTATTCAAGCGACGCAGGAGGCGTCTCCTTCAGCTGCAATGTGAAGAGATGAGGCTCCTGACTGCCGCTCACCAAAAATGTAGTAAAATTTCAAGAAACAAAGAAGGGACACAACTCTGATGGCAATATAGTATATGTGTATCAAAAAGAAATACGGCCATGAGTACAGCTTAGTTCTGTAACTAAAACCACACTCAACTCAGCTCTTGCAAACAGAATCTTTTATAGTCTTGGTCCACAAAGGAAACTTCTCATCTCTTATCATATTCCCAATTAGCACAGTAGCTCGATATTTTGTTATCTTATTCATCCTTGGCACAAGCAATAATTCTCTAAAACGCATCTGATTACTTGTCACTAAAATGCAGCTTTGGTGTATATAATATACATATACATCCGCTGAGGACAGTGTCTTTTGACTTGCAACTCTATCAGTGTATCCTCCCTGCACTACTTCCAAGCACTGAAGTTTTACAGCCTGTCCTCCTCCCTCTACCAAGCTTGCCGCACACAAACATCTTGTGTCTCCCTTTCAGATCTGCCATGATTTGCACCTCCTCCTAACACTTGTATCAGAAAGTGGCTCAGCCTCTCATGTGTGTGACCTTCTATATTATCTGAGGCATGCGAGGACCGGCTGTAACTGCTTTGCCCTGCACCTGGCCTTCATCTCTGTTCTCCTGTCTGTCCCTGTAGTCCATTCTAACATGGTACCCAGGTTTAGGCCTGTACTTGTCTCGAACAGTGTACACTTCTGCACGTTTCCCTCTTAAGCTATGTGTTGACCAAAGAGGGCCTTCTTTCTTTTTATTGAGGGCTATTACAGCAGAGATTAATTTCAGGGTGCATGACATAATTAATAGTTGGGCTGTATCTACCAACCGGCACAAAAACACCTTTGAACTTGAGGAATGATAATTGAATCAAAGGACGTGGGATGAGGTTTTATGCTAGGTTATGTTGTGTTTCTTGGTAGTCACATAGCACAGCATTTATCAATGTATTACCCTGTTGGAGGTTTGTGCAGAGATCTGGGTGCAGATGTTCATCCCTCTTCATTTCTCCACTGGAGGATTTCATTCCTGGACCATGTTTATTTGGGGTAGCAGCAGTCGTGGCTCGCGCTACGCTGCAGGGGTGGAGTGGTGCAAGGGGGAGGTTAGAAGAGGGAGTAAGGGGGGATTAATTTTAAAAAAAATTATAAACCACTTACCTGTGCCGCCACCTTCACAACCGCGCTGCTCCTCTCCTCTTCTCTGCTTGCAGGCACAGGCTCCCAGTCTGCACTGCGCCAATCCTGACGCTGCTCGGAGCAGCATCAGGATTGGCTGGTAGCATCCATCCATGGCACTTCCAGGCAGACTAGGAGCCTGTACAGGCTCTCTCCAGCCCAGCAAGTGTCTTGCTGGGCTGGAGAGAGCCCTATGCACATGTGTGTTTGGCCGGCCCGAGACGGCCCGCTAAACATACATGCGCTCTGAGTGGGAGTGCAGAGCACTCCCCCTCATTGCTCGTCACCCCCATGGTCCCGCCCCTTTCCCCCAAAAAATGATAATAAACAAAATTATTATCATTTTTGTGGAAAAGGTTTGCAGCTGCCGCTGATGGCGGGCAGCGATGCTCCTCCACCCTTATGGAGGAGCCGTCGCTGGGTAGCAGTATGGAAGATGCAAGTTATCCTCACAGGTGTATCGTGCATGCTTCCAGCCTGACCCATTTTGCTTGTTCTGCATTGTCTCAGTTAGATTCACGTACCAACGTTCTCAACTTAAACCATGTCTGCTATGGCTGTGTTGTGGTGTGGAGGCAGTGGACTTTGTGCCCTTCCAAGCAGCATAAATGACCACATGTCAAACTTTTTCTCGTGCAATGTTGCTGGATCTTCTTTTTCTCATCTGGGGTGTACTGTTCCACATCTAGAGTCTACTGAAAACTAGGGGTATCCCATGAAGTAGAGATTTTTCATCACAAAGTACAAATAATTTACCACCAATTCAGCGTGTAAAGTGCTATCATATGAAAACCGGGACTGGAAAGCATTTTATATACAAATGTTATTAATATTGAGATACTCGTGATGGAAGAAAAGTTAAGAAAGATATTTATTCACATGAGAAATGCCCGCAGCTACTAGCGTGACATGGTTTAAGTGTAGGAAAAAGATAAGCAAGGTATGAACTTGTATCCCGTTTCACAGGACTTGCTAGAAAAGGTAAGTGAGAAATGCATTGACATACATTTCACTCACAAGTTACCAACAACTAGATATCAATTGAGAGAGTAAACTATGACAGTGCAGGGAAAAGCACAAAAATCTGCCAGCTATGTGTGGACTATTATTGTGAACTCACGAGCCTACAGTCATGTAATGAAAACTTACTTTGTCTTGGGGAAGCATGCATCCCTGGTATCTTGTTATCCTGTCATTGGTAGTTGGAACATGCCTGGCCTTGCATGCACCATTTCTGTTATTCTCAGCTGCAATATCGGAGGGTTGCTGTGCCTGATGGATCCCAGTTCAATGTTGCTCAGTTGTTAGAGTCTCAATGTCTCTGTACTCCCCATACCCGTCTCCTAGTCCCCTTATTTTCCATGTCTAAACAGATTTGTCTCTGAGATTCTTTTCCTCAGCGTTTCCAGTTTCCTGGTACCGTGCTTCTCAAGAATGCTTATCCTTGACGCTTTGTGCCCTAGGCTCCCTGGAATTGATGGATGGATTTAGACTGACAGACAGAACAGCATTCAATTAATAATCTAACTGGTACTCACCTATCCAGGAACAGCTCAGGGAGAAAGGCATACCTTTGCTGTCTATAATCAAAGCAGGATAGTTCTGATGTCTGCTATGAGAAACAGGTCAGCCAGCAGAGCAAAAGACTGATGTGCCAAAAATGAGAGATAGCTCTGCTGGCTGTGGCAAGTGAGGGATTGAAGTCGTAATGGTGGTAGTTGAGGGGTAGCTCTGCTACTGGAAACAGTGGATGGGTCTGTTGTTAATATTGGGTGGGCATGTGGCTTATTGCTAATTTTCTTCGGGTGAATGACAGTCTATTCCCTGTCCTGGTGGAGGAATGTTCTCCAAACTCTGTAAGGCAGGCTTTGCTGACCCCATTTGCTAATTAATACACTCTCAGAACCATTTTTCTAGAGGGCCATGGGGCACACGGAGCCAACTGGGCCCAACGTGATGGTGGAGCCCTTCTACTCCTGAAGTTATGGGGCCTGACCTACTATGAATCCAGAGCAACTGGGCAAAGTACTCTTTCTGCACTTGACTCTCTGTGGTAGCTCTGGACGAGCAGTCAAAGGCTACCTCAAATGGGGAAATGAAGATACATGTTATTTCACAAAACTCATAACTCAAAGTGCACTCAGCAATGTCAATAAATCAATATCCAGTCAAATACTTGCTTTTATATGAAAAATAAGCATTTTATTTCTAATTCCTAAGCAACAACAGCATGCCCATGAGGTTGGGGCTCTAGTGTTTAATGGGTAATCCCCTGTCTCATTCTTTTCCTTGCAATGTGGTCAGAGTTATTTCCCATTCACTGGTGGCTGCATCCAGAGAATACTCAAATAGGCCGTACTCAGGGTTTCCCCTTTAACTCTTTACGTATTAGCCAAAAGTGTCTATGCTGACGTTGCACCTTCAGCAGTGAGTTCCCCAGGGTCCAACAGCCCAGATTCTAGTCTTTCCCACTCGCTTCACAGAAGCATTCAGTGTTTCAGCAGATGCCCTGTCTGTGGGCACTCACAAGCTCTGGTCCTGTTCAGAGAAGTTGGGCTACTTGCGGTACATGGAGCAGGCACAGGATCTCTCCCGAGCGGTGCATCGGGGTTTCCCCGGTGATCTGAGCTGCCCCCAGCCTGTGAAGATGCGCGTCAGTCTTCCCCACACATGGGGATGGAAATTTGATTTTCTAGCCTCCAACTAGAACCCAACAATTCTGCAACATCTTTCTGCTATCCTCCACAGTCCTCAGGGGTCAGTCAGGAGCAGGCCTTGCCAAATGGATTTTAAAATATCAGATTGTTTGGCACTTCAAATTCCTAAAATTCATGCTTTAAATGCCTCCCTCAACGTGGTTTGAGATTGTACTGAACCTGCATTACTGTGAAAGAACTCTTTCAATGGCTTCTACAATCTCTGACTTGAAGGTAACATCCAAAAGCACAATGTGCAGGAGTAACAAATTATATGGCTTTGCTCGTTTTTGGGTGGTTCCACATTAAAAAAAAACAATCACATGGTCAGAATATGTGCGGGGTAGCTTCTTGCTTTCTTTAGTCCTGGTGATGATGTACCTAGTAAGAAGAAAGCACTTCTGGAATGGAGATTCTGCTCTGTGAAGTGATTTAGGAACTCTGTGGTAATAGAACACCTAAATCGCCATGTATCTGTAAACTGTTCCTGAAGCATGATACAATGTATCTCTTTTGCCCTAGACAACTGTGCTGTAGATGCACATTGAGTGCAGTATAGTTCTTTATCAATTCACTAATGTGAGGGGTAGTCCTTCTCATTCACACAACGCAAATATATGCCTGCACTCTAAATCTTGTATTGTATTTCAAATTCTTATGAGTAGACTTTTCTTGATTCAACTTAGAACACCTCAAATGTGTGCACTGCAAGGTACATGTGCACACTGACCTCCTAGTTTAGCTGACTTGAATTTAGCATTTTGAGGGTTTAGGTGTGTTTCTTCAATTAAAACTACATCAATATAGTGACTTTGCAGGTATTTCAACATCTTGCTCACTTTCCTATGGTTATTAAGGCTGCACACATTCCAGGTCAGCAAACACAGTATATGTTTGTCAAATGTGATGTCATAGGTCAAGGATGCTTTGCATCTGTTAACCCGAGTACTTAGGCCTGATAACAACTTTGGCGGTCCGACCTTCGGGTGGCCAAAGCTGCGGGATGAGGTAGTCGTCAAGCCGGCAGCCGCACCCCCCCCACCCCTCCCACACACAGCATTACGATGTTTCCACCGGGCTGACCAGCAAAATGTCGTATTACGACATTTCCGCCAGTAACCTAGGTGAAAACAGTTCACTGGCATTGGCTTAGGCTCTCTTAAGTCTAGGCCAATGCTGTTGCACACAAGCACCCTCAGAATGAACCCTGTCTGCATAGCAGACAGTGTGCATTCCAAGTGTGCTAGCAGGGGTCCCAGCACTGCCCATGACATGGTCCTGGGCAGTGCAGGGGCCCCCCTATGGCCTCCAGCACTGCCTTTCCACTAGCCTTTACATGGCAGTGCAACCACCATGGAAAGGCTGGCCGAAAGTGGAGTTGTGATCAGCACAGAGGCGCCGCCATGGGCCTCGTTGTGGCTGACCACGACTCCGACCACTGCCAACCTGTTGGGATCCATGATCCAGGCAGTGTCGGCGGACTCCTGGTGGTCTGACTTTCAGGATCGTAATTTGGAGGTCTGACCGCCAGGAGTGTGGCAGTCTGACCACCACTGCAGGTTTGCAGGTCCCCTGACAGCATACCTTGTAATCAGGGGCATATTCTTGTAGGGCATCTTCCACTAGCGCTCTCTACACTTTCCAGCTGGCCATACATGGTAGGTTGTTTGGACACTCTGTCCATCCACTCACAGTTTCCTCAACTAAAAGTGATATCTCCCCACCCCTGAACCTTCCCCACTTGTAACACGCTTGCTGTCACCCCAAGGTTATTATTGAAGATGTGCTTTGCGGAGTAACCAGCTAATCCCAAGAACCGGCACCAGCCTTCTGCGAGGGCCATAAAGTGATATTACTCCACTGCTATGCACCTAAGAGCGGAAGAGAACTTCATACAACATATGAAGAATTAATGTAGCAGCATGGCAATGAAAAGAGCAGGAGGCTGTTGTAGGAGGCTGGCTCAGTATATGGTGTACGCCTGTAGGTGGGGCACCCTGTACTGAGTATAGGCAACTCTTAGTGATAGTGTAGGCGTCTCTACATAACCAGGGCTCTCATAAGGGTAGCTGTGGAGAGCAGCTAAGGCTTACCCAGGAGGGTGTAAAGTGGATGCAAGTACCACACAGGTCAGTCAGTGATATACACACAAGAAAGAACCACACTGGTGTTAGAAAAATATGTTATACTTATTGTAACCCACACTGTAGAACTAACTTTGTTATATCTCCTAACCAAATATATGAACATACAAAAATATACTCAGCAACAGGTAAGTAAAGGCATAAAATAAGGCCTGAAATAATGGGGTCCCTATTGTGGGGCCTGACTATATACTAAAAAAATTGATTCTGACGTAGTTTCCATAGGCTAACATGGGGAAGTCGCGGTTGGAATTTCCGCATTTTAGGTCCCTTCCCAGAGGAACCTGAGGAAACCCATGCAGATAATGGAGGTTGACAGTGTACCCACCTGTGGATGCCAGAAAAGTGGATTACCTACACCAGGGAGCCCAGGTGCATAGGGGTGAAGTTGTGTTGGTACTTCCCGCTGAAGTCAGTGGGGACCTCCGTTGTCCAGCTGCAGTTGTGACCCATGGACCAGGTCAGTGGAACCCATGTGTCGATTCCAGAAGAAGAGGACATAAGGAAAGAGGGGACAGAGTCCAGACCACCTGGAGTTGCCCAGACGGTGCAGAAGAGCAACGTCCACCCTTCTTGGAGATGTTTTCATGTAGGACGGTGGATGAAGAAGTGCAGCTGTAAGCTGTAGGGTCCAGAAGATGCAGGAAGGCCCCAGGAGTAGTCCACAAGTTGTTCCGTGCAGACTGTTGAATTGTAGAAGGGCAGTGGTCAGTGGACCACCAACACACTTTGGCAAAGGTAGGTGAAGCGACGCACTGTGTTGCAGGATTGGGGATTATGGGGACCGGCAAAGTCCAGGTGACCCAACCTTGGCAGGTAGGTTAGGGGCATCCCTCTGTACACAGGAGAGCCAGCAGGAGTTGGTGGAGCCCCCAGCAGGACTCTCTGGCAGCAGGCACACTAAGTCACAGGGAGGCATCAACAGCACATCAAAGAGGGATGCCCAGGTCGCAGGAGTTGCAGAGAGGACATCGTTCTTGGAGCTGGACAGTGCTCAAGGCTGGGGCTTCTTGGAGCTAGGAGGTCTTCAGTCTGAAGAGCCAACAAGCCTTGGCAACGCAAACAGTTGCAGTACACAGGGGTTCCAGCCAAGTAGCTCCAGCGAGGGACCACAGACTTACCAGTTGCAAGGAAGATAGGTCAGACCTCTGAAGAGCCACAGACCCACCACCTGTTGTAGTGCCTGTAGGGGTCTGTGGGACAGCAGGATCCACAAGCCGGTCGTGATTGTTGAAGTGCCTGTGGGTGCATGGGAGAGACTCCTTCACTCCAAGGGAGATTCACTCTTGCTTTTCTAAGTGCAAGCAGAGTCCCAGTCACTTTCGAGGATGCGCAGCCACGGAGTTGCAGAAGTCCTTGCAGAACTTGGGAACAAAGTTGCAGTAGGAGCCCTCCTGCTGGTTACAGTCTTACTCTTGGTTCCAGAGAAGAACAGCAATGGTTCTGGTGTCCAGGTTGCAGAAGTGTCTTGCAGAGGAAACTTGATGGTGGTTCCTGAAGTCTTGCAGATTAATCTAGGGTCCTACTCACAGGGGAGCCCTTAAGTAACCCAGGAAGGGGGTTGGACAGTTACTGCAATGATCCGCCTATCAGAGGTGTCAGGGACGTCACCCACCTGGACTAACCAGTCAGATGCTCCCAGAGGCCTCTGCTCATCCTATTTCCTAGATGGCAGAATCAAGTGGCCACCTAGCAGAGCTCTGTGCACCTCCCTAGGGAAGGAGCTGGCCAGGGGAGGCGGTCACTCACCTGTCCTTTGTGTGGTTTTGCATCAGAATGGAAAACCGATTTATGCAAGGTGGGTACCAAATCTGCCCTTCAAAGCAGAGTCACTCACACCCCAGAGACATCTATTTCTAAACGAGAGGTGGTCACACCTCTATATTATAGAACAAACTTTGTTCTGCCTTCCCCTGCCAGTTAGGCTCAGCAGCAGGAGGGCAGAACAGTGTCTTGGGTTGGCAGCAGCACGGGCTGGCATGCAGACCTTGCAAGACTGTACAGGCAGACTTTGGGGGATCATGTAGAGAACCTCCAGAGTACATGGTAACATGCAACTAACACTAGAATTGGCATAGTTGCATGATCCCAACATGTTTGATACCAAACATGCCTATGTTTGATGAAGTCATTATGTAGTTGGATAACTCGTGTTGACCTGTGTCCACTACATACATCAACTTGGCTTCCTCACACTTACAAAGCCCAGGAATTGGGGTCTGGGGTTTGTAGGGACAGATTTGCTAATGCATGGGTGCCCTCACCCTTGGAACCATGCACTCTGCCCTTGGGCTGAAGGTCCTACCTTAGGGATTACTTACAGAGTCACAGTGCAGTGACCATGGTAAAAGGCAGTTCCTATAACTGGAGTGAAAGGTTCATGCACCATTTTCACACAGGCTGCAATAGCAGTCCTGTAGTCACAGTTGCATGGCCCTCATGGGTGGCACAATACATGCTGCCGCCCATTGGGGACCCCTGGAGTACGGATGCCCTGGGTACCTTACTACCATATACTGGGGATTTACGTGGGTGCACCAGTATGCCAATTGTGACATGTAAAAGTTATCATACACCTGAATTTAGAGGAGAGAGCACTGACACTGGGGTCCTGGTTAGCAGCATCCCGGTTTACTACACTCTAAACACACTGACACCAGGCAAAACGTGGGTGGCAACTAATCCAGAAAGGTGCTACTTTCCCACAGCTGTGTAAAGAACTTTAGTAGCGAGAGAGAGGCAGCCCTGAGCCACAGCTGCAAAGAAGAGCAGGGGAGCACCATGGGGCTGAGCAACTGACATTCCTGAGCTATCAATGAGCAGTGCTCCCTATTATGGGTGTATTTTGGGGTGGGCATCTAAAAGTCCTATTATTTTTACCTGCCAGGGCCAAACTGGCCATACCGGGCATCGAGTATTTCCCAAGAAGGCTGGAAGGGAGGGTTATTATGGGGGCGAGTTTTGCAACAGTGCTTCAATATCAACCCCCAGTAACAAAAGCAGGAGGCCAGCATTCTCCACCCACTCTCGCCTCCGGGAGCCAGCCAGGGCTTCACACTTTCGCTCAAATGTGGGGGCTTTTCTGACAAACTTTCCAGGGCTGCTTCGGTTCCCAGTCCGGCCGTTACCTGCCGGAGAATAACTGAATTTAGCTAGCCACAATCACAACCATTACTTCATGATGGATTCTCGCCTTTGCCTTTAATTTGAGGGCAGGTAATTAACAGTGATTATTTCCCAAACGTGACAGACAATATCACTTTTTAAGCACAAAGAAGTAACTCCTTTTATGATGTGCTCCATTTAAAACCTAAATAGTACTATTCATGTCACATAATAACGGATATTGATTTAAAGGCAGGCACTCAAGTGAAAGCAAAGCAACAGATAGCGATTTACAAGGCGATGACAGCTTTCCACTTCGAATGGAAGGAGGGCATGTTGCTTCTTGGGATAGCTGTACGCCATGGTGCACAAATATCCTTTCTTTTATGGCGGTGATACATCCACGCACGGTTATCATGTTAGGCGTTGAAAATAAATGTCATTTTTCATGTAATCCTGTGTATTGGCTGCCTACACATCACAGCAGGCCTGCGTCAACAGATTCCGTCCCCGCCACAGGAAACAACACGCAGTCATCTTTACTGAAAACACATCGGCTGGGTAATTACTTTGTTGTCGCCATCGAAATGCAGGCCTTCCCTCGGCACCTGGGTCCGGCAGCCCAGACAAACCGAAGCAGTAGAAATACCTTAACAGCATACTGTCTTACCACCGCGGTTTGATGCTGCTGCAAATTTAAGCGCGTGCTTTTCTGTAGGATTACTCGTGCCGCGCTCCCGCAGCCTTAGACGTCTTTTCAGAAATGCATTTCGAAGAGTTAGTCTTGATCGCCGTCCGATGTACATATACATTTCCGTGGAGTTTAGCAACAGTTCGATAACGGGAAGAAAGAGTTAAGTAAAATGAGTGCCTCAAGAGGAGCCGTTTGAGGTTCCTCGGCAGACGTTTATAAAACCGTGCTGCCCCCTGCGCTGCAAGCTGAACCTCCCAGGGTGTCTGACTGAAAAAAGAAATTCCAGAGGCATGGAGTCACTGACAAGCCAGTTAAATGTACATGGCCGATGGAAGACAGAAACTACCATTTATTAATAAAGAAAAAATAAAATGAAAATGAATTAATACTATGAGCAACTTTAAGATACTGGTACAGAAATTGAAGCAGATGACGCTTATATTTTATATTTGTGCAAAAAAGACATGCAGTGCTCCCTATAACACCGAGAGACTGGGAAGATAAATCAAAGGAAGTAGGCACTGGTAAAACCAGCACGACTCACCGTTATGACCCATTTGCTTTACCAATGATATTTAGCCATGCGACACAACACCCCCTTGCTGTGCAGTGTGACGGAAGTTTAGCAGTGAAAAAATACCTTTACCGCTAAGCTGCATCTTTGTAGGCACACAAAACGACACGGGCACTTTTTTGGTTACCAATATGAGATAGACCGGTAACTAAAAAGGAAATAAAATGCACAAAGCTTTTTTTTAAACATTTAAGGCGGGGTGGGAACGGAAGCAACTGGGGGAAACCAAAGCCAAAAGAGGGTGGGTGGGGGAAAACCCAAGCTACACACAGTTTAGGGCCGGGGGAGCAAAATCAGTACGGGCGAGGGCGGTGTAGCCAAAGGAACACGGAGGGCGGGGGAAGCCAAAGCAGCAGAGGGAGGGCGGTAGTAATGGGAGAGCCACACGGAGGGCTCCTGTAGGGGCAAGCATCGTGGAAGGTGCGGGGAGGCAATAGAGAGAAGCCCACGGGCGAATACAACAGGGATGGCACTGGGAGAAGCACTCGGGTGACAGAGCAGCATGGAGTGCAGGGGGAAAATGTACGCCTGAGAGGCAGCTCGAAAAAACAGACTCATGGAGTAGGGGAACCACCTGGCATTGAGGCAAATTCTGGACAGGACTGTAAAAAATTCAGGACAGAGGGTCAACATTCAGGACAAAAATTCAAGATCAAACGTGGGCTTCACAGACACACTCAAGAGAGGCCATACAACATTGCGTAATCAGTGCATTTATTTACTCTTTTTTAACATAGCACTATTTTTTCACTGTGGTCTTTTTGTGATTGCCTCCTAGTTTGCTACATTCAAGTTTCATACTACCTCCTTGTTCAGTAGTAAATTAATGCCCTTCAGCACTGTGTCAAGGCCATCACCCCTACCCAAATCTACCCACTCTTTCTTAAAGAGAAAGTAACAACAACATTTTGATTGTTTCTGAACATTTTAAAACCCCTGGCAAACTCTGAACATTTTAAAACCCCTGGCAAACAGTTTGGGAAACATTAAGATAATTACCCTCATGCTAGTTTAAACAAATTGAACAAAATCATCTGGCTCACCCCAACGTCCATGGACTTTCAACCAAATTTTTTTTTAATGAGGCAGGGCAGATGATGTTGGCGACAGTCTCACACCTAAAGTCAGGATGTGAGGTACCCCGCAACTTGTCTGTAGGATCACAGCACTAGAGTGTATGTCTGGGACTCTACATTTATCTCAGAACTGGGAGCCCAGACTCTCAATCAAAGATAATAAAGTAGGAGGATGAAATCGAGATCAAGTGGGAGGTTGTTGCTAAGAACCAGATAAATAAGGAAGACAAGATGGATCCACCAAGAGTACCGGAAGGTATTGGTTACCTGGGCAGTTGTCTCTGCAGACTAAAATACTGGACTTTTCCCACAAAGTATCCCACAGCTCTCACTTTAAATACATTCATAGAGCTTCCTTGGAAATGCATTCCGCCCGTTGCTTGCCATTGGCTTTGCGGTTTGTAACTCACATTTCGTTGCTTTCAATTTGCTGGCTTTATTACATTTAGGATATGCAGCTTTAGTTAATCCCTTCCCTTGCCCAAACCTTATTTATAGTATCCTTCTGAGTGCTCCCTTTCTGTAAACAGGCCTGTAAATCTTGTTCTTATCTTATCACATTTGCTGTGCATTCAAAGAACGAGGTCAAATGTCAGGCTCTGACTTCAGTGGGAACTGAGGGCCACATGTACGAATATTAGAATTTGCGAGTTGCAAAACCTGATGTACAACAGTGTCAATGACACTGTTTGCGATTCCCTATGGGGTCGCAAATGACCTAGCTCATAAATATTCATGAGGTAAGTCACAATTTGCGACTCAATTGGGAATGGCCGCCCTCACAGGGATGGTGGCCTGCTGGGGTCAGCAGACCACCATGTCTGTGGCTGCTTTTCTATAAAGCAGTTTTTTTTTTGTGGAAATGCAGCCGGTTTTCCTTAGAGGAAAACGGGATGCATTTCAAAAACAAAAATTAAAAGTTTTCTTTACATTTTTTTCTGAGCAGGCAGTGGTCCATGGGACCACTGCCTGCTCTAAAAAAAATATTGTACGCTACCATTCACAAAGGGGTCCCCTGGGCACCCCTTCCCTTTTGCGAAGGGTGAGCACCAATTTAAAACTGGTGCTAATTGCGATTGTTTTGTGACCGCTTTCACGGTCACAAAACAATCCTATATTGCACTGCGACTCTCAATTAGGAAGCGAACGCCTTTTCCTAACTGTGACTCGCAAACCTATTTTACGATTCGGTAAATAGTTTACTGAATCGCAAAATATGGTCTGTACATACGAAAATGCTTTTTTCTTGTTGCAAACGGCCCAATTCTGTGAATCGAGCCATTTGCGACAAGAAAAATGGTACGTACATCTGGCCCTGAGTGCTTACTTTTCTTTCTCTGACTTCAAAGTGAGAGGATTTATACGACAATCTTGCTGGATACTGGGGTTAGGAAAGAGTTTTTTCTATCACATGACAACATTTAAATAAACTTCAGAATATATCAGAATGAGGAGTACAAATGAAGCACATTTTTGTTAATTCTGAACTGTGCTGGAAACAAATACCTTTATAGGATTAAAACAAATCATTGCATTAGGTGATGCATTTTCCACACATCATCGTCTGTCCACCGTATAGTTTTATTTGAAAAACTGTACGTCTGTGCAATGTAATGGTCATTTCAATCAAAAACGTGTTGTCTGTAATGGCAGTGTGTTACCACACCATGCATACTCCACTTAACTCTGTGCCACACTCCACACCACTGGACCCTACTCTGCATCACTCCACATTACACCACTCCATGCCACTGCACAGTGGGACACTGCACTCTACGCCACTCTTCTCCACTCTACTCTATGCCACTGCACTCTATGCTACTTCACACTGTGCCTATCTCCTCTTCTCTGTACCTCTCTGCTCTATGCCAATGCACTTTAAACCTCTCTACGCCACTGCGCTCTACGTCTCTGCACACTATACCATTACAGTCTAGACAACACCAAGCTAATCCGCACAACTCCACTTGATGCCACTCTGCAACACTGCATTGTACGCCACTGCACTCCATGTTAATACACTATATGCTAGTGCACTTTACTCTGTAACACTGAGCTCTATGGCCCTGCACTCTACACCAATACACTGTATGTCACTCTAATCTACTTTCTGCCACAGCACTCTACACCACTTTACTCTATGCCATCACACACTATGCCACTCTATTCAACTCTGCTCTACCTTGCACCTCTCCACTCTACCCCACTTTATTCTACTGTGAAACAATCTACTTTATGCCACTGCACTCTGCGCCACTGCATTCTATGCCACTGAACTCTACCCTTCACCTCTCCACTCTATGCCACTACACTCTACTCTGAAACAATCAATTCTACACCACTGCACTCTACGCCACTCTGCCCCACTGCACTCTAAACCAATGCACTCTACTCTGCAACACTGCACTGACTGCCACTATACTCTACACTACTCTACTCTGTACTACTCTATTCTGCATCAATACACTCTATTCCACTGCACTCTATACCACTCTTCTCTGCATAACTCCACTCTACGCCACTGCACTTTACAGCACTATACTCTGCTCTGCACCACTGCACTCTTTGCCACACAAGTCCACTCTGCACTCTATGCCACTGCACCACTCTACACTACTGCACTCTCTGCCACTATATTGTATGCCACTCTACTCCAATGCACTCTATGCCATTCTACTCTGCCTCATGCCACTCTGTGCCACTGCACTCAATGCCAATGCACTCAGAACAACTGCACTGTACCCTACTGCCCTCTACTCTGCAACACTGTACTCTACACCACTGCTCTCAGTGCCATTCTACTCCACTCTACACCACTGCACTGACACTCTACTCTGAAACATTGCACTCTCCACCACTGTACTCTCCACCACTTTAATCTGTACCACTGCATTCTACACCACTGCACTCTTTTCTACTAAATTCTATGCCACTGTACTCTGCATCACTCCACTCTGTGTCACTGCGCTCTACAGCACTATCCTCTGCTCTGCACCACTCTACACTACACCAATCTGCACCACTCTATGCCACTGCACTCTATGCCACTGCACCATTCTACTCTACTGCACTCTCTGCCACTCTATTATATGCCACACTACTCCATTGCAGTCCATGCCACTCTACTCTGCCCCATGCCACTCTGTGGCACTGCACTCTATGCCAAGACACTCTAAACTGCACTGTATGCCACTCCCCTCTACTCTGCACCACTGTACTCCGCGCCACTGCTCTCTGTGCCACTCTACACCACTACACTAACACTCTACTCTGCAACATTGCACTCTCTGCCACAGTACTCTACACCACACAACTCTGTACTACTGCATTCTACACCACTGCACTCTATGCCACTCCACTCTGCATTACTCCACTCTAGGCAACTGCACTCTACAGCACTATACTCTACTCTGCACTGCACCACTCTACAGTACTCCACTCTGCACTGCTCTACGCCACTGCCCTCTATGCCATGCAAGCCTACTCTGCACCCTATGCCACTGCACCACTCTACACTACTACACTCCTTGCCACTCTAGTGTATGCTGCTCTACTCCACTGCACTCAATGCCACTCTACTCTGCACCACGCCACTGCACTCTAAACCACTGCACTCTATGCCAATGCAGTCTAAACAACTGCACTGTACCCCACTGCACTCTACGCTGCACCACTGTGCTCTACGCCACTGCTTCTATGTCACTCTACTCCACTCTACACCACTATGCCACTAACTTGTAGCTATGCTGAACAGCAGCCACTCTTGTGTATAACATGGCTAAAACTCATTGGCAAAGCCAATAACTTGCGTAGACAAGACCTATTGGCTTTGCCAATGTTTGTTAGTACTATGAGGTACTGAAGTTCCTGAAAGAACTGTGAATGTGTGAGACCTTATTTTAAACATTCATTACACACATCATAATATAGGCTGCTACAAACTGTCATTTTTATGACACTAAGGCGACGTTAAGGTGGCCATTCCCCGCTCCTTATTTACAAAGTGGCGCAATGCATGCATTGCGCCAATTTGCAACCCCTTGTGCCACATTATGCCTGCTTTCCATGCATGGAGGCCCAAATAAAAGGCACAGTGAAGTTTACAAGATTACAATGGGCCATTTTTTATGTCATTTTTAAAGCTTGTTCAGGGCAGGCGTTAAAGTGACACACCCATTATAATCTATAGGCCTCCTTGTGATTTGCTGCACTATTGTCAACATTTTTGATGCTAGTGCAGCACAGCGCCACAACAGTGGGAAATATTTTGACACTGTTGTGGTAACGAAAGCCCTGGTGCGCCATTTTGTAAATATGCTGCAACCATGGTGTCATTAGGGGGGGCAAGGGTAATGCAAAGTGGCTCATCAGGACCAATGTGTCACTTTCTTGTAAATCTGCCCCTATATGTTTGTGTGTGTGTGTGTGTGTGTGTGTGTGTTTGTGCATGCCTGCCTGTGTGTGTGTGTCTAAATGTCTTGTATACTGACCAAAATAGCATAACATTCCAATATATACATAAAAAGTAGCTGTTATTTACAAGAAACACCATCATAAAGTGGACTTCTGAAGACCACTGAAGATCCCAAGGCAAATAACCAAGAATGTGTGGCATGAATGGTGATATCTTGTGTTAAAAATGTAACTGGACCTGAAAAAGATTGTGATTTGTACTAGGTGTCTAACGTGGTGGTCTTGTTATTCTCAGATTAAGGCTATAGACATACTTAGAATCTATCAATTGAAATACTTGATTGGCAGACATATGATATACCTGTACTAGTGATTGTAAAGTCAAGTATGTTAGTTTGAAAAATGGCAGGCACAACACCTGTTTATTGAGATCCAAACAGATGCATTAATAAAACTATCTCATTAGGGATGCAGAAAAATACGTATAGTACGGCACTGTTATTTGCTGATTTCAGCTGTTGATACCATACCCCTCGTGATAAAAAATTGGACGAAGTGTTGAGGTAGATGTCTTCAGGCAAAAAGCTTGTGGACTGTTTCAAATAGATTGACTAAAGCACGGTAGCGGCAGCAAACCAATGCATTGCCAGCAAACTGGCATCTCTTCAGAAATCAAGAGGAATTCACCAGGTGAAGGGGGCAGGGCCCTCCTCTGTGAATGGACCAGCCAGGATACGAAGTAGTGTGCATGAATTTACTTTTTGTGCTATTTTGTGACTGAGAACATTAATGCCCTAATTACAAGTGTGTCTGAATAGGGTGGAGTATTTACCACATGGTGTAAATATTTTTACCCCGGGTTGAGGTAATTATGACGTATTCTGAGTTTTCAACATGAAATTGAGGCTCAGCAATTGTTTTTCAACACATTGAATTCTGTATGTTTTGCCTTTTTTCAGGCTCTTCACCCCCACCCCAGATAAAATAAATGTTGTCAGCTTTGACCTGTTGGAATTTCTCACAGAAAAACTGCAAGGGTGTGATAATTATCACACAACTCATAATTTTGATCCCTGGGCAAGCCTGTCTTTGCACAGAGATTAAAATTTAGCCCTTAACTCGCAAAGAGGGCTTAAGTAATCAACAATAAGAGAATGAGGATAAGTTCCTGGCTCACTGCAGTGTATGTCTACCACTCTAGCTTCCTGCCTTGTGAATTAGTCTGCCAGACAAAACATTGGGTGGTCAAGGTCCTAGGTAACTGTTTCCTTGTTTCTTCTTACTGCCACTCATCCGCCCAGCATCAACCTCCGCTGAAGAGCGGCACTAAGACCAAGGATAGGCCGAGCAAGACCTGCATCAGCTCACCCGAGCAGCCTTTAGAAAGGAGGTGGTGCCAAATGATGCCAGAAGCTGTGAAGAAGCAAGTTCCTCCCTGGGCATTAGCTTATTGCCCAGTGAGAGTTAATTCTCAGGAGAGCTCAGACGGGGCAGACCCGGAGCAGTTCTGAACTCAATTTTGCACAGCTCTTCTGTCACCCATTAGAGACAGCTTGCAGCAACATGGTCAAAAGAGGGCTAGTAGTAATGAGGCATGTTAGGTGGCACCTCCAGCTGCTCTGCACTCCTGCATCTGAGTGTCTCCAAGGGCAGGTAGTGTGTGCCTCTGACTTCAATAACAAGGTAGGCCTCTGCTCATTCATGCTGGGGTATTGGTGTGTGTCCTCTGGAAGTGGGCCAAACGAACACATCCCTGAACATGGCTTTTGATGACAAATCTCAGCATGTGATGATGTGTGGGGCATCTACCTACTAGTGGTCTGAATAGGCAAGTGCTGGAAGAGGAGCCAACATCTCTGAAAAACATGCAAGGATAGTAGAAATAAAACAAGCAGTACTGTGTGTATTTGTGGCTGATGGGATAGAAATCATGGCAACAATGCCCTTGAGGAACATTTTACAGATATTTTACCATTTGCAAAATCGCAAAAAAATCGGAAAATCTCTCTGATGCTAAGTCTGCAACTTAACCTCTAAAGATGAGCAAGCAAAGTGTAGAGCGTGTGAATAGTCAAGTCTAAGTAGCTAACTATTGGGTTTTATTTTTCCAAGCACAGTATTTTTAATGGGCATAACCTCTCCTACAACGTTTTAAGTTCTCAAAGGATTTCATAAAATATATTCAGTTTCTTTTTAGCAAATTAGCATGTCTTATGTGATAACATAAACACTCCCCTTAAGCATTCAAAATAACATTTCAGGCATGCTTGAGCAGTGATTTGGGAGTGACAATTACCAATGGGATAAAGTACCCTATGCCGTACATTATAAGGATATTGCAAGTCACCTAGGAGTTCTATGACCATATAGAGAAATGAAGAAGACTCATCACAGTGGAGACAAGTCTGTGCAGGATCACTCGTTGGTGATCAGGGAGTTTGAAAGGATGGGGAGCCAAACTAGCAAATTGATTTTATGGTTTTAATACTAAAGAGAGGAATTAATTTTCCAGTGAGGAAGGTGGGTAGGTAGGGCCATGGGTGGACAGGTGAAAAACTACAAAAAAGAATGGGATGTTTAAAGTCCAAAGAGTAACTTAAACACTGCTGCAGAATTTACCAGTTTTGCGAGATTTAATAGTCCAGTCTAGAGCATGCTGAATGATGAATATGATGATAATAATAGCATGTGTTGGCTAGGGCTTGAAATGAAATGAAAATGTAATTTATAATGCACACTATTATCTGGAGGTGTCTAGGCGCAAAGTCCCAGAGAAACAGTAGCTAAGGAGATTTATTGAGAGAAAAGACTGGTTTTGAGGGCTTTTATGAAGGCTAGCAGATCCGATGAATTTTTCAGTTCAGTAGGAAGAGCATTCCAGAGTTTAGTCATGCCAACGACAGAGCTTCTGCCTTCCCAGGAAGACTTTTTAAATTTAGGAACCACAAGATTAAAGGCAGTGGCAGATCTGAGTGGTCTTCCAGGAATATACCATTGGAAGCTTTGCATAAGATATTTGGGGCAAGTTTTGTGAAGTGCCCTAAAGGCAATGCATAAGGCTTTGAAATCAATGAGCTTCTAATCGTGAGCCAGTGAAAGACATTAAGATCAAAGGAGAAAGATTTATGTTTGGGAATGCCCAAGAGTAAGCATGCCGCTGTGTTTTGTAAAATCTGGATTTTTTTAAGGCATTTGTTTGCGATGTTAACAAATAAAGCATTACAGTAGTCAACTTTAGATAGTGATGACGCAGAAAAAGAAGGTCCGACATATATTCATACATATCGTGTAATCAAAACATATAATGAAGTGTGATTTTAGTAAAGAAAATAATGTACGAGGGAAATTGTGCCTCCTTGTTTGAAAACTGTTTTGCTTAGCTTAAATTTAGTACAGGCTTTGGCCTAGTTGCCTGGTTTCAAATTCTAACTACGTGGTTTTTCCTTGAACTAATGAAACATATATTCTTGCTTGAAGTTGTATTTTTCCAGTAGAACTGACTGATACACTTATCTCCAAGGTTTCGTACTAGGCCGGTTTCATCCCCTTTGATGCAAGGTCAGTCTGCAGGTGCGGACAATGAAGGTACAGATAGTAAAATAATTGGCAAACCATGTTACAATTTGTGTTCCAAGGCTCCAAGGACAGTGTATGCATAAATGAGCGCTAGTAAAAGACAATTTTCATTGGACAATTTGAAGCCAACCTATGAACCCTCCAATGGAAGACCCTGCAGAATTTGGAATGTTTTTTACTTAAACCCACTGGACAAAGAGAAGTCAGCCATTTTCCTCGATGCCAGTTTGAAGCCAGATGCCAGACTCCATTTTGGACGACACCCTGATGCCCTTTTCTCTATCTGAGAGAAAGAGACTTTAAGAATTCTCACCCTAGAGACTTTAACTTTGATTTGCCCCGTCTTGCCCATGCAGTAACTTTGCCCCATTCTCCTTGCCGCTGCAAGGAAGCTTGCCCTTAACCTTGCCCCTTTGAAACTTGCCCCATGCTGATCAACCAGTACCTGAAGGACGAAGACTTTTCTTGAATGCTGATTGTATTTGGTAAATATGAAAGGATAAATGTATTATGCATTGTGTTTTTCCTTTTAGGTACCAACTGCTATTTTGATAGGGTCCTAGTTAGAAGTTTTCCAAATTTGTATTGACTAAATTCGTTTTGCATGAAGCCCCTCATGCCAATCCTAATTAGAGGTTAGTCGAGGTATTCATTCGATGTACCATGTTGATTTCGAATCTTGTTATGCTGACCAATGTATGAAATTAGTCAAATACAGTTAGTTATATTAGTGATTTGTATTGCGATAACTGAGTGTACTATTATTCAGATTTTGCGTAGATTGCGTTTCTTCCGCCGCTATGGACAGCTTGCAATGTTCATATACATATATCATTTGGTTTTGAGACTTATATACATCGTACTAGCTTTGTTAATATAGGGAAATAAAATTCACTAACTTTTAATAAACTGGTGTGGTTATTCATGACTGAAAGGTCATGGTGCGCCGAAATTCCAACTGTTATTGATTTCTGATGTGCTATATTGATCTATTAATTGAGTATTGATTGCCGATTACAATAGTTATTGATTATTGATCTGAGTGACTCGACTATTTTAGGATGAGGAGAGCCTGACTCGGTTAAAAGATTCACCGACCTCCAACGTGTCCAGGTACAGGTAATTTATAAGGGCTGGACGCGTTATCAGTAGATGGTAGCAGAGATTGATGGTTTAGCCCTTTGGGACCCCATCCGAACAATAGACAGAGTCAAGTTAGAATTTTCTTTGATAAAACAAGTTGGAGGAATGATGATGCCCTAAGTCCCCAATGACTTTCCCGGGATCTCGGAGCTTGCGAATGGAGGACATGGAGGTGTGAGAATGTTTTCGGCGTTTCTAGTGACGGTATGAGTGAAGTTAGGGTTTTGCGCTTGCACAGCTTATTGCCGCAGATTAATTGAGAAGTTTGTGAGGATTTTAGGGGGTTAAAAGATATTAGAAGAGTGTTACTCTAAAAGTGTGAGAGTAGGGAAGTCGTTGAACTTCAAGTATGTGCAGCGCTTTGTGCAGAAAAATTGTCCACGTGGTTGTTGATGTTGAGACGGGCCCTGCGAGGTCAAGAGACTCCGGAGTATGTTGAAAAGTGTATGTGACACTTGTTTGATGTTGTGATCTGGTCAGGTTTAATAGGTTGATCGGGCGTGGTCAACAAGTCGGTATGAATGTTGCAGAGTGAAAGAAAACTTCGACATTGAGATTTGACGAATTCTAAAGTGCACTAGAATAGTTCATTGATCAGTTGAGAGTAAAGTTTGCGGGTCAAATTTTGCTTGCGAAAGTGGGAAACCGAGAAAGATGGAATAACTGCCGAGGCTAGTGAATAATCCCTAAGGTTTCTGAAGCGATTGTATTACCTTTCCTGTAGTAAACCGACAGATCTGTTTTATTCTTTTGGTTAAGTGCTCGCGTTATATTGCAGAAATTAGTTTATGAGTGAAGCCGAATGAAAAGAGGACAAGCCGCGGGACTTTGTCAGCCGCAGTGTGTGAGTGTGACGTCACTAGGAGCCGCGCTGGGATAGGTCGGTTGGTGAGAAGGGTCGCGCACGGATTGAACGCAGTCTGTGAAGCGCAATTGGAAGGGGAAAGGCAAGCGAAGAGTATTCCGGGAATTAAAGTCACTTATTGATGACATATTTTAGAGAAACAAAAGACGGAAAGATGAAATTTTTCAAAGCATTTAAGAGTGCCATGAGGGGAGATGTTTATATTAAAGCAAATGTAGGAGAAGAAACACCGCCTGAGGGTACACCAGCTTACATTGACATTGAAGAAAAGGGTGTAGCGCCATGTCTTTGGTTAAAACAATGGTGCAAATTAACAGAGAAACATGGAAGTGTAGCGTTCCCTATCCACGGGTCGTTTAATCTAAGAGTTTTAGAAAATCTGAGATTTGCGCTATACGACATGAAAGTACTTCCAAGACCAGCACAGTTTGAGGCACTAGCAATTTGGGAGCTAATAGCTAGAAACCAACAACAAAAGAAATTTGAGACAAGAATAAGAAAAGTAGAAAAGACACTAGCGGATGCTAGATGGGACAGCACACAAAAGGTTTGGAGATCAGACGTATTGCAGGGGATTAAATTGTTTCCAGCGATTACTGATGAAACGGAGACGGAAGGAAGGAAAGCCACCTATAAGACAAACAGGAGTCAGTCCAGAGAGAGAGAGAACAATAGAAACTCGAAAAGTGGAGACGAGTCAGATGATGAAGAGTTCATTATACAATTGCTGAATGATCGCCCACCACCATACGTGGAAAGCGAAAAAGGCTCAAGCATTAGTACTGCCCCTCCAGAACCAATATAGGGTAATGTAACACCAAATTTGAGAATATCTCAGAGGCCGAGCAGCTCCGACATGCCTTTCTCACCACAAATACCACAGATTCAGAGAATATACCCAGACGTGCCGACATTGAAACCTGCTGATAACTATCAGCCACAGGTTCAAAGGCACTGTTGTGATGAGCATAACATGGGAATGACTTCTGATTCAATGGCTCAGGGAGGACAAAACTATCAGAGACCGACATTGATTCAAGCCGAATCAACACAGTTCTCGATGCCCCAAAAGCAGACACAAGAAGTGCGAGTAGTAGAAAGCCAGTTAGGTATGCCAGCAATGATGAACCACAATGTGGGGATTAACATGCCACAGAATTTGGGGAACAGACAGAATCCAGGCGCGATATCTCTACCTATCACTGTAGGTCCACCAGTACCACTGTACATACAGGCAAATTCAAGCACAAGCGACCAAGGGTTAATGATACAGAATGGGACAGGGAGAAGATGCATAGAAACCACTCCAGAGACAACTCCGATAGCGGCACTGCCAAATGGATCTGGGTCCTTGTCGGAATTTAGTCCAATTCCAATTTGTGCTCCGTCAACCGTGGTAAGGTCACATCCACCACTATTAGTACCGTTAACCTCACAGACTGAAACATTACAGAAACCGTCAGTGGCAGTTGATGTAACTGCTACACTGATGGGACTGAACGCGCAACAGTTAACACAATGGTTCAACAGCCTGAACTCCCCACAGAGTGCATCTAGCGGGAAGGGAGAAGAATACCTGAATAAAATAAGGTTGGGTATGGAGGCAGATGAACTGGTAGAGGGAACAATGGGTTTGAACAGATTAGAATCATACACAGAGGAAGAACTAAGATGCATGTGCCCTAGGATTACAAGAGAAGTAAGCAGCATACATAAGAAATTACAAGAAATTGCAGACAGAAACAAGATCGATATAAGTAAGACTAAACACCTGAGCAGAAGTTACAGGTTAGACTTTGAGACAAAAGATTTTGAACACATGAGATCCGCAGGGATGAAAACACACCTTAAAGAGATACTGCAGAGTGCACAGGTCTGGAGATGTTTAGACAAGTGGGAAAGCAGGTGGGTTAAGAAAAAGGACAAAAAGAAAGAAAATACCCTAGAGCGGAATGAGAAAAAACAACAGAATGACGACCTGATAACTATGTTACCAATGAGAGAGACAGCAGGGGGAAAACTTGTACATGTACCATGGCACAGGTGCGATATTCAATCCTTTACGGATGACTTTCCCAAATTGAGAGAGAAGCCGATTGAGTGGTATCAACAAACAGATAGATTTGTGAAACTCGCGAAGTGTCTCTGGGAAGACCTGAATACTTTGTTTGAAATTGTGGTTCCGGCGGATTTGTGGGAAGATTGTAAAAGGGCTGTAGGTTGGCCGACGAGTGAACCAGAGAGAGACAGGGACACAGGTGCGCCATCACCCACGGTAATGAGCTTGTACCACAAGGTGATCGAGCACTTGAAAACCAACGTTGCGTCGAAAAATGTGGATTGGCAGAGGATTGACAGAACAGCCCAAGAGGTTAAAGAGTCTATACATGCGTATTATGAGAGGTTGTTGAAAGCGTTTAAAAGTTACAGTGGCACGGAAACGATTGAGGCAAAGGACATGCTCCATTTTGTGTTCAGGTTTGTGGAAAGGTTGAGACCTGAAATCAACCAGAAGATTTAATCGCATTTGATTTGTTGGCAGTCGAAGTCGATCGATGAAGTGTTGAATTATGCGAAATACTGCAGTGATGAGATCGAGACCAAACAGAAAAGATTGAAAGAAAAGGTGATGGTGATGCAGCTCAGGGCAGCTCAGACAGGTTTACAAGGTTTGCAAGGTTTTCAACAACAGATGCCGCAGCAGCAGCAGCAGGGAAATGCTATGTTTCAGCCGCAGATGAGAGGCAGAGGCCGAGGAGGTTTTGTGAATAATGGTCCTGATTTGAATACCGTTATGATTCCAAATGGTATACAGGCAATGAAGAAGGTGATGCCATGTCACACGTGCGGAATTGTCGGGCATTGGAAACGGGAGTGCCCAATGATGGTGCAGGAAGGTGTAGGTCAGCAAAACAATGATGCCAATGCATTCCAGACTATGAGAGGACCTAAACTGAGAGGTCCAAACCCAAATTTCCAAAACAATATAAACCAGCTGCAGGGTTTACAACCCATGCAACCGCAACAGGTGCAAATGCCCTGTGTGCAAATGACACAATTGCAGCCAATGCAACAGCAGTTTCCTATGGTACCTAGTCAGCAAATGCAAATACCCTTAGCACCAATGAATCAGCAGCAAGCAATGCTTCCTCAATAGGTCACGGGTCAGGGAATGAGTCAAAATGACACAGTACACCAATTCCCACTACACAGCGAGAATGGAATAAACGATGTATGGGAGAGTGGAAGTTCAGATGAGGAGGGAAATTGTGTGCTTGCAGCATCCTTGGAAGTTGATCAAAAGGGTCCGTATGTGGAGGGAAGAGTTATGGGTCATCGCGTTTCATTCTTGGTTGACACAGGAGCTACACGTTCCACTGGCAGGGGCATTGAAGTACCAAATTTGCCACTTTCAGGGAGAACAGTTCAAGTAGTGGGAGTAGCAAACAGGTACCTGACGAACCCAATCACAGATCCAGTACAAGTCAGAATTGGTAACTATCAAGGGACACATAAATTTGTGGTATGTGACTCAAGCCCGATATCACTGTTAGGGAGAGACCTATTGTGCAAATTGGGATGTTCAATTATGTGTTCGAACGATGGAATTAGAATTCAGACGAGCAGTGATGGGGAAGAAGAGGACAGTGTAGGAGGGGATGAGATGGAGACGGTCGATGAAGAGTATCCCCTGATTACCCTTTACCCAATGATCACTGAAGCAGATATTCCTGCTGAGTTACAGGAAACAGTCGGAAAAGAAGTGTGGGATATGACAGGGAAAGAGGTGGGATTGGTGAAAGGAGTGGAACCAGTGCAAGTGACCGTAAAACCCAATGTAACCTTTCCCCAGACCCCACAGTACCATATGGCACAAGACACCCTCATGAAAGTCGCCCAACTCATTGATGAGTTTGTAAAGCAGGGGGTACTGAAAGAAGTGTTAAGCAGTCCATGTAATTCGCCAATCATGGGACTAATAAAGCCAAGTGGAAAGGTCCGAATTGTGCAGGACTTGAGGAAAATAAATGACATAATAATAAAATGTTGCCCTGTAGTACCAAATCCAGCTGTGATAATGTTTCAAGTCCCTTGTGATGCTGAGTGGTTCTCAGTCATCGACTTGTCACAAGCATTCTTTTCGGTGCCTCTTCATGAGGACAGCCAATTTCTCTTTTGTTTCAAATTCTTAGACAGAGTTTACAGTTGGTGTCGAATTCCTCAAGGGTTTTCGGAGTCACCGTCAATTTTTAATCAGATTCTAAAGAAAGATTTGGAAGCGTTGGAATTGCCATTCGAGTCAACCCTAGTACAGTACATTGACGACTTACTGATTGCATCTAAGACAGAAAGTGACTGCACAGCCGACACCATTGCCCTATTGAACTGTTTGGGAAGGAATGGACACAAAGGGGGCCATTCCAATGTTGGCGGGCGGCGGAGGCCGCCCGCCAGGATTTCCCCCTCCGAAATACCGCGCCGCGGTCAAAAGACCGCGGCGGGTATTACAAGTTTTCCCCTGGGCTGGCGGGCGGTTGCTGAAAAACCGCCCGCCAGCCCAGGGGAAAACGACCTTCCCACGAGGATGCCGGCTCGTAATCGAGCCGGCGGAGTGGGAAGGTGCGACGGGTGCAGTGGCACCCGTCGCGTATTTCAGTGTCTGCAAGGCAGACACTGAAATACTTTGCGGGGCCCTCTTACGGGGGCCCCTGCCGTGCCCATGCCATTGGCATGGGCACGGCAGGGGCCCCCAGGGGCCCCGCGACCCCCCCTACCGCCATCCTGTTCATGGCGGCTTTCCCGCCATGAACAGGATGGCGGTAGGGGGGGTCGGAATCCTCATGGCTGCGGAGCGCGCTCCGCAGCCATGGAGGATTCACACGAGCAGCGGAAAGTCAGCGGGAGACCGCTGACTTTCCGCTTCTGACCGCGGCTGAACCGCCGCGGTCAGAATGCTCGTTGGAGCACCGCCAGCCTGTTGGCGGTGCTCCCGTGGTCGGTGGCCCTGGCGGCCACCGGCCGCCAGGGTCAGAATGACCCTCAAAGTGTCTCCTTCAAAATTACAATTCTGCCAGAAGAAAGTGAAATATTTGGGTCACCAAATAGAGAAAGGGTCACGGAGAATAATGAAGGAAAGAATAACAAGTGTACTCCAAATGAGTCCCCCAAAGACGAGGAGGGAGGTGAGGAAGTTTTTGGGAATGGTGAGCTACTGTCGCCAATGGATTCCCAACTTCTCAACTTCTCAACTCTAGCAAAACCTTTACTGAAACTGACCCAGAAGGATGCGTTGGATGAAATAGAGCTGAAAGGAGATGAGATGGATGCTTTTATTGAATTGAAAGAATGCATGTGCAGGGCTCCAGCTTTGGGTATGCCTGACTACACAAAGCCTTTCACATTGTTTTGTCATAAACGTGATGCATGTTCCTTGTCTGTCTTGACCCAAGCCCATGGTGGCGTAAACAGACCAGTAGCATATTTTTCAGCTACTTTGGATCCGGTCGCAGCAGCACTGCCAGGGTGCTTGCGTGCCGTAGCCGCAGTTGGCATCAGCCTCACTCAGAGTGAAGGAATAGTGATGGTACACCCTTTAACAGTCATGGTCCCTCACTCAGTCGAAATACTTTTGACACGTTCCCGAACACAGCACATGACTGGTGCTAGACTCACAAGGTATGAAACAATAATTCTGGGATCACCTAACGTGCAGCTGAAACGGTGCACTACGTTGAATCCAGCAACCTTGTTTCCCAGTGAAAATGCCGAAATTGAGAACGCTGAAGTCATCGAGCACGACTGTCTTCAGGTGACTGAATTTTGCACCAAACCAAGACCTGATATCAAAGATACCCGATTGGAAGAAAATGATCAAATTATTTTTGTTGATGGTTCATGTTTAAGAGATGGACTGGGTATATTTAAAGCAGGGTACGCTGTATATACGGTAACAGGTGTTTTGGAAGCATCTTGGCTTCAAGGTGTTTACTCTGCACAGGTAGCAGAATTGGTAGCCCTTACTAGAGCTTGCCAACTCTCTGCATTAATGAAAGTTACCATTTACACTGACAGCCAGTACGGGTTTGGAATAGTGCATGATTTCGGACAATTGTGGTCACAGAGAGGCTTCATGGTCTCTTCAGGATCACCAGTGAAAAATGGTGAAAGAATAAGAGAATTGTTACATGCCATCCAACTACCAGGAGAAGTAGCAGTGGTAAAATGCAGTGCACACTCGAAGGGACAAGATTACGTTTCCCTGGGGAATGGATATGCGGATCAAGTCGCAAGGTTTTGCGCATTGAACTGTATATTGCTTAGGGATGAATGGAATTTGATAAGTGAACCAGAACTTGAACCAAGCGAAATCTTTGCTCTAAAGGTTGTAGATACAATGGACGAATTGAAATCCTTACAGAATGATGTCAGTGAGGATGAGAAACTCTCATGGACCAAATCACAATGTGTAAAGAGACTAGATGAATTATGGGTTTCAAGTGAAGGGAAATTTGTTCTTCCAAACAGCCTTTTGACACAGATAGCCAGATTTTACCATGGACAAGCTCATCTTGGGAGGGGATGCCATGATTAGACTGTTTAAAACTGATTGGTTTAACCCCAAATTCCGTCAAGTTGCTGAAGCAGTTTGCCATCGTTGCGTCATTTGCCAACAGATGAACGCAGGGAAGGGAACCGTAGTAAATTTGAGCCACATTGGAAGAGCAGGGGGTCCCTTCAGCAGGATGCAAATGGACTTCATTGAGATGCCTGTGCATGGAGGCTTGAAGTATGTGTTGGTGGTTGTGTGCATTTTTAGTCATTGGATCGAAGCATACCCTACACGCAGGAATGACAGTCTCATAGTTGCAAAACTACTCTTGAGAGAGCTAATACCACGTTTTGGATTCCCGATCTCTTTAGAATCAGATAGGGGAAGTCACTTCAATAATGAAGTAATAAAATTGCTTTGTGCAGCACTGAACATTGAGCAAAAGCTGCATTGTAGCTACCGCCCTGAAGCATCAGGTCTAGTGGAGCAAATGAATGGCACATTGAAATCAAGAATGGCGAAAATATGCGCATCAACAAAATTAAAATGGCCTGACGCATTGCCTTTGGTACTAATGTCAATGAGAAACACCCCTGACAGAAAGACTGGACTGTCCCCACACGAGATTCTCATGGGCAGAGCTATGAGACTTCCAGCAGTTCCTGCAAATGCGCTTTTGAATATTACAGATGATATGGTGTTAGACTACTGCAAAGGTCTAGCTGATGTGGTTCGCTCTTTCTCTCACCAGGTGGAGGCAACCACCTTGCCACCGATCCAAGGTCCAGGACACGCCCTGAAAGCAGGTGACTGGGTCGTGATAAAGAAGCACGTGAGGAAGTCGTGTTTGGAACCCCGTTGGAAAGGACCTTTTCAAGTGATTTTGACAACTACCACCGCTGTGAAGTGTGCAGGAGTTCCCAACTGGATTCACGCCAGTCACACAAAGAGGGTATTGTGTCCTACAGACGAGGAAGTTGAAGCACTGAAGTTGCCAGTACCTGATAACAAAGTACCAAGCGCTGAGACTGAGCGAAAAAGAACTAGAAGCGAACAGGCAGAAATAGAGGAGGGAGAAATATTCTCTGAGGACGAAGCAACTGATTCACTTGGGGAAGACCAAGGAGGAGCCTCAGAAAGCGATGAAGCAGCTGAAGGTAACAAAGAGCCTGAAGCAGCTGAAAGTGACAAAGAGCCTGAAGAAAGTAACGGTGACAAAGGGCTCGAAACAGGTGAAGAAGCAGGAGAGCCTGATCAGAGGAGGGCTTTCCCAGAAGCAGACGATACAGGAAAAGAAAAGGAAAACCTGATTGACTCCCCAGAAGGAGGGGACAAGGCAGAACAGAACGAAACTGCTAAAACTCCTTCAGAAGAGATTGCAGGTCCATCAAGTGGACACAGTGCAAAAAGAAGACCAAGCATATCGCCAGTAAAATTAAGAATTAGAGAAACGTTGAACGACAGTGAAGGGCCAAGAGTGAAAGAGAAAAGAAAAGAAGTGTCTGTTGTAGTACCAACACCAAGTGAAGAAAAGGACTTGGCCAAAGAGGAAAGTACCAGTGAGAAAGAATCAAAGAGAGATGCAAAATTGAAAAGAAAAAGGATACCGAGCAGGAGGTATTCCGGTCCGGAGTGGGCATACGTAGCCAATAACGATTGGTCAGACGAATTCGTATCCCTCAGTCTTGAGAACGAAGAGGCAGAACTTCATTTTGGAAATAAAAACTTTATGGACTCTGTCGATTGAAGACATTGATCACCTGATTGACTTTTCAACCGGCTAAGACATTGCTAACTTGATTGACTTTGAAACCGATTTTGAGACAACGCTGCTAACCGATAAGAGACCAAAGCTGCTAAAGAAAACTGTGTGAACATTGAACTCGTTCAGCTTTGTAAATACCTGCAAATCCACTTTGATAAAGTGTCTTCAACTTTCTGATTCTATACAGATCATGACTAGCTTCACTACACAGGGGCATAAGATGAAGTGTTGTAAATACATGTGTATCGGTCTAATAACTGCATGCGTACTAATCATTGTAGCAATAGTTCTTGGAATGCATGGTAAAAATGAGAGTGAGACGAATGATGCTTCTACTTCTAAAGCTATTATTGTTACTGAACTAACAGCTCTGAAGAGACTCGAGCAAGACGAGAGACACTTGCATGATAAGAAGGAACTTTCATCTAACATTTTCTATCGCTTACTGAGTGAGTATGTTGAGACTATGGATGCTAAAGATTGTTATGTGTGTACACAAATACCTACCTCAGTAGTGGAAGGGGTAACGTATCACAGCATGCCTCTTACGTATGGAATTACATGTAGTATAATAGCTTCCAGATTTTATGGTCAAACGTACATTCATTATTTTTACACTAATTATGATGTTACTTTTGCATATGTCCCCATAATAGGGCACCTGAGTAAAATAGCTAGAGATTATTATGCCAAATTAATGAGGGAATTCTTCGAACCAATGTCACCTTTTCACACAGCTCACGCACATAGAGAGAACCTTACATGCTTGCTTTCACCAGTAGAAATAAATTTCTTAGACCGCACTGATGATAGGAGGAAAGAAATGAAGGAGGAATTAGAAAGGGAATTACACAAAAGAACATCTGTAGATAATTATGCTTTTGCCGCAATAAAGACACAAGGAAAAATAGCTTTAGATACATTGCACGTAGGGAAATTTTGTATATATAGAGCTGAATCATATTATGACACAGTTTTTGTGGGAACGAGTGAATGCAAACATACGTATGCATTTAAACCTAAGTGGACGTTCATGCTGAATGGACAAGACCCAGTTATTCTTGGAATATATTATATTTGTGGACTCAACGCCTATTATCGTCTTCCTAAAGGATGGTATGGGAGGTGTTATTTGGGAATAGTGTTCCCAAAGATTTACCAACTAGACGACTTAAAGAAATTTCCAAAGCTGTCTGAATCACATCATGTTCAGAAAAGAGAGACAGCTTCTGGTGTGGTAGGAGATATATTTGGAGCATTGATTCCTTCAGTAGGAGTCATATTGAATTCAATCAAAATACGAAAGTTGTCTACTATTGTGGATAACATGCTGACAAAGTTTTCAGGAGCTATAATCCTGATGGATGCTGAACTTGCTGCAGAAAGAGCTATGACTCTTCAAAATCGGCTTGCCTTAGACATTCTTTTAGCAAAGGATGGCGGCGTTTGCAAAATGCTTGGTACACGTCACTGTTGTACATATATACCAGACAGCAGTGGAAAAATTAGAACGATGCTTACAAATTTAACTAAAGAAAGTGTGGATTTAAAGGAATTGAAAGAACCAGGAGTTTGGGAGAAAGTTGGAAAAGGATTTGCTTCTGTGGGAAATTGGCTCAGCAACGTTTGGAACGGATTGTTACTAAAAATAGTAAAGGGAATATTAATAATATTAATTTGTCTATTAGGTTCTTGGGGAACATGGAAAGCTTTCAAAATGTTAAAAGCAAGGAACAAAAGAAAGAGAGAAGAGAAAATAGAGAACAAAATGGTGGAAATATATAGAGAAAAATCAAAAGGGACTAAAAGAAAAAGGGAATTGACTGAAGTGCCAAATTACTATACAGAATTTTTATGGAATAAAATTTGTGGGTAGATTTGATGTGATGACATAATTAGTCATCAGAGGAGGGATTGATGACGCAGAAAAAGAAGGTCCGACATATATTCATACATATCGTGTAATCAAAACATATAATGAAGTGTGATTTTAGTAAAGAAAATAATGTACGAGGGAAATTGTGCCCTCGGGGTAGTTCGCCATCATTGTAAACGAGCTTTATTAATCATGAAGTATTGAAAATGTAGTAATCCGTCATAATTGCAAATGTATGCCATGATTTCTTGTTTGAAAACTGTTTTGCTTAGCTTAAATTTAGTACAGGCTTTGGCCTAGTTGCCTGGTTTCAAATTCTAACTGCGTGGTTTTTCCTTGAACTAATGAAACATATATTCTTGCTTGAAGTTGTATTTTTCCAGTAGAACTGACTAATACACTTATCTCCAAGGTTTCGTACTAGGCCGGTTTCATCCCCTTTGATACAAGGTCAGTCTGCAGGTGCGGACAATGAAGGTACAGATAGTAAAATAATTGGCAAACCATGTTACAATTTGTGTTCCAAGGCTCCAAGGACAGTGTATGCATAAATGAGCGCTAGTAAAAGACAATTTTCATTGGACAATTTGAAGCCAACCTATGAACCCTCCAATGGAAGACCCTGCAGAATTTTGAATGTTTCTTACTTAAACCCACTGGACAAAGGGAAGTCAGCCATTTTCCTCGATGCCAGTTTGAAGCCAGATGCCAGACTCCATTTTGGACGACACCCTGATGCCCTTTTCTCTATCTGAGAGAAAGAGACTTTAAGAATTCTCACCCTAGAGACTTTAACTTTGATTTGCCCCGTCTTGCCCATGCAGTAATTTTGCCCCATTCTCCTTGCCGCTGCAAGGAAGCTTGCCCTTAACCTTGCCCCTTTGAAACTTGCCCCATGCTGATCAACCGGTACCTGAAGGACGAAGACTTTTCTTGAATGCTGATTGTATTTGGTAAATATGAAAGGATAAATGTATTATGCATTGTGTTTTTCCTTTTAGGTACCAACTGCTATTTTGATAGGGTCCTAGTTAGAAGTTTTCCAAATTTGTATTGACTAAATTCGTTTTGCATGAAGCCCCTCATGCCAATGCTAATTAGAGGTTAGTCGAGGTATTCATTCGATGTACCATGTTGATTTGGAATCTTGTTATGCTGACCAATGTATGAAATTAGTCAAATACAGTTAGTTATATTAGTGATTTGTATTGCGATAACTGAGTGTACTATTATTCAGATTTTGCATAGATTGCGTTTCTTCCGCCGCTATGGACAGCTTGCAATGTTCATATACATATATCATTTGGTTGTGAGACTTATATACATCGTACTAGCTTTGTTAATATAGGGAAATAAAATTCACTAACTTTTAATAAACTGGTGTGGTTATTCATGACTGAAAGGTCATGGTGCGCCGAAATTCCAACTGTTATTGATTTCTGATGTGCTATATTGATCTATTAATTGAGTATTGATTGCTGATTACAATAGTTATTGATTATTGATCTGAGTGACTCGACTATTTTAGGATGAACAAAGCCCGTCTCGGTTAAAAGATTCACCGACCTCCAACGTGTCCAGGTACAGGTAATTTATAAGGGCTGGACACGTTATCAATAGCACCAAGGCGGAGATCACAGTTTTCTTCAAGTTAGTTGGGATGAAAGAGAACACTTTTTAGAGAAGTTTCATGGCGTAAAAAGTGGCTGCGGTGATGGTATTGATGTGACTCTCAAAAGAAAGTTTGCTAGCGAGAACTACCTCTAGGTTTTTTACCTTATTAACAGGGGACAGGAGGGTGCCAAACTCCTGAAGCCACCATGCTGGTGACCAAAAAAGATGTGATTGCCAAAAAGTAGTACCTCCATTTTACTCGATTTGAGTTTTAAACAGTTCCGGGCAATCCAATTCCCGACATGAAGAAGACAATTATGGAAGTGTGTGGCTGTGTCTGCTTGATTGCTGGCCACGGATATTATAATTTGGGTGTCATCAGCATATAAAACGACAGAGAACCTGAAAGCCCTGACCAATTTAGCTAGAGGGGAGACATAGATATTAAACAGAGTCCGACTCAAAGACGAGCCCTGGGGAACACTACCCGGTAATTTGAAAGCCAGTGAGTTGAACTCTTCAAGAGCCACAAATTGTTCTAGATTGGTAAGAAAGGACTTGAGTAGGGTTAGAGCTTGGTCCTCAATACCGATAAAGGCCAGACAGTCCAACAGAACGTTGTGGTTGATAGTGTTGAATGCTGCCGACAGGTCAAGTAAGACCAAGCCAGCATTGCCACCTGCTTCAACAGTCTGCCTCATTTCCTCACTTGCCACGATAAGGGTGAGTTCGGTACTATGGTGGCTTCTAAAGCCAAACTGAGTTGGGTCCAGATGTCCCTGGTTCTCGATGAAAGAAGTTACTTCTGCGTTCATTGCTCTTTCTACACCTTTTGCAGGAAAAAGGAATGCGCAAGATAGGACGATAGTGATTAGGGTCTGTGGTGTTGAGATTGGACTTTTTCAGCAGAGGGACAATAGAGGCAATCTTCCACTTAGTAGGGAAGTGGCCCATGTAAGACATCTGATGGAAAATGACCATTAAATGTTTGGACATTATTTCTGGTACTAGATGCATAATTTTGGGGAGACAGGGTCCTGGGGAGAGCCACATTTACTTTGACTAAGAAAAGACATAACTTGATCAAAGGAAAGGGGCGTAAAACTAGAGAATGTACTGGACTCCTCAACCTAAGCAGGCTGTTGGTGGTCTTCAACAGGGTTAGACAGATGTTGAGTTAAATATGTTGTTGGGGTGACAGGGCACCCATGAGATGTCTTGGAGGAGTACAGAGTTGAATTACCTGATGAGGTATCCTGGGTATGAAACTGTCCTGGGTTGTGAATTGCTGAAAAATAACTATAGACCTTCCTTACCTTATCCTGGACGAAGGATGCTAAAGAATCACAGAAATCTTGACCAGCATTAGTATTTTATTTTCAGGTGGCTTAGTGAGTTTTTGAACTGTGACAAACAATTCTTTAGATGAGTTTTTTGAGGATTCAATTTTCCGTGTGTAAAAGCAAGATTTTTCCTTGCGGAACATATCTCTGTATACTGCTAAAGATTGCTTACATGACTCTCTTTCCATAGGGCCATAACTGTGCCTCCATTTCTTTTCAAGCTTACGGCAGGTCTGCTTTTGGAGTCTAAGGCCCTGATTATGACATTGGTGGCAAATGCCGCCTATTGCCACGGCGAAGGGCGCCAACATACTGTCGTCGTGACTACCGACCGTCCACCAAATTATGATTGTAGCCGGAATTCCGCCAGAAGGCTGGCGGAATTCCTGCTATGGTCATGGCGGCGGACAGCGGTAAGGTGGGTTCTAATAACGCAGACCTGAGTTATGAAGAAATAAGGTTCCTAAATAAGAACGATAAACAGCTTGTCATCTCAATGGCAGATGGGTTTTGCAGCAGTAGATTAGAAAATAATCTGGAATGTTTCACTTATTAGTTTACTTGGAGTGATTATTGATGCAGGTGACATTTTTTGCTTTAAACATTCTAACTGACTGGTCGGTAAGACCTAAACCTTTGCCTTTTGTGCCCTATGATTGGTTCTGCTGATATCTGAGGACACTATAGAAAGGTTGTGGCCTAACAGATGAGCTGCTGACTTTGGAGCTGAGGAAACCAGGTTAGAGTCTTGGTGTTGGCTCAACATCCTGTGATTCTGGGCAAACCACTTCACGTCCCTATGCCTACAATTCAGCACCATGAGACACTCACAGGCAGTTTGCAATACTTTACAAATCGTGGAATTATTTATTTATGCCCATCTCTGTCTTCAGGTGTACACCAGTTAGCTGAAACTGTGTTGGCCTCCTCCAGGTTACCAGCACCAAATGGTAACGTAGGTGAGGCCTAACAGAGGTCCGGCCAATAGGTGTGTCCATGAAAACTTTAACCTCATTTGTAGATTGGTTGAGGGAGAATTCTGTCATCATATGATGGATGTCCCATCCATCAAGTTTGCAGTTCTCCACTCTGGTCAAAGTAATACAGAGCGTCTGTTCTTTTTTCCTGTTCGGGACCACCGGGGAAAACCTTGTTATCTCAATAGGAAACCAAAGATGTCTGCCCCATGTACTGGGAGTAAACACTCCCACCTTGTCAGGGATACTTTTTTTTTTTTTTTTTTTTCAAAACAAACTTGGGAATGTATTTTTGAAAAGGAAAATCTCTTTGTTGAGCAGGTGCCTTAAAGAAGCCGTCTCCTCAGAAAAGTATAGATATCTTCAGAGGAGCTGCTGCTGCTATTGCAGCTGTGTTGAAGGCACAGAGATCTCTTCCTACTCTGTAGAGGTCCTTAAGTGCAGTCATCTTACTTCTGCCAGGGCCACAGAGCCTACCTGGCAGACCGATGGACTAGCAGTCATGTTTTATATCAGGGCCGGCATTTGTGTTACAAATGAACCTATTTAATGTAAATAATGCATGTGAGCTTCCAGATCCAACTCAACGGTATGTTACGTTTATTGTGGGCTGTAAAGGAATGTGCTTTCACCTCTCATGCTTTACAGATGTCACTGTGCTGGCTAGTGCTGAAATCATGGCTACATGGGATGGATACCTGTAGTCAAAGTGTACCCACCTCGAATTGTAATTAAAGTAGGAACTTACATCTAGACCTTAGTGACTAACATTTCAAAGGATTATGCAACTTGTATTCATGCTGATGAATTTTATATTTATTTGCAGGAAATCATTTCAAAACCTTCATTTCATAATAGAATACGAAATGTTACGTAATCATCCCCTTGCTAATACACTGACAGCTGTGGCATTAAACGAGAAGTTCGAGAGGGCAATCTGGAATTAAATTGAATGTAGGTTAAATTATGTAGTTTCCTTTTGGCACACTTCAGACTCACAAATTGCACCATTATGAAATCAGCTTCCGTGCACTCCCCTGTGCATTCCACACTCTGCCATGCAGGGGCACATTGAAATTTGTAGCAGCCCAAGATCCTGAAGACTTTCCTGATTCCTCAGAGAAGAAGATGGCATATGTTCCTCTATGAATACCCTGATCATCTTAACCTGTATACCAAAGTTAAAGAGACCTACTTACTGAAATAGCCCTGGGGCCAGGGGTGTGTCTCTGCTTTCTACTACTTAGCTGCCATGGGAAGCCTAAACGCATTAAGATATATGTAACTTGGGGCCAGATAAACATACGTTAGGAATTGCGACTTCCTAATTGCGATTCAATGCAAATCGCAATTAGGTAATCACAAATCCAAGTGTTCAAAACTCCACTGAGTTACATTTGCGATTCCCAGTGGGTCTTAAATAGACCTACCTCATCAATATTACTGAGGTAGTCTTTGCGACAAGCTGGATATATCAAATCATCACAGGTATGGTGGCCTGCTGGGTTCAGCAGACCACCATGTCTGTGATTGATTACAAATAAAGCAATCCTTTAAAAAAAAAAATACAACCCATTTTCCTTAAAGAAATACAGGATGTGTTTAAAACATGTTTTTACGGACATTCACAAAGGGGGTGGGGGCCTTGGGGGCCCTTTTTCAATTGCAAATGAGTTACCACCAAATTTGAATTTGTGGTAACCTGTGAATGTTTTGCGACTGCATTTCAGTCACAAAACATTCAATCATACCACTGCGATTCAGTTTTAGGAAGGGTCACCCAAAACACGCCCCTTCCTAATACCGAATCACAATGCCAAACTGTGATTCGTTAACAGGTTACTGAATTGCAATTTTGCATTTGAACATACCAGACAGCTTTTTAGCGGTCGCAAACGGCCCGATTCTGAGAATTGGACTTTCTGTGACTGCTAAGAATCTTTGAAAATCTGGCCCTTGGTTATATTTGGAGAAGTAAGAGGAAGGGAACTGCACTTGGTGTGTCTGTAGGGGAAGGAGCCACATGTGACCTCTGGAGAAAAACACCAACTGCTGGTTTTGTTTAGGCTATTTCTGTCACATTGACAACTTTTCAACGATAATTGTATTATTTAGTGCAATATATCCTACTTTAAGGAGCCTCATCAAATGAAAGCTATGGGCCACCAAGACTTGTGAAATATTTGCTCCTGAAAACGACTAAACCCAAACTTAACTTTATTCACTTGAATGTGTACCCTCATACACTCTGGCACATTCATGAAGCAGTTTACTTTTTAGAACTATAGACGTTTTCTACAGTGCCATTTTGGATATGGTTTAGGGATTACATTGAGGTAAATTCCACTGATGTATGACAGTTGTAACAAATCTGGAATTAATGGGATGTCCACAAGAGGAAATACCACAAGCTGTGTCACCACAAGCTTATTTCAACATGGCGAGCAAAATTTAGCATACAGTATTTTCGCTGATAGTGGGTTTTCAACATCCACTGAGAAAGGAAATGTTTACGTAGCCACCCACTCCTAAAATAAATACTTAAGTATATTTTTTAAACAGCATTTAGTATTTTCACAAAGAAAAACAATACCTTCAAAGTAAGTACGTGCCATACAATCCCATAACATTCCCCCATCTGCATGCATTGCATCTTTCGTTAAATGCTTTGCCGCACCATACGCTTACTCCATCGTGGACATGAACAATTACAGCTGAATTATGACTGTACGGTGTCCTGGTGCGCTGTGAAGCCAGACATTTTAAGCACCCTCAATAAGCATTGGTCTTTCAAAGTGTCCTCTTGCAAATAGCCCATCAAGTTTGACAAACAAATTAATTGTGTTTATCACTCAGGGTATAAAAAAGCATTTATATTGTAAGGACATTCCAGAGTATACAGGATCACACCTGCACATCTGGTTATTTCCAGTTTTTCCATAGTAGATTTATCACTTGTTTCGCTGCCTAAGGCAAATGGTTGATGACAATCTGCACAAACCTCCTCAGGCTCTTCCATCATCTAGGTGGGGTGCCTAACATAATTGTGGTCAGCTCAAAGGGGACAAGGAAGGATCATCCCTGCCTTTTTGTGGCTCAGAATCTCCTAAAGGGTACAATCAGTGAGCAAGACCACCAAATCTGTACACGCGTACTCTACTCTAAACATCACCACCAACACCTGCCGTCCATGTGTGGGTATAATTTCTTTGGTTTTTGTGTTTTTGTGGTGTCGGATACCAGTGGCAAATAATTTTGTAGGGTGTCTCTCTGCCCTAGACATTGAGGATCAATTGTGGTATATTGCTCCACAATATCATCTATTCCTCCTGCGACAATCCCCTAGTGATAGTGTTGACTCCCACTTCAGCATGTAATGCCATTTATGGTTCACTGGCAACGGTTTCAGTGTAGTTTAAATAGCAGATGTGAGACCTTTAATAGTGTAATAGAGCCATAAGTGTGAAACAGTTTTGGAAATGGAGTTAGAGCCCTCATCCCAGCCTCTGTAAACATGGAATGCATTGCCCAGTCCCAGACTTTAAAATATGTATGGTGCTAAAGTAATTTTTACTGTCTACTACACATTTGCATTTGGGTTGCCAGGGAAGCCATGTTAACGTTGCACTTCACTTTTGAAAGGTTAACCCTATTTTTCTCTAATTTCGTTTTTCAAGAAGTGTTCTAGACAGAAACAAGTAAATTTTTCTTTATTGTCATAAACCTTCATTATGTAAGCATATTACTTTGGCTGTGTTGTTTCTTTAGGCCCTTCCTATAAGTAAGTACCCTGTAATCCTGATTATGAAACATTCCTTCAGAGAGCCACCTGTAACGTTTTTCACATATTTGCATATACTATATGCACAGCAGGTCTTAGGTACGAGTTTGTGACTTCACTTTCTCAATTCCTGCACACTGTCTCCTCATGTCTTGTCATTAAATGCCTTTGAAGTATTTCTTCTTAATCCAATATCTTAAAGTTTAATATAGAAACATGTCATAGAGTACCAGTATTTTTACATTGTATGGTGACATTTTATGGTTCGTGTTTTTCCTTGGTTTATCTATGTATTAATGTTGCTGTATTTGTATGGTAATTTTGCTAGACTCTAGAGTGACTGGATATTTTTCAATACATCCGGCTTGTAAAGGCACACGCAATGTCTTTAGATAACAGGTCTAGAATGGTGTTAGTGAAGACTGTTGATAATCACCTGGGCATTTACACATCAGTTTGAAGAGTTCCAAGATTAGCATTGCCAAGCATAAGCAAAATATTCAATTTATTTGATTCTTCTTCAAAATGTTGTCATACAGTGGATTGAAAGACGTTGCCATTTCAGAATAATATCAAGCATATGTTGGTGTCCTCAATTCAAAAGAGGCAGGAAAGCTATCTCTTCAATGATTGTTGCGTGTTCAAATCTGGCATTATCAAGCAACACATATCTGATAGCAAAGCACATGTTTTTAACATATATAAACAATGAAATTAAAGCAGAACATCGTATAATGCCTGAAGAAGGGTTACATTCAGATGTTTTACTAACCAATTAGGCATCCACTCTTTGTGATAAAAACAATAGGTGACTTATGTTCCATACCACCAATTATCAATATTCATTACAGCTTGGGGATGCAGAGAATCTCCAATGTCTTGCTCAATCACGATCGTTCCACCAATCCATTTGATTATGCACAACTTTCAAGCCAGAGATTAGAAACAGCAAACTGCAAAAAAACAATGGACAGGCCTTGTCCATGTATGTCCTCAGGCTCTGGAACAAAAGCCCTATCAATATCAGAACTACTCTAACCCTTTTGAAATTCAAAAAGGACTTGAAGAATTATTTCTTGAGAGAACACTTCACTGTAATCAATAAGACGAACCGCTCTTCAGTAGTTTATCACTTTAAGATCTAAAATCATATCCCCCTGTTCCCACCATTTTCATGGCTCGAATGCTCAAACAAAGATAGGCCTCCACTTTACAAATACCCTCATGCATAAATTAAACGTACTTGGTTCTCTTTTGAGTAGCATTTAGTTCTGGGGCTTTCCTACTGTACCTAGAAGTGCCTGAAAGTTTCCTGGTGAGTACAGCTACAGTACATTGGAAGAATTCGGGGTTGCGCACCTGATGGAAAGCCACATAACAATTTTTTGAGGTGCAACAGATTTTGCTAACTTCGTTGAATCCGTGAGAATGTTGACTATGTTTGGTGCAGCCGGGCCTGAACAACTGCAAGAAACAAATCAACTTTGTAAAACTAGTTTTAACATTATTTTAAACCTAAATAATATTTTCCTATAGTGGAAAAACTTTGACTCACTGTGTAGGACTGGAAGATAGAGAGGGGCCACTGTCACTTATCCATGACAGGGATGAACTCATCAGTTAGGAAAAGTACCTTAGGTAACTGGAAGATTTTTCATCTCTACAAATCCTGCCACCCTATAGTAAGTGAATTGTAGAGTTGTGAAACTAGAGAGTGCTGAACAAAGCAAAGCTCCAGGAAACCTAGGAAAAAACAGGCAAAGGGAAGGTTCAAATCTCATATAACACCTCCTATAGAACCTCGAACCCGGAGGCATGGATGTTGCTGGCTGGAGCATTTCTTGTAGATGGTGCCTAGTTCAGTGCTTTGTGTGCTTCTAATTTCAAAATTGCCTAACAAAATACAATCTCATATTTCTACCTGTTGGACACAGACTAGCTTCCAAAAACAATCTAAGCAGGGAGGTAAAAGGATGGACCGTCCCACTTTTATCCTACTGCGTGCAATTGTGGTTAAGTCTTACCTGATCACTAGGGTAAGATGAAGTTTTGCAAGGACATTTTAATATTTTTGACATTATTTTATTGCCCTTGGTGATTTGCATAAACATTATTTTTGCCATTGTGCCTAATGCTATAGTTAGTTTTACCTTAATAACCCCTGAACATCCTTGTCCTATATTCTCTATTCACTTGTTTGGATCTTTATTGCTTTTTTCTCTACTCATATTGTTGTGTGGTTATGTTGGTTACACAGCTCATGCAAATTTCACTGAATGTTTCTTTGTTTTGCTTCTGAGGTCAGCCCGGCAAAGGTGAACCAAGGAAACCCCTCGGGAAAGCTGATTTTCCCATGAAGGTTCCTTTCTTTAAGCATGGCTGTGGCTCTTGGTCTTCGGAGACAGTCGGTTGGATTCCGTCCGGTGTATATGTTGCTTTTTGTTCTAATTACTTATGTGTCTCGTGCCGTCTTACAATGTCACTCTTGTCTTGCCATAAGGGTGTTTATGGTGACTCTGTATTTCTTAGGGACATTTTAGTCAGTATCATTCTAAATGGTTTGCTGATTTTCTTTTGACGTCTTGTGGTGTTTAAATTCCTTTGCATTTGAAACCTTAGCCTCTGTGTGATTTGGATACCGGTTGCTCTTTTTGTTTATCGCTTTTAGCAATAAATGTTTTTTCCATAGAGATACTTCACATTGTCTGCTAATAATAACGGTAAAAGAAAATTATAGAAAGTAATAGCAATAGTTTCATACTAATAAACATGTTAAAACCAATAATTCCTGGAATCCTAGCAATTACAAAATCACATAACAATCATATAACAATAGAATACATAATGTTCTAAATAAAACTTAGCAGTAAAATCAGCTATTGCTAAAATCCCACCACCTGGCGAAATCCCATTGTAAGGAAAAAGATGGCTTTGTCCAGGAATGCCATATTGTCAGTTACACAGGAGGTTGAACAAGAATTTAGAAAGTCAATAGATGGTGGGTCTAAAAGGGCAGCTTATTTTCTTTGTCAATCTGTTTTGTTCCAATGGCAACCATGCACATGAGTCAAGACACATGCATATGATTGCCTTGCAGTCATGGAATATGTTTTCTAGTAAGGAAATCAATTCCAAGCTTGCACTGATGCGCACATATGTGTTGTGCTGCCCAGGTGGGTCATGACTTGTGCATGTCTCATAATGCAGGGGGCCATTTTTCATTAACTGGTCCAACATGGCCGAAAGCCATGTTAGACAAGGAGGTACCTTTTTTTTTTTAAAGAAAGATAAAACCAGTCATGCAAAGAGCGAAAATCGAGCATCTGACCTGGCAGTATTTTCCAGCTGAAAGGTCCGGGCACTTTTCAGCTGCCGGGCCAGCGTAAAACGAAGGAGTGAATAGAGAGCAGAGTGGGAGGAAAACAGAGAAAAGGAAAGGAAACACTTGCACGACCAGTGGCTACATTAACAAAAATGAAAAACTAGCCATTCCATCCATTCAGTGGAAGGATACAATTCATCCAATAAGATCATGTTGGGTGCTCCTGAGTGGTTCAAACTCAAGAATAGGGAGGAAAGCCATTGTATCAGGAGAAGGGTATTGAGATGGACAACATATAGGCCCTCATTCTGACCCTGGCGGTCGGTGATAAAGCGGCGGCCAACCCGCCAACAGGCCGGCGGTCCAAAATATGCAATTCTGACCCTGGCGGGAACCGCCAACACAGCCCGCCGCATTAACACTCCGCCCGCCACGGCGGAACAAACAAACAGCGCGGCGGTCCCCGCCAACAGCCAGGCGGCAGACAATGTACCGCCCACCCTATCACGACCCACCAATCCGCCACCTTTTCCGGGGCGGGAGCACCGCCGATAAAAACACGGCGGAAACAGACTACGAACGGGAAAACGCTCACCTCCACATACTCCACGCGAGATTCCGGCAGTATGGAACCCGAGTTGCAGGTCATCCCCGCACTCCTATACCTGCTCCTGTACCAGGAGCACGCCCGGCGGCGCGGAAGACATCGGTGAGTACTGCACCTACGACACAGGGGAGGGAAAAGATTACCGGCACACACCCACCCACCCACAGCCACTACAACACACACATCAATGCATTCCCACAGATCACTGTCACAACCCACAAACCCCCCCCTCCGAAATAATGCAAAGACCAAAAGAAGAGATCTTAAACGGGCAGATAAATTGAAATATGGACAGCAGTAATCCCAATAAATAAATAAACTATGTACAAAATATATACAGCTACTAAATGTAGTCCAACCACTGTCCGTGGACCACAGGGGTCCTGAGCAAAGGGGCAAGGCCCAGTCCCACGACAAGAACTCCACGGAGAGAACACTGCAGGGGCATCAGAAAGAAAAAGGACAGGCACCTCAGGGGGAAGGGAAGGGGGGGCACCTCAGCCACTTGAGTACACGACGCCAGATCCACAAGGGGACTCCATGACCACTGGGCCATCCTGGGGAGAGCAAAGCCACAGTCCATACAGTCCATACAGTGGGTGGCCTGCCCACTGGGACATCCTGGGGAGAGCAAAGCCACAGTCCATACAGTCCATACAGTGGGTGGCCTGCCCACTGGGCCATCCTGGGGAGAGCAAAGCCACAGTCCATACAGTCCATAACAGACTCCACTGCCACTGGAGGAGGCATGTTGGCCAGAGGACATCCTGCAGCCCTGCCCGAGACAGATCCTGCCCTGCCACGTCTGCCAAAGGGCCAGCGGTTCCTGCCTGGAAGGGACCAGTTCAGCGGTCCTTGCCTTGAAGGGCCCAGTTCAGCGGTTCTTGAGACGGCGGTCCCCAGCGGAGCAGTGCTGGAGACGGCGGGGCCCAGTTCAGCGGTTCTTGCCTTGAAGGGCCCAGTTCAGCGGTTCTTGCCTTGAAGGGCCCAGTTCAGCCGTTCTTGAGACGGCGGTCCCCAGCGGAGCGGTGCTGGAGACGGCGGGGCCCAGTTCAGCGGTTCTTGCCTTGAAGGGCCCAGTTCAGCGGTTCTTGAGACGGCGGTCCCCAGCGGAGCGGTGCTGGAGACGGCGGGGCCCAGTTCAGCGGTTCTTGCCTTGAAGGGCCCAGTTCAGCGGTTCTTGAGACGGCGGTCCCCAGCGGAGCGGTGCTGGAGACGGCGGGGCCCAGTTCAGCGGTTCTTGCCTTGAAGGGCCCAGTTCAGCGGTTCTTGAGAGGGCGGTCCCCAGCGGAGCGGTGCTGGAGACGGCGGGGCCCAGTTCAGCGGTTCTTGCCTTGAAGGGCCCAGTTCAGCGGTTCTTGAGACGGCGGTCCCCAGCGGAGCAGTGCTGGAGACGGCGGGGCCCAGTTCAGCGGTTCTTGCCTTGAAGGGCCCAGTTCAGCGGTTCTTGAGACGGCGGTCCCCAGCGGAGCGGTGCTGGAGACGGCGGGCCCAGTTCAGCGGTTCTTGCCTTGAAGGGCCCAGTTCAGCGGTTCTTGAGACGGCGGTCCCCAGCGGAGCGGTGCTGGAGACGGCGGGGCCCAGTTCAGCGGTTCTTGAGACGGCGGTCCCCAGCGGAGCGGTGCTGGAAACGGCGGACATTCTATGGCCAACTGCTCATTGCCTGGTGGTGCCCTCCTGGGCAGCGGGGATGGTGCTCCTTCAATGCCCACCTGGGCTGTGGGTGGTGGGGCCCTCCTGGCCAGCTGGGCTGGGTCCTCCCTGGGCAGCGGCTATGGGGGTGGTGGGCTCTCCCGGGGCAGCTGTGCCGGTTCCTCCCGGGGCAGCGGCTATGGGGGTTGCGGGCTCCTCCTGGGCAGCTGTGACGGGTCCTCCATGGGCAGTAGGCCTGCTGCCTGACTTCTCCGCCTTGCTGCCCTTGCCCTCCTTAGTCGGGAGTCTGTGGCCCTTTCCTCCCTTTGGAGCTGTGGCTGTTGACGGTGGCTGGCTAGTGTCCTGGGGGGATATCGAATCCGGGCTCCGGCGGCGGCCCTTCCGCCTTCTGCTCCTCTTCCCAGGGGGTGGGCTGGCTGTCCCCTTGCTACTGGGCGAAGATCCAGACCTGCGGGCTGGTGGGCTCCAATACCCCTGCACCCTTGTCAAGGGGGCTGCAGGGCTGGTGGTGGCTGAGGTGCTCTTTTTACCCCGACGAGAAGGAGGGGGGGGGGCTCAGGGTCAGGAAAGAAGGTAGCAGTAGAGAGATAGATTTTCTTGGGACAATGGATAGTGGTAGGTACAGTGGGTATGGGAGTGGAGGGAGAGGATGTGGTTGTAGGCGAGACAAGTTTGCTGTCTTTGGGTGCAGGTGCAGGAGCGGGAGGCTGTCGTGAGGTGGATGGCTGTTGGGTGGGTGGGTGGCTGCGTTTGTGTGGTGTGGAAGAGGGGGTGACAGACACAGTGGGAGAGGACACAGGGGACGTGTAAATGGCAGTGGGGGGGGGTGACTGCACGTGTGCGGACTGTACTGGAGGGTGTGCTGGTGATGGAAACACTGGCTGATGGTGAGGTGAATGAAGGTGTGAGTGTAGACGTCACAGGGAGGGAGGAGGGAGACGAGGAGGTGGGGGTCACAGAGGTGGAAGTGACTGTTGGCATGTCTGCATCGGAATGTTGCTTGTGTGAATGTCTGCGTGATCTGTGGTGCTTGTGTTTGGATGAGCTGCTCTTGGGTGTTGAGGTGTGTGCAGGCTGGTCTGATGGTGTGGGTGGGACAGGCAGAGGAACAGGAGACTGGGAGGAGGGAGTTAGTAGAGGGAGGCAGGAGACAGGGACAATGGCAGCCGTCAGTGCTGAGGCCAGAGCCTGGAACGATCGCTGATGGGCAGCCTGACCCGAATGAATGCCCTCCAGGTACGCATTGCTGCGATGAACCTCCCTCTCCACCCCCTGGATGGCATTCAAAAGGGTAGTCTGCCCAACAATGAGCGTTCGGAGGAGGTCAATGACCTCCTCACTGAGGGCAGCGGGGGTAACAGGGGCAGGGCCTGAGGTGCCTGGGGCGAAGGAGATGCCCGGCTTCCTGGCAGAGCGGGCACGGGGCGAACGCTGAGGGGCTGCTGGGAGGGCGGAGATGGTGCGCTGGGTGGAGGCTGTACCTGTAATGGCGGGGGGCACGGATGGTGCCACCCCCGCAAGGGAGCTCCCTTCCGAGGACGTGTCCGTGTCGCTGCAGGCTCCAGTCGTCCCCGTTGTGGAGCTCCCCTCGCCCTCCGTCTCACTGGTCCAGTCAGACTCTGTGGCATGGCCCTCCTGGGCCATGTGAGATGCAGCTCCCTCCTGCCCCGATGCCACTTCTCCTCCGCCTGATGATGCTGATGCACACAAGCACAGAAAGACAAACAAAAAGGGGGGGGGAGAGAGAAATAAAGAGATTTTGAGTACATGGATCACCGGTACAGTTAGCGGACATGACAGACACAGATGCCCCCTGCACTAAGTTGCGCACTTGGGGTCCGCTACGCATTCCGTGGAACATGCCCTACACGCCTAGAGTTGACAACTGCACCCATGGATGACACGGCCCAGGGATGGCTGTACTGACACACTACTGAGGGTGGTGGCTGGGGACACAGGGGCTTACGGGGGTGCCCAGCCTACAGATATCGCCCTGGCCTAGGGGGACCCACAGCCCTCCTCCCCCACCCAGACACCTCCACTGCGTGACAACAGAGTAGATAATGCTTGTACTCACCCCCTTGTGTCTGCTGTGCTGCCCTCACGCGCCCATCCAAATCAGGGTAGGCCACCGCCAGGATCCGGAACATCAGGGGGGTCAGTTGACGGCAGGCACCCCGCCTACGTTGGGAGGCCATCCCCAGCAGAGACTCGGCGGTCTTCTTGGTCCCGCGGCGGATGTCCTCCCACCTCTTGCGGCAGTGGGTGCCCCGTCGATGGTGGACCCCCAGGGTCCGGACTTCCTTGGCGATGGCACGCCAAATCCCGATCTTCTCATGGGCGCGGACCTATGTGACACGTACAGGGAGGGAGAAATACCACGTTCAAGTTTGTCTGCATTTTCGTTGCCAGTGGCCCAACGCCCACCATCCCCGCCAGGCCCAACATGCCCCCCATCCCCGCCAGGCCCCCCGCCAGGCCCCCGCCAGGCCCAACATGCCCCCCATCCCCGCCAGGCCCCCCGCCATGCCCCCGCCAGGCCCAACATGCCCCCCATCCCCGCCAGGCCCCCCGCCATGCCCCCGCCAGGCCCAACATGCCCCCCATCCCCGCCAGGCCCCCCGCCATGCCCCCGCCAGGCCCAACATGCCCCCCATCCCCGCCAGGCCCCCCGCCATGCCCCCGCCAGGCCCAACATGCCCCCCATCCCCGCCAGGCCCCCCGCCATGCCCCCCGCCAGGCCCAACATGCCCCCCATCCCCGCCAGGCCCCCCGCCATGCCCCCCGCCAGGCCCAACATGCCCCCCATCCCCGCCAGGCCCCCCGCCATGCCCCCCGCCAGGCCCAACATGCCCCCCATCCCCGCCAGGCCCCCCGCCAGGCCCCCGCCAGGCCCAACATGCCCCCCATCCCCGCCAGGCCCCCGCCAGGCCCAACATGCCCCCCATCCCCGCCAGGCCCCCCGCCATGCCCCCCGCCAGGCCCAACATGCCCCCCATCCCCGCCAGGCCCCCCGCCATGCCCCCCGCCAGGCCCAACATGCCCCCCATCCCCGCCAGGCCCCCCGCCATGCCCCCCGCCAGGCCCAACATGCCCCCCATCCCAGCCAGGCCCCCGCCATGCCCCCCGCCAGGCCCAACATGCCCCCCATCCCCGCCAGGCCCCCCGCCAGGCCCCCCGCCAGGCCCAACATGCCCCCCATCCCCGCCAGGCCCCCCGCCATGCCCCCAAGCCAGCCAGTGGCCCCCAAATCCATATTGAATTAAACTCACTTGTTGGTCTGGAGGACCGTAGAGTAGCGCATACTGGGGGAGGACCCCATCCACAAGTTTCTCCAACTCCTCTCCAGTGAAGGCAGGGGCCCTTTCCCCAGTCGCAGCAGCCATTGTCCCTTCCAGACCGAGGTCACAGCAGCACTTGCAGTATAGGTCCTCTCCTGTGAAAGTTCAAGTCGCAAGTGGATAAGTAGATAGAAAATGGCGGTCACGCCCGCGGCGGTGCGTACCGCGGCGGTGCGTACCGCCACCGCCAGCGCCCTTCGCCATTGGCTCCTGAAACCCATAGGCTTCAATGTTAACCAATGCGGCTTCGCGCCGCGGTCTTCGACCGCCGACCGCCGCGGTGTGCCACGCCAGCGCATTGACCTCACATCACATTGTCACACTTCACAGGTCAGGCAGCCGCCATTTCGAGGGTCCACATGGCTCAATTTCAACTGCGTCACACAGGCCTAGGCCTTGCATAGCCACTCAGACACGCCATTCACTGCATAGAGAATCGTTTACTGTGCAAGCTGTGAGTACGTACCTGTGGGTTGCTTGACTGTGTGCTCCATGTTGTCCTTCCTAGGCACCGTCCGCTGGGTTTGGCGAGGAGACGGATGAATCCTCGCGTGTACCGACCGCTGGTGGACCTGTCGACAATGGAAGAACGCCACATTATCCTGACCTACCGGCTTGACCGTGCCACTATACATGAACTGTGTGCCCAGCTGGAGCCCGACCTGATGTCCCCCATCCGCCAACCCACAGGGATTCCCCCTCTGGTGCAGGTCCTGTCAGTACTCCATTTCTTGGCAAGTGGGTCATTTCAGACAACAGTGGGAATTGCTTCTGGGATGTCTCAGCCCATGTTTTCGAAGGTGTTATCCAGAGTGTTGTCTGCCCTGATGAAATACGTGAGGAGCTACATCATTTTCCCTGAGGTGGGCGAATTGGCTACAGTGAAGGGTGATTTCTACGCCCTTGGACATATTCCCAACGTCATTGGTGCCATTGATGGGACCCATGTGGCTTTGGTTCCCCCAAGAGACAGGGAGCAGGTGTACAGGAACAGAAAAAGTTACCATTCCATGAACATCCAGGTGGTGTGTTTGGCTGACCAGTACATCTCGCATGTAAATGCCAAGTTCCCTGGGTCAGTGCATGACGCCTACATCCTGAGGAATAGCAGCATCCCTTACGTGATGGAACAGCTAGAGAGACACCGTGTATGGCTATTGGGGGACTCTGGGTACCCCAACCTGTCGTGGCTACTGACCCCAGTAAGGAATCCCCGGACCAGGGCAGAGGAACAGTACAATGAGGCCCATGGGCGTACTAGGAGGGTGATCGAACGCACCTTTGGCCTCCTAAAGGCCAGGTTTAGGTGCCTGCATATGACAGGTGGATCCCTAATGTACTCACCTAAGAAGGTGTGTCACATCATCGTGGCCTGCTGCATGCTTCACAACCTGGCTTTGCGCCGCCAGGTGCCTTTCCTGCAGGAGGATGGCCGAGACGGTGGTGTAGTGGCAGCTGTGGAACCTGTGGAGAGTGACGAGGAGGAAGACGACGGGGCTGAAACAGACAACAGGGACAGAATCATTGAACAGTACTTCCAATAGGACACAGGTAACAATTCAAACATAATTTAGTAAATGTGAACTACTCTCCTGCATCTCTGCTGCCTGTCTATTTGCCCCAGTGTATGATGACTGAGTTGTGGCTTTTCCCTCCCTATTTCAGATCTTGGGTCCCCACTACGAGTCCTGTGCTTCGTTTCCCCATGGACTACAGCTTTGTGGCAGCTGTTTGTTGACTTCACTATGTACAAGGACATATTTGCACTGTCATGTCAATTACAATATTTTGAAATCACAGCCAGACTCCAGATAGTTTTGTGCAAAATGGGTGTTTATTTCAGTGCTCAAAATGGGATGGGTGGTTTCAAGTGGGTGGGGGCTATGGTGAAGGAATGTCCATGGCAGAGTCCAGAGTAACAGTCACACAGGTGCATTGTCCAGAGGCCTGTGGAGAGATGGAGCATGGGCAGTTCAAGGATGGACAGGGTGACAATGTGGGACAGTGGGATGACATCAGGTGGTATCCTTTGCTGGCGGGGGTCTTGACATCCTACTCTGTCTTCTTGCGAGATCTCAGGGCCCTCTTGCGGGGTGGTTCTTCTCCTGCAGGAGGTGGGGGTCTGGTGGGCTGCTGTTGTGCGGGGGCCTCCTGTCCACTAGCGCCGGCGGAGGTGGTTGGCTGTTCTTGGTCCAGGCTAGTGGCAGGGGCCCTTTGTTGTTGTTGAGTGTCCGTCCTGGTGTTGATGAGGTCCTGCAGCAGCCCTACCATGGTAACCAGGGTGGAGGTGAGGGCTCTGATGTCCTCCCTGTACCCCCGATAGTGGTCCTCCTGCAGTACCTGGATCTCCTGGAACCGGGCCAGTACCGTCGCCATCGTCTCCTGGGAGCGGTTGTATGCTCCCATGATGGTGGTGAGGGCCTCGTGGAGAGTGGGTTCCCTGGGCCCGTTCCCCCCCCTGTCGCACAGCTGCCCTCCGAGTTGCCCTGTTTCCCTGGGCCTCTGCCCCCTGGCCGGTGTGCCCACTACCACTGCCCCCAGGTCCCTGTTGTTGTTGGGGTGGTGGGTTATCCTGGGTGCCCTGTAGTGGTAGACACACCGCAGATTGACGCGCCCTGGAGACAGAGGCATGGGCCCGCTGGGTGGGAGCTGTGCTGGTGTTCCCAGGGGGGTTTGGGTCTGTAGTGGCCTGTGCCTGTGTGAGGGGAACCGACTGTCCAGAGGTCCCCGATGGTCCGGGCTGGTCATCAGTGTCCAGGTCGACAGAGCGGCTGTCATCGCTGACGGCCTCTTGGGTGGGGGGTGTGGAGAATTCTGGGCCCTCCGTGGCGGTGTGTTGACGGTCGGGTCCTGCAGGGGTATAGAGGTATGGTTATAGTTTCAATGTGTGGCATATGGGTGTATCTGTGGGTTCCCGTGTCCCCAAGTGCTGGCATTCGTGTGTGGGGGCTTTGGTGAGGGTGGCGTGTGGGGGGGATGTGTATATGCATTGGGCATGCTTTGGTGATGGGTGTCCATGCTTAGTGGACGCATGCAGGCCTAGGTTTTGGGATGTGTGGGTTGTGATGGTGAGACATTGGCAGGGAATAGGTGTGCTGGGGTGGGGGTGAGGATGGTGGTGGGGGTGAGGATGGTGGTGGGGGTGAGGTTGGGGGTAAGGATGGGGGTGGGGGTGAGGGTGGGGTTCGAGGATGGGGGTGAGGGTTGGGGTATGATTTGGCATGCAGGTGGGGGGGAAGCAGTAGTGAAGCTTCAACTTACCATGTTGTAAATTGTGGGGGTTGAGGTGGGGGTCCTCCGCCAGTCTTCTGCACGGCGATGTTGTGCCTGGATACCATGGAACGCACCTTCCCCCGTAGGTTGTTCCATCGCTTCCTGATGTCTTCCCGATTTCTGGGGTGCTGTCCCACAGCGTTGACCCTGTCGACAATCCTCTGCCATAGCTCCGTCCTCCGGGCAATGCTGGTGTATTGGACCTGTGTGCCGAATAGCTGGGGCTCTACCCGAACGATTTCCTCCACCATGACCCTGAGTTCTTTGTCTGAGAAGCGGGGGTGTCTTTGGGGTGCCATGGAGTGGTGTGTATGATGCGTGGGGTGGAGTATGTGTAGTTAAGTGTGTTGAGTGTGGTGGTGTGTGTTGTTTTGTGTGTGGATATTGTGTGGGTGATGGTGTAGTGTGCCTCTGTGTGATGGTATTCTGTGATCGCTGCTGTGTCTCTCAGTGCTTCTTTCTGAATTTTTGGTCGTAGGGGTTTGTGGGTGATGTGGGTGTGTGTTTTATATTGTATTGTGTGTGTGGGAGTGGTGTGTGTATGTGTATCAGGTGTGTGGAATTCAAATCGGCCAATGTGGCTGAGTTTTGTTCATTTGTGTGTATTCTGACCGCGGCTGTGTGTACCGCCAATGGAAAACCGCGTTTGAAAGACCGCCGCGTGGATTCGTGGGTCGTAATGGCATGGGCGTATTTCTGTTGGCGTGACGGTGGAGGTTTGGTCACCTCCACTTTTCCGCCGACCGCTGGTCTGGCGGTCTGTTGTGGCTGTCGGATTTTCGGAGGTTTGGCTGCTGCGGGTCAGAATGACCGTGGCGGGTTACCGCGACCGCAGCGGAATTATGGAGGATTTCTGACCGGCGGTAGGCGCCTTTTACCGCCGAGGTCAGAATGAGGCCCATAATCCGGACCAATCACGATCCAATCAATCCCAGGGTACAGACCGAAGCCCACTCTAAATAACTGTAATGTATTGGAAACAATATGTTTCAGCAACAGACAGCAAAATGCGGCTATAGCGAGAAAAAAAAACCCTAGGGGGTATTTCTTGCTGATGCATTATTATAGTAAACCTTCCAATTTCTACTTCTCCTTTAAAGCTGTAGTAACGTCGCAAAATCCGCTGTATAACTTATTACTCTTTTGTGAGTTCCTTAAGTACACAGAATATGCAGTCTTTTATCCATATGTCAATTTGAGGTTAACAACACTAGTATTATGGATTAATGGGGTAATGATATAGTGAATATGCTGCAGTTCCAAGAAATGGTGCATGTATTCCGGAATGGAACTGGGGAAATATGGGATATCTTTCAGCGCAGTGTACTTCTTAGCGGCAAGTCCAGAGCTTGGGGGGGGGGGGGGGGCAATTGCATGAATGTCAGCAGAGCACTGTGAGCAAAACCACTACAATATGAGTGCTGTCCTCCTGGGGTAATTTGTTGTGATGGGTTATGCCATGTTCTTAGGTTTACTTCATATCTTTCAAGGAGCCTTCCTCCATTTCCACCTATATTCCCATTCTAGATAAGGCCATTTCCTTGCTGCCTCTCTGTTTTTGCCAATCCATAGTTGAGGCAATTGTTTTATGATATCTGAAGTATGGCCACACCTCCTCCTCACTGTCCTCCTCCCACTGGCTCATATTCAAGAAAAGGTCCATCTAAGAGCCTCTGCTTTCTCCAACGAGCAGTTCATCCGAAGGGTTCTTCGATTCTTCGAGCTAACGTCTTCATCCCACTTCTCTAGCCTTCAGATCATCCTCTGCACAGCTTTTGACGGTACTTATGTTAATTAATACCTGGAAGGGCATCATTTTCCTGCCGCCAAGTACTGGAATATTTCTCCATGACATTGTCCATGCCCATGTAGCGGTTTGCTTCCTTTGTATAGCTTCTAAATTGTATATTTAGCTTTATGGATGCTTACATGGTAGTGAGCAAAATTAAATCGACTTGTTTAATTATTACTTTATAGATATGGGTATTTGATATCCGGATTTCACGACTGCAGATATGATTCACTATTTGCAGCTATATTTGATATTTAAAAAAAAGTATTTAAAAAGAAATTCTGCATGCACTCTAACTAGGGGTGATTGAGCAGAATGAATACAGACCGTGTGTTTCCTGGAAGTGTCTTGATTGAGGGACCACGAAAATTGCTATGTGTGTTGCATCAAAATACCCAAAGACATTATGCGCACACACACTCAACACAGTACTTTAGGAAACATCTCATGAATGCCCTCACAGTGCTCAGGCCAATGTGTAATTTCAAGCCAAGTGGTGTGGGACCTACTGAATACATCATTACAGAGTTTTGTGGAAATATTGGATACTGCGAACAAAGTTCTCTTGCAAATTTTTCTTTTACTTCCATCCTGGTGAGCAGGGAAATGTTAGACACAAGCACCGTGCTAATGGGAAGTAGGCAAATACACCAATAAAATGTTTTTAAAACTTTTGTTGCACGTCAACAGGGAGCTCTGGGGATTATAAAATACGGGCTAGAAGAGTGATTTGGAACATAATAGCTGAGTGCAGAGTAGTTTTAGAAATAGAGCACACATACCAACACAAGGTCTGCCAGAATATTGCATGACTGAAAGAATATTGTCTTGGGAAATACAGAATAAATAATAGTATAGTGCCATGTGAGATATTGCTACATTACTAGCACACTTTTGATAAGACATACTGCATTTATATAGGCACCACATTTTAAAAACTATTTATTGAATGCTAACACAGAGTTTTAGTAGTCATGCGTTCATGCAAGTGCAATGTTCTTGGAACAATTACATAACTGCCTGCTTGGCAACGTAACCTTCTGCAAAATAAAACATATATGTGTGGACACGGATTGGATAATTACCTCTAAACATGAAGGAGGTAATTAATGTGAAAAGTGTGGCCCCTGATATGTGACATGCATAACACTGTGTCTGATTTTATCAGGTGTTAAATAGCACCTATACCTCTGACACTTTTGGGCCCTAATTACAAGAAGATTGGTGCTTTCGGACCCTCATGGAAACCCGTGCTTGTGCAGGGGTGTCATTTACAAGTTAGATGGTATTTACCGCATTTGATAATTACTGGGTGAGTTAAATAGCTCTTTCTTTGTTAAATTTCAGCAGGTCAAGCCTTGTGGAATTTAGCAGGGGAAAAGTATACAGTATTTACTGGAGAATGCGTTTTTTATAATATTTACTTTTGGGCAAGAGATAAAAGGTGGCATTTTTGCTAGAATCCACCCGTCACCTAGAATGTTTCGGAGATGTGCGTTGGAGTAGGCACTGCATGAAAATGGCTCAACCCATCACCTGGAAATGGGCGGGAGATGGATCTGCATGTCACAGGAATTACATTGTGACTCTGAGACTCATCTCATGGAAGGAGCAATCAGGATTGGGTAGTCTGTGTTAGCCAATGCATTATGCTTTTCAGAATCGCTTTCAAAGGCCATGGGGCATTCAGGGGCTACTGGGCCCAACCATGGGGTTTAAGGTATTTTACACCTGATGTTTGGGGCCCGTCCTACTATGGATACTGAGTAACTGGGCCAAGTACCCCTTCTGCCCTTGACTCTCAGGGTAAGCGTGGTCTGATCAGGTGAAGACTCCCTTGGGGGGTGAGCAGGGCTGTGGGGGGGGCCTTGCTTTGTGATAGTGAACATGGGCTCACAAATCAAAATACACGCAGCAGCAGCTGTTCAGCGAAATGCTCACTTTTCTGAAAAAGAGAAGTATTTTAATTTCTAACGCTACCCACACATCGGAAAAATATGACATTCACAAACAATCACAGTTTACCTTGAGGAAGGGGCTCTATTTTTTCTTTGGCAATTCCCCTTGCCACTCTCTCCTTGCGTTAACTGTAGTGGTTAATCCCCATTCACTATTGGTACCATTCAGTGTATGTCCTACCAGCAGTCTGAGTCTCAAAAGTCCAATCGGACTCTCAATTAAAGTTATTAGTGTTTTAGCACCAAGCGCTCCTAGCAGTAAGTTTCCCCGAGGGCAACAGGCCCAAAACTAGCCTTACCTGCTCTGGCAGGAGGAAAGGGTTTGAAGTCCCTGAGTGAGTTCTGTCCGACTCGCAGTCAAGTTCAGGTAAGTTGGCCGTATGTGGACCAGGCAGTTGCACTCTGCAGGAGTAGAATCTCTCACTCGTGATCAAGCTTCTGAAGTGACCAGAGGTTTCCTGTGACTCCTCCTGCAGGGTGTTTGTTGAGTTCCCGATGGGGTGTAGCTGCAACATTCCTGTCCTGGGTCCCTTGCGTGAGTAGCGGGGTTTCCACAGCATCTTCACTTCTCCATTGGTGCATAACAAGTCACAGTCCTTGGTACTCCCAGTGACCTCCTCTGGCATATGGGGTCACTGCAATTCACAGTTCGGAGGCTTCAGTCTAATCATCATTATGAATACTTCCCATGGCGGCCCCTCCTTGCATACAGGGTCTCTGCTCTGCTCTGCTCTGCTACCACACAAGCCTATGGCCACTTCCTTGTAAACTGTACCTAAATTAAAGAGTACCCTTTGAAGTATACAGAGAGGCCCAGTTCTCCCCTCTCCAGTGTGTGTTCCACCCAGCTTATAGGAATGCAGCCATCCACAGATCTGTCTGGGTGATATCTTTACCTCTTCTCCCTGTTTCACCATGCAGGTCTGAGTCTTCCAAAACAGGCACACATACACCCAGTGCATGCAAAATGCATACACACACTGCACAGTACTGTGCCCTCCAAGTACTTTATCACTCATAGGCACACATACACCCAGCATCAGCATTTAAAATGCACACGCTGCCCAGCACTGTATCCTTTATGTATTGTACCACTCAGAGGCACACATATCAATCAATCAATCAATCATTGGATTTATAAAGCGCACTATGTACCAGTGAGGGTTTCAAGCAAGGCGCTGGGTGGGGGGGGGGGTGCTGTTGTTACTGGTCGAAGAGCCAGGTCTTGAGGAGTCTTCTGAAGGTGAGTGGGTCTTGGGTCTGTCGCAGGTTGGTGGGGAGGGTGTTCCAGGTTTTGGCAGCATGGTATGAGAAGGATCTGCCGCCAGAGGTCTTTCTTCGGATGCGGGGGACGACGGCGAGGGCGAGGTTAGTGGAGGGGAGCTGACGGGTGGAGGTGTAGAAGCTGAGCCTGTTGTTTAGGTAGGCTGGTCCGGTGTCGTGGAGCGCTTTGTGAGCGTGGGTAAGAAGCTTGAAAGTGATCCTTTTGTCCACGGGGAGCCAGTGAAGGTTTCTCAGGTGGTGGGAGATGTGGCTGTGGCAGGGTATGTCGAGGATCAGCCGGGCGGAGGCGTTTTGGATGCGTTGGAGGCGTAGTAGGTCTTTTGCTGGGATGTCTGTGTAGAGTGCGTTGCCGTAGTCCAGCCTGCTGATGAGGAGGGCCTGTGTCACCATTCGTCTTGTTTCGATCGGGATCCACTTGTAGATTCTGCGGAGCTTGCGGAGAGTGTTGTAGCAGGAGGAGGAAACTGCGTTGACCTGTTTAGATAAGGTGAGGGAGGAGTCGAGGATGAAGCCCAGGTTGCGAGCGTGGTCCGACAGTGTCGGTGGGGTTCCTAGTGCGGTGGGCCACCAGGAGTCGTCCCAGGCGGAGGGGGTGTGTCCGAGGATGAGGACCTCCGTCTTGTCCGAGTTCAGTTTCAGACCGCTGTTTCTCATCCATTCGGCGATGGATTTCATTCCCTCGTGGAGGTTGGTTTTGGCGGTGCGCGGGTCTTTGGTGAGTGAGAGGATGAGCTGGGTGTCGTCGACATAGGTGAGAATGTTGAGGTTGGGTTGTCGGGTGACTTGTGCGAGGGGGGCCATGTAGATGTTGAACAGCGTCGGGCTGAGGGATGAGCCTTGGGGGATGCCGCAGATGATGTCGGTGGCTTCGGAGTGGAAGGGGGGGAGGCGGACTCTCTGGGTTCTGCCGGAGAGGAATGAGATGATCCACTCGAGGGCTTTTCCTTGAATTCCGGTTTCGTGGAGGCGTGATTTCAGGGTGCGGTGGCAGACTGTGTTGAAGGCGGCAGATAGGTCCAGGAGGATGAGGGCTGATGTTTCGCCGTTGTCCATTTAGCGTCTGATGTCTTCTGTGGCTGCAAGAAGGGCGGTTTCGGTGCTGTGGTTTTGTCTGAAGCCGGACTGGGAGGGGTCTAGGATGTCGTTGTCTTCGAGGTGGCTGGTTAGTTGTGTGTTGACGATTTTTTCAATCACCTTTGCTGGAAAAGGGAGCAGGGAGATGGGTCGGAAGTTCTTGAGGTCGTTGGGGTCTGCTTAGGGCTTCTTGAGGAGGGCGCAGATTTCGGCGTGTTTCCATTTTTCGGGGAATGTCGCTGTTTCGAAGGAAATGTTGATGACCTTCCGTAGTTGGGGGACGATGGTGGAGTCGGCTTTGTTGTATACGTGGTGGGGGCAGAGGTCTGACGGAGATCCTGAGTGGATGGAGTTCATGATCTTGCGTGTCTCTGTGTCGTTTATGTTGGTCCAGGAGGTCAGGTGGTTTGTACAGGTGGAGTGTTTGTGGGTGGGGTCTGGCGTGGGAGTGGCGTCGAAGCTGTTGTGGATGTCGGTGATCTTCCGGTGGAAGAAGGTGGACAGTGCGTTGCAGAGTTCTTGGGATGGAGGGATGTCGTTTGGTGTTGGCGCTGGGGTTGGAGAGTTCTTTCACGATGCTGAAGAGCTCTTTGCTGTTGTGTGCGTTGTTGTCCAGGCGGTCTTTGAAGTGGGATCGTTTGGCTTGTCTGATGAGTTGGTGGTGCTTGCGGGTGGCGTCCTTGTGGGCTGTGAGGCTGTCAGGTGTGCGTTTGAGGAGCCATTCCTTTTTTAGCTTCCGGCAGTCGCATTTGGAGTTTAGGAGCTCGTCAGTGAACCAGGTGGCTTTTCTTCTGGCTTGGTCGTCGGTGGATTTCTTGAGTGGCGCGAGGGTGTTGGCGCAGTCGTTGATCCACAGGGTGAGGTTGTGGGCGGCAGTGTCTGGGTCGGTGGAGTCGGGGTGGGTTCTGGGCGAGGGTGTTGGTAAGCTGGTCTTCCGTAACTTTGCTCCAGCATCGGCAGGGTGGTTGTTGGGTGCGATGGTGCTCAGTATGTTTCTTGTAGGTGAAGTAGATGCAGTGGTGGTCGGTCCAGTGGAGTACGGTGGTATGGTTGAAGATGACGTGGGTGCTTGAGGAGAAGATGGGATCAAGCGTGTGGCCGGCGATGTGGGTTGGTGTGTTGACGAGTTGTCTGAGGCCGTGGTTGGTGAGGTTGTCGATCAGAGTAGTGGAGTTGGTGTCGTTGTTGTTCTCCAGGTGGAAATTTAGGTCCCCGAGGAGGATGTAATCTGTTGAGGATAGCCAACATATGCCAACATATAGCCAACATATGCATTTATCATACACACACTGCACAGCACTACATCCTTCAGGCAATGTACCACTCGTAGGCACATGCACCTACAGCACAAGCATATACCATGCACACACTGCTCGGTACTGCACTATCCCTGTATTGCACCATTCCCAGGCACACATACATTCAGAGCAAATGGAATGTGCAGCATTTCACACAAATCTGATGTAGGCCCAGGGTGGGTTAAGCACATAGCAGTGGAACTTTTAAAAGTGAGTGAGCTTGTAGGCCTTACTCCAATAACACAGGTTTAAAATAAACCTGCCCACTCCTACTGATCACTACACAGCATTCTGCCACCACCGCAGTCATGCTGCTTAACTCCTGGGGAAAGAAGTCACTTTTCACCACTTTGAGGGTAGTGAGTTGAGCATTCCTCCCAGTTCAATAAGACCGCAATCTGTGACACATGCCTTTGTTATGGTGCACACCCATGATATGTGGTTGCCTAAGACAACACAATTAGCATTAGTACAGTTGGGCACTCAGGACAATGGTGCATGTCCGTTACCATGTTGAGGACTTTTCCGTCCCAACAATCTGCTTCAGTCCAACATCGTGGCCCGTGAAAAGGAGAAGTTTGAGACAAGGGTGAAATCAGCTGTGTTTTAGTCTCATCACAAAGCCTGTAAGCGGTGGTTAGAAGAACTGGGTATGGAATGTATTGCCTAGGAATGCCTACAAGCCAATGAGTGTTTCATGGTATAAAAGTAGCTATGTGCTAAGAGATTTCCATCTGTCAAATAACCCCGAGGTGCGGAAGAGATGCTTATTATTTGTCAATCCGAACCACCGTTTATAAATCTATGGTAAGGTCAAGGTTGCAACTGATGTTATATTTGTACTTGAAACCCATTGATTGTAAGGTGTAAATAATTGTGCAGGTGTACTCTTACACTTGGAGTGAACATGCTTGTGTGGTTCAGGTTTTCTTGCTGATGCAGGTTAACTAGCAAGATGGAGACACCAAGAGAATTGTAAAGAGGGGGCATTGGTCTGTGTTGTAGGAGGACCTAGAATGTATGAAGATGCAAATTAATCAATTGGTCTCCTGACAGTATTACCTAGGTTAATACTGTCCTGGCAAAGGTTTCGCACCATTAGTACCAGTTTAACAGCCAAATACAGAAATACGCTACAGAAAGGAGACCAGTCAAGCCATGCAAAGGGTCTTCCACTGCATGGCAACACGTGTCACTGCATTTTCAGTAACTGTTGATCTGTTTGAGGTAGAAACATGGTTTCTTGCTAAAATCTGAAGTTTCATGCAGCAGATGATAGATTATTAGGCAAGTGTGGCAAATCCACAAGTAGGCGGAACACGCCACTGCACAAAATTAGCATTGTTCCAGTGGCCCCGATTACTACATGAAATCATCCAAACATGCCCCTGGTACTTGGAAGATTACCATAGGACTCTGGAAGAATGACATGGCAGCCAGCACAGCTGACCAGTCCATTACTAGTGAATGCCATCACAGCAGGAGCGGGTCACGGTGCAAACTGTCTCTGCACTGCTCCTCTCCTGCAGACAGGCTGCAGACACCGGCTTCCAGCCCGCCCTGTGTCCAGTCCTGATGCTGTTCAGAGCAGCGTCAGGACTCGCTGGGAGCTCCCAGGCCGGGCACTCCCAGACAGACTGGGAGCCTGTGCCTGGTCTATCCAGCCCTGCAACACAGTGCTGGGCTAGAGAGAGCCTACTGCGCATGTGTGTTTGGCTGGCCCAAGACGACCAGCCAAACAGACATGCAAAGTGAGAGTGCTGTGCACTCCCCCTCAGTGGTCGTTACAGTCTGTGGCCCCGCCCTTTTACCACAAAACGATAATAAACATAGTTTATTAACGTTTTTTGGTAAAAGGTTTGCAGCTACTGCTGCTGGCGGAGGAGCAGTGCCTGGAACACACTGCTCTTCAACCCTCTTCAACTACCTGGCAAAGTTATTTGGAAAACAATATGCAAATTCTAGCCATGTACTGCAATAACATTTGAGTAGATGTCAGCCAAGGGTTGTGGAAATTAGTGCATTGATGCCAGTGGGTCTTCGATATAATAATTAAATGCACCACAGTGGTTTAACAAAACGTAAATACCCGTTATTACAGCGCATTGACACCCTTCAGGTGTTTCAGGCTTGTCAGCACAGTTCTCTGTTTCATATTGTAGGGATATTGGCATAGGGTTTAGAGAAATATTGCAATATTGAATAGGTGCCAACCATGTGTTCTTGGTATAACGTTATTATTGTGATTACAGTTCTTTGAAACTATTAAATGTGTGCCAGCAGTGATCTAGGTCCCAAAATGTTGCATTAATACCAGCACACCGTTCTGCAAAGTGCTGCTTGGATACTTAAACTCGATTTCTCAGAATCTGAACACTCAGGGTCGTCACAACGATCTGTGCTACTGTGCAGCGTGTCCATGTTTTGCACAGATATCAGGACAGAGCTATTGGTAAAAGTGCACACATGCCTGGAGACTGCTTTCGAAATACTGCATGCCTGCCAGATTTGCTTAGTACACAGACTAAGGCATGCATGCCTAGAACTTGTCCACATATTTGGAGATGTAGTTTGTGACTGCCCTGAGATTTAGTATCCTCATAATGGCCTGGCACACTGGACTATGTTACTGCAGTCAGGAAACTGCATGTTTATGGTGAGCAGAGCTATTAGACATATGGTTCTACAAACACCTTATTTATATAGCACTTTCACCACAGCCTTTTACACCCAATATATATATAATTTCATGTTATCATTACACCATGGAAATTGTGTCTCATGTTATCAACTGGGTAAGGTTGAAATGCCGAGTCAGCCTTGCGGGATCTTAACATGAAAACTACCCCATCCTATCAAAGGATGGCAAAGAAGCTATTGTCCAGTGGAGCGTCAAACACAATAATGAGAAGGAAAGCCATTGTAATGTAGCCAAGAAAATGAGATTACAAAGAAAGCCAGCCAATGGTAAGCAATGGGCTGACTCAAAGCCCCACACTAAGGGCCAGATTTAAAAGGCCCCTATCACCACCGGAGCGTCACTTTTAGTGACATTGCAGTGGCACTATGCACTGCGCCGTATTTACAAGGTGGCGTTAAGTCACCTTTTGTGGTTCGCATGCAGCACTTTGCGTGTAAGGGGCTTGCAATGGGTGTTTCTGTGGGCATGTCACAGCAACACTTATTGCATTTTGACGCTGCCTCAGATTTACGAGTTTTTGAAAACCTGAGGTAGAACCAAAATCTAACACCACTCCAGGGGTGGGGTTAGCATGGCGCAACTAGGAGAAATGCTTTAATTTCTCCTTGTTTTTTGCTCTTCCCATGTGTACTGCATCCTGCAGCACACATGGAAAGAGCAAATCGCCATTGAAGATTTTTTTTGTGCAGGAAGTTGTGGCTTCCCTGCAGCGCAGCCATCCTTGCACCATGGTGCAGGGGTGGCTGCGTTGGCGCTCAGCAGAAAATTTAGGGGCAGAGTTATGGAAAGTAGCGCTGCCCCCGAGGGCAGCGCCACTTTCCCTGCGCCACTTAGCACCCCTCTACTGCCACCATGTGTGCGTCATAATTAAAATACAGTGCACCATGGCGCAGGGTAGGGGGCAATAGCATCATCTTTCATGACGCCATTGATGTACTCTGCAGGAGTATTGCCAAAATATTGGTGCTACTCCTGCAGAGTATATAGGGCCCCATTATAAAGAATGGAAGCCCCCTTTTAAGCCTGCTCTTGAGCAGGCGTTAAAAGTGCCATAAAAAATAGCGTAAGGAAATCTCATAGATTTCCTTATGCCATTTTTCTGGCTTCCATATCTGGGGAATACACCCTTTGCATACATTATGCCTGGCGCAGGCATAATGTGGCGCACAGGGTTACAGAGTGGCGCAATACATGCATTGCGCCACTCTGTAAATATGGCGCTGGGATTTTGGCCTCGTTGGGCCACATTATCATCAAAATAAATGATGTTAATGTGGCACAAGGTGGTGCTAGGGGCCTATAAATATACCTCTTAGTGTCTGCGCAGGGGGCTACACAGGAGTGCGCTGTATTCTATTAAATACGGCACATCCATGTGTTTGGAAAATTAAGGAGCGCAGCACTGCCAAATGTGGTGCAGCGTCACACTCCATCATTTTCTTTTCAATCTGAGCCTAAATTTTGACGTGGCAATCTCCGAGCTTCTAACTATGGTAGATGATTCTGAAATCTAGTTTGCTTGCAGGCTTAATATATGATTTCAGAAATCTGATTCGCTTGCAGACTTAATAAGGTGTTCTATCAGATTCTGAATTTTTCTCTTGAACATGCCTTGATTACTGTGAATGATGGACAATTTTCTGATTCCAGTGGTAAATGTACTTTTTGGATAGACAGTAAGGAGGAATGTAGTTACTTCTCTAAGCCTACGCGATCCAGAAACCCCGCAGAAATAATATGTACATAAAAGCCAAGCATTTCTGGGCCTGATTATTTAAAACGTGTGTAAGTCTGCATCTGTAAGTTTACACTCTATTTGTTTAGAGCTCACACAGGTTCTCAAGGGTGGACCTGGAAACGTGTAACCTCCTGGAAAACGTTTGACACCCTCCTGATTATGTGAGCAGGAAGGCAATTCTGCAGGCAGGACTGCATATAGAGTACTATTACAGATGAAAAATGCCTTCCCATTAACGCAATTGCACATCTATTGATTCATTTTTTTAATCCATAGTGAAAATAGTTTTGCTTATGAAGAAAGCCTTCCTTTTACACCCTCATCAATTTTAGGAGTGTTCCCTGCCCATTGCCACCAGGAAAAGTGATTTATGCCTGCCCCTAACAGGACTAAATCTCTGACCATTTTCAGGGTGGACATGGGCTGAGACAATATTGTGAAAACCCACAAAATCCTATGTTTGTGAGTGTTCCTAAATTTACCATATTATTCTCTTTCCTTAATACTCACTTCCCACCTCTGGGAGAAGTGTTACTTATGCATAACATTGCACCATGCTGGGAAAATACTACATATGAAACTTTTACAAAGGCAAATTTAAGATTTATGAATGTCAAATGTGGGCTTGAACGCTGATGTCCAGACGTTTCCATAAGAAGGTTAAACTTAGTGGCGTAAATGGCTTTGCCAATTGAACCATATGGCCCTCATTACAACTTTGGCGTTTTTTGGGCAAGACCGCCATGTGAAATGCCACCACCATACTGCCAGTGGTGGCGGAACAGTGACTGCCATATTATGAGTCACAAAGTGCTCTACTTACAGCCACAAAACCAACCCCGCCAGGACTCCCGATGGCGAAATGGTGACTGACCTACCACGCTGACTCCATTCCGACCACCGTATTACAAGTCAGTTTTCAGCACAGCGGAACATGCATAGCAGTAAACCAATTGCAGTCTGCACCGCCGCGGTACAAAAAGGCACCACCAATAGTAGCGAACAACACATTGGACAGTATGAATTCCCCACACCTGAAACACCTACACATAACACACACACCTGCTCACGGTACCACATAACACCCCCCCACACACACCCACAATGCTTTGCGGCTACCATGAATAGCCACAGAGACATGAGGCACAAAGCACACCCTATACCCAACAAACAACTGCACATTGCACACATTGCACAAACAACCACCACAACCCACCAGTACCCACATCCAAAAAAAAACACACCACCAGTCACCCGGCACTGCACCCTACCCGCACAGCACACCCTCCCACAACATATCACGCCATAAGCACCCACATTTCACAGACAATCAGTTGCGGGTCATGGTGGACGAGATCGTCAGAGTAGAGCCAAAACTGATAGGAGTTCAGGTCGAGCAAACATCAGTGTCCAGGAAAACAGACTTATAGCAGAGAATCGTCAACAGGGTCAATTCAGTTGGCACCTGTCCATGCACAAGGGAGGATACCAGAAAGAGGTGGAACGACCTCAGGGGAAAGGTCCATTCCATGGCGTCTAGGCACCAGAACGCCCTCAATAAGACTGGCCCCACCTCCTTCCCTTGACTTCGCATCCTGGGAGGAGAAGGTCTTGGCAATCATGCATCCGGAGGGCCTTACTGGTATCAACAGAGGTCACAACACTGGTAAGTCAACACCACCCCCCAGGCACCAACCACTCCTACCCAGCATGCCCACCCACCTCCCACCACTCACCTATCCCCTCATCCAACACTACTGCAACCCCACAATCACCCAACACCCCTCCCCTGTATGCCACACCACCCCTCGCACACCATCCCCACACACTCCCCCCCAATGCATGGATAACAATTACATTGTGAAGAACCACAACTCCCACAATGCATCACACCCCACACAGCCAAAATGCACGGTACCACTTCACAGTGGAACATCTGCCTGGACAACCATGTCACATCCCACACCTACCGGTTGCTACAACTGCCTCCCAACACATGGCAATGACAGCAATGCCAAACACCATCCACAACCCACCTTGGCACATAGAAACCATGGCACTATACCCATACTTACATCAATGTCTGCAGTGCTGCAGCTGTCATTGCTATCATTGGGAAGCAAATCGAGCCTCTGCATGCACCACACCAGGGAAATGGCAACTACACATCCACATACATACTCTCCCTCTTTCCATCCACAGGTAACCCTGCCACTGCCACCCAGCAGAGGATGCTAGGGACAGACAGCCCTCCCCGGGATGAAGGCCCCAGTGGATGTCTGGATGGAGACAAGCTGCCTGGGCCATCTGGGGTGACTGGTTACTACACTCCCAACAGCCCCACCCTGGACGCACTGGACTCCCCATCCCATGTGGCTACAACACCTCAGCCACTCCCTTTTCCCCAAACATGTTCCCCAGGGACCTCACCATCAGAAGTGTGCCACACAGTACAGGGCCCAGAGACAAGGGCACACACCCTACACAATTAAGGGCTTGGTGCTACTGGGAGTGGGCACACTGTGCCAGGGGCACAGGCGTAGCGGGCTACGGGCAGTGGGAGGGGATCAGTGGACCAAGGGTCGGGCAGCCACAACAACTGACTGCCTAGGTGGCCCTCACCCAAATCCTGGGTGCATACCACCAAACCCAGGACACCATGGGTCAGATCCTCGGCACTGTGAAGAAGACACAGAGGCTGCAGACTGAGTACCATCAGGAGGCCATGCAGGAGTGGCAGACCCACAATACCATCATTGCCACCATGGCAGGAGTGGTGAAGGAACTCACCACCATCCTGCGTGAGTCCATCTCCCACCTGCAGGCCCCTTCCATTAGCCACTTCCTATCTGAGCCCTCCACGTCAGTGGCAGCTAGTGGAATGGAGGCGCTGCCACAGGACCCGCAGGACACCAGCACCCCTACCCCTGTAGCCAACGAGCCCCCATGCAAGTGAGGACATCCAACCAGACATCCTGCCGTTACTGATGCCAAGACCAAGACCACCGTCAGGAAGTTACCCTTTCCTGAACATTCTCCCTTGTGTGTCACTGAGCACCCTGTTGTCTGTCCACTGTCATCTCTCCGTTCTCCTATGACCACCATACTGGACCTCAACTACCCACAGCTCGGCCAAGTACTCTGATGATCCCACCCACCATGACCCCACTCATCACCCCTTGCACTTGTACCTCCCAAATAAACACCTTCGAGCACAGTAACTGCCTATGTCTTTATTGTCATGAGTACGGCAGATACTGCCATCGCATGCGCAACAGTTAATCCAATGTCCTGATAATGTATGTGTAAGTGGCAGAAGGGGAGCAATATGTAGCAAGGACAACAGTGGAGCAGGCAGTGGCTAGAGAGATGGGTCAAGGGAGGCAACAGGTGAGGCAGGGACCAGAGTGCATAACAACAATGTCCTGAAAGTAGAACAAGACAGGGACATCAATGACTATAGCCATTACATATACCAAATCAACACACATGCACTGTAACAACAAGAAGCCAAGGCTGAGATGGCAAGTCAAGTCCAAAAACATATGGCCATAACAAACCCACTTTCCCAAAGCATACCATCCAAATGGTCCCTCCCTCAGAGCAAACAGAGCCACACGTTAGGCAGTGCAAACTGCCACAAACAGTGATGTAGCACCACCTCCCAATCCAGACAGGATGCAATGCAGAGAAAAGCACCTAGTGTAGTGCACATAATGCACTGGATCTGGCTGTTCAGGGAACAATGGTCCTGCACATAGATATCACATGTGCAGCAACACAACAACTGGATGAGAATAGCACTGACCTGTGCGCAGTACGAATCCAACTCATGGCCAAATCCAAATATAACCACCCCCCCGACCCACCCAGAGTCAGAGTTCCAACATCCCATGTAATTACACACAGCAGGTGGTAGCATGGCACAAGGCAGACGGTGGAACTGGACACATACCATGCCATTGACAGATACCTGTATCTCAGTGAAAGTATTGTCGTATCAGCTCTGCCCTGGAGGCAGCTGCATCCTCATCATCTTACTCATCATCACTTCCCATGTCCCCTTCAGCAGCCATGGGTTCATCTGCCACCTCCTCTGCATCCAGCAATGGGATGTGACGTGTTAGGGCCAGATTGTGTAGCATGCAGCAAGCATCAATGATATTGCACACTTTCTGTGGTGTGTAGAGTAGAGCACCTTTGAAAATGTGCAGACACCGGAATCTGGCCTTCCACAGGTCAGGGTCCGCTCAACCACCTGTCTTGTCCTACCATGGGCCTCATTGTAACTGTGTTCCACAGCTGTAGTCGGATGCCTGACAGGTGTCAGTAACCAGGGAAGGTTGGGATAGCCAGAGTCACCTGTGTGCACAGAGGTAAGGCCCATGTCAAGACCAGGAGTGTGCAGTACAGGTTGTGAAGATTGTTGAGAGCAGAGGAGCACACATATGTAGGGATACATACCAATGAACAAGGCCCGGTCCCTCTGTAGTGGCGCCATCATGTGTGGGATAGTGCTGTTCCACAGAATGTAGAGTCATACACAGACCCAGGAAACCTGGCCGTCACTTGGGTGATATATTGGTCTGCCAGACATACCACCTGCACATTGGTGGAATAGAAGGTCTGACGATTTCTATATACTTGTTCACTTCTGCTGGGTGGCTCCAGGACAATGTGGGCGCCATCTATGGCCCCCATCACATGAGGGGCATGTGCCAGATCGTAGAAGGCAGCTTTTACAGGGCCAAATCAGCACGATGTAGAAACCTGATGTAGCTGCGCATATGTTGTATCAGGGCTCCAAGAACGTCCCTCAGGACGTTGCTGAACATCGGCTGTGACATCCCTGCTGCCAAACCCACTGTCATCTGGAAGGACCCTTAGGGAAAGGAAGTGGAGGACTGACAACACCTGTACTGTGGGAGGGATGTCATTGGGATGGCAAAACGCAGGCAATAGATCCGGCTCCAACTGGGTCACCAGCTCCATGATAGGCTGACGGTTCAGATGATAGGTCTGTATGACGTGTTTCTCTTCGAGGGTGGCAAGGTCGACTAGGGGCCTGTACACCGGAGCATTCCTCATCCTCAACCTTCCACCATACCTGCATATAGGAGGGAGTAAAAATCATGATGTGCAGGACGTAGTTGAGCTGTGCACAGTTCACAAAATGTCACCCATGACGCAGCTTAAATGCACCCTCAATACACATTGGACCTGTAAAATGGCAGTCGCCTGTCCTGCATGCACTGGACAGATGGAAGTGAGCTCTTCCCGCCGGCGTAACACGTCATGGCGGTAGGCGGTCTAGACTGCCGTGCAACTCCTCATTGGTTAACATGGTTGCCTATGGGAGACAGGAGCCAATGGTGATCACCGCCGGCGTTGACGGTGATGTCCGCGGCAGCCGTGACCGCCATTTCATGTGCTCTTGCTCACTTGACTCCTGACAGTCGTGCATAGAAGGCCTCCACTGCATGTGCTGCTATGCCCTGACTCTGGTAGCCAAGATGCCACGTCCTGCAAGAGATAGGGCCCCAGCCTTCACCCAGGAGTAATTGGAGAAACTCATGGAGAGGATCCTATCCCTGTATGGGCAGTTGCATGGGGCGCCAGAGCAGCAGGTGAGGCCAATGTCACTGTCCTGTCTGTGAGTGGTGCCTATGGGGATCGGGGCCTTGGGACGAGGCAGAGTGACTGGAATTTGGACATTGATGTGGAGTCTGAGTTTACGTGGATTAATGGCATGTGAGAGTGGTCATTAGATATGTGCTGTCCACTGCAGTCCCTGTTATGCCACTCTACATGACTTGTCCCTTCTGTCTTTGTCACCCATGCAGGTCAGCGCCCATCAGAAGAAGGTGATATGGCGTGCCATCGCCAAGCAAGTGCAGACCCTGGGGATCCATGCCTGGTGAAGCACCCATTGCAGAAAGAAATGGGAGGACCTGAGATGTTGGGCCCGGAAGACCGCGGAGACCCAGCTGGGGACGTCCTCCCAACATGGGAGGGGTTCCCATCCGACCCTGACACCCCTGATGGCCCGCATTTTGGCAGTGGCCTACCCTGAGGTGGATGGGGCTTGAGGGCAGCACAGCAGCCACAAGGGGGTGAGTACACACTCTCACTTCCGATATGTGTTGCCATAGTGGCTCTGAGTGTGCACTATTGGGAAGTTGAAGCATGGGTACTTGGTGGATTCATGTCCACTATGGGTATTAGACATCCAGGCAGGATTGACATCATAGATGTGTGGCCATGCAGTCAGTGAATGGTGAGGCCGTCAGTTCCAATGTGGTATCTGTGTTGTCAGCAACTCCCAAGATGTGCTAGGCAGCACAAGCCAACTGGATTACAGCATCTGTGGTGTCCGGCCTTTGTAGTCAGTTGATGCCAACCACTGTGCCAGGGGTGAATGTTGGGTCCTCAATCTGCTGCCAGGCACTGTATGTGTAGTGAGGCAAGGTGGGCCAAGATGTCACTGTGCAATTTGACTATGGTCTAATTGGCATACCAACTAGCCATGCTGATTCTGTAGTCCAGGAATAGTGTCTCTCTACGGGCATGTGAAGAGGGCAGGTCCTGGGCCTGTGTGGTGGGGATGCCTCTCATCATGTACACCATTGCATCTGTATCAGCTTCAGCGGTGTACATGTGAGTGCTGTGGTGACCCCCAGGGTGTTCCATTGTCGTAGCATGTGTTTGTGAGGGCATGGCGTGTGATAGCATGGCATCAGAAGATGATGTAGTGACTCTGTATGACTGTTGTGCTGGCACTGACCGATTGCACCCTCTCTCTCTCTCTCTCTCTCTCTCTCTCTCTCTCTCTCTATCTCACTCACCCTACATCCCTGTCCTCCTCTGTCTTTGTGTGCATCAGCATCATCTGGTGAAGGAGAAGGGGCTCCGGTGAGTAGGGATGCTGCAGCCCACAGGACTCAGGAGGCTGATACCAGTGGAGCCGAGGGGACCAGTGGGACGGAAGGTGGGGGAAGTGCCACAGGGGAGACGGGATCGAGGACAACATCTTCGGATTCCTCCTTCGATAGACGCTCCCAGGTGGTGGCGGACCCATCTAGAACCATCCCAGCACCATCCTTTCCGGCACCCCACTCACCAGCACCGCCCTCCCTGTAGCTCCTCACCCAGTTGCCAGTGCCCGCTCACCCAGAAGGGTGGGCGTCTCCTTCGCCGCAGGCACCTCTGCTACTGCCCAAGTCAGCCCTGCTGCCCTCAATGAGGAGGCTATTGACCTCCTGAGGTCCATCTCTGTGGGGCAGACATCCATTGTGAATGCCATCCAGGGACTGTCATCCCAGATGCAGCTGACCAATGCGTTCCTGGAAGGCATTCACGGTGCCCTGTCTGGCCTGCAGAGATCATTTCAGGCTCTGGCATCCTCCTTGACGGCAGCCAGTGTCCCTTCTTCTTCCATCCCCCCTCCAGCTACCTGTTCCCAAACCCACATCCCTCCCCCCTCACCGATCCAAGGTTCACTTACTGGCCCACATGCATCCACATAAACGGACACGGTACCCAAGGACAGACACAAGCACCACAAACGCCACCACCGTCATGCACACAAACCACATTCAGATGAAGACATGCTAACATCCACTCCATCACCGACTCTCCCACCACCTCCCCCCTGACAGTCACGACACCACTCACACCTGCAGTCAGCACCTCATCAGTCCCAGATCCTACCACATGTGCCCTCACTTGCACCATCACCACAATATAAGACCTCATACATGCACCCCATCCACCACATGCGCACACACCACGACTATCAACACCCCCACATGCAGCACATCCACCCTACCTGCAGACACCACCCCAACATTCACTCACACATCCCCCCTCCCATCTCCCTGCATCTTCTCCCCCACTCCTCCCAGTGCACTTAAACATCCGCACTCCCCCGCCCAACAGTCACCAAGCACACATATGGCATCCACCAAAGCGCCTGCACCCAAGGCATCTCCACGTACACACCTCACAACCATACCCTCTCCCTCCACTCCTTCCCCCCAAGCTCCCTGCAGTGCTTCCCAGACCCCTGCCTTCCACCTCCCAGGCCTCCCCTGGTCATCGCCATGCCCCTCCCTCACCTAAGACATCCGCCCCCACAAAGTCCACAGTTGCCCCTCCCAGACCCAAGGCCAAACCCACTCCCTTCAACTTCCAAGACCAAGCCCACTCCCTCCACTTCCAAAGCCAAGCCCACTCCCTCCAATTTCAAAGCCAAGCCCACCGCCCCCCCTTCCCAGCTGAACCAGCACCATCCAGGGGCAAGCCAAAAGAGCCCCCCTCCAAGCCCAGCTCAAAATACCCCCCTCCTCGAAGCCACACCACCCCCCTAACCCCCATCATTCACCCCTGAGGTGCCTGCATGCACCATTAATGTCCCTGCCCTTTGGAGGCCAGCACATTGCAGTCAGGAGTCAAGTTGGAGCGCGCTACTGTGCCCTGTGTGCTCGGGGCATTGCAACACTTTGGGACTGGCCCTTGGGCCCCTTTGTACATAGTTGTGATGCAATTTTAACTTTTATAATATATATGTACCACTGCACCTTTGGTGTTGATGGTAACAACCTTGTTGTGGCTTTTGTTCAACGTGTGTGTGTGGTGAATGTGCGATTTTGTGTGTGTGTGTGTGTGTGTACCAATGTGTGTACCTCCAGTGTGTGCTAGGCTGGGATGCTTATGGTTGGTATCTTGGTCGGCGTCGTTGGTCCTGGAGGTCAATGGGCAACAGGAGCATTGAGAAGACTTGCGATTTGCGTGTTGTGGCACCTGCAGACATGCCTGTGTTCCTGAAGGTGAGTCTTCCCTTTTATGTTGTTCATTTCTGCCATGCTTTTGGTGATGGTGAGACCGCCCAGGAAATCCTGGCAGTATGCAGCCTCGTCGTGGAGAACTGCCTGACCACCGGCCTGGAGATGCCTGCCGCCAGCTGCGGCGGTCTGTCCACACCGGAGGTTCAGACAGAAACATGGCTGTGTTTTGCAGTTGCCTTCCCTCTACTCATAATGTGGCAGTCTTCATTGCCAGGCCTGCAACGGTGCGACTGCCACCTCCACCGCGGCGGTCCACAGATCGCAATACTGGTAATGATGGCCTATGTGTGTAAATTTGAAAACATGAAGGGAACTCACATATACAGTTGGGGTTTTAAGAATCTGGTAAGCATTCATATACATCTCCAAGATGCACAGATTTGAGTCACTTCTATTTGTGATTTCTTTTGTCAATTAAAACTTGTTGTTCAGGGGTGACGTGGAATTTTCACCACCCTCTGATGAAACAAGTCTGTTGCTTTTTTACTGGGTGTCAGCAGCAGCAGCAGTAATCATTTCAGAGTTACTGTTTGTGTTACCACAAAACCTGTGGGGAGGAACAATGAGAGGTGCCAGGGTAAACTGTTTGGGCCCACCCAGGAGCTTTCAGCCTGAGTGCCAAGGCATTATGTGTCATTTGCAACAATATTAAGAACACCAGTGAAAACCCTTTCCTGTAAATGAATTTCTCAGAGGAGAGGAAAAGCATACCGACTTGTCTCAAAGGGTTTATTCCTTTTTAGGTCGTGCCTGCAGACTGCTCTTAGCTCTGTACGGTAAAAAAACTCAGAGATTGGCTCCACAAAGCTAGAGGGACATTCAAGAGGGGTGTTAAAATTGCCAGGTAACAACAACATTGGTTTAGACACAATTCTGCCCACCATATCTTTTGCCTTAATTATTTCTGAACAGGAGATATTACTGCCCCTTTTTCTCTGGCCATATATAAACATTATTATTATTATTATTATTATTATTATTATTATTAGCAGGAGTAGTATCAATAATAATAATGTTGATAATAATAATAATGCTGGTGATAATAATGTTGATAATAAAATTGATTGTGGTAATAATAACAATAACAATAACACTAACAACAACAATATTAATAATAACAATATTAATAATAATAATAATAATAATAGGTTTTGGCTCAAGAGACATATAAGGAACCACCAGTACATCCTAATACTCCTTAGACACACATAAGAGAAAGGGGGTGAAAAAGTTCTTGCTCACCCCCCCCCCGATGCCATCTAGTGGCGATAACAACTGCATGATGGGATGTGGTGCATGCCTTCTTGTAGGTTATAATTGAAAACCAGAGGCCCAATTTGCAAAATCATGGGGTTTTTGACCGCACAATCCAACAATGCAATATACATTGCATATTTAATACTAAAGACCTTTTCAACTCGCAAAATGCCTTTTGTAGCTCATTACGAATTGCAGATAGGAGGAGGATATGAAAGAGGCATGCCCTACAAATTGTGTGACGCAGTGCAATGCTGATGCATTTGAGGCTGCAAACCACTGAAAAGTTATTGACACTGAAGCTGGGATGGTAATGGCTTTGGAAATGGGAAGGTGTCCCTGAGGACAGCTTCCTCTTTGCAAATTGTGTCTGGCAGGAGGTCTTCCCAAACAGGGAACTATTTTGTTAAAAGCAACACCTGTCCCTTTATTGGGCAGGACTACTTTTAAAAAATGCATCCTGTTTTGGGAATGCAGATGCAAGGATGGTGGTCTGCTATCCCTTGCAGGCTATCATCCCAATGTTCTCCTCCATTCATTGGGGGCTGTAAATACCAACCATCCATAATGTCAACTAGAAAATTATAAGCAAATAACAGAGATAAATTAAATGTAATTGAGGCATTGATGATTTAATCAGTGAGTCAAAAGGACTGCTGAGTATGGGTAATAATGTGGAAAAGAAAACAGTAGCTTTACTTTCTGAACTAGTAACATGGTCAGGGTTCACCACAAGAATCTGGCTGGGTGAAGATGTAACTGATGGCATGTACATATTAACACGACCAGGTCATCCAGGTGGTGAACTGCCTCGGGCTACATCGCTTTGGATAATTGAAACGCATGTCCTCACATTTTATAACCGGGTCAGAATAAAACTGGTTTCAGTTTCTGTTTGTGGACCAGTTGGAGGCTGGATACCTACTATCCACACTGGGCCCACTTCACTAATTTTCTCTGAGTAGCTGTTTTTTACTTTTGTATTACATACGTGTTACATCTCAATATCCTGGCATAATTCATAAAATATTTTCTATGAGTAGTTTCCAGGAGTAAGACTTGCTTACTCATGGAGAGTGTGAATAAGCACGTCTTACTCCTGGAAAACAGTGACTTCTATGCCCAGAGAAAAATGTACTTACTCATAGAAAATTCTGTGCGAATCAGGGCAGGATATTCAAGATTAACACCCACGTAAGCCTTGAGTAAGACGAAACTAGTAATCAAGAAGAAGCGAGGAGTGGTGATAATAGACCAACAATGTATGCATTCTATAACGCTGATAAGTATCTATTAGAGATGGGAGATTTTATATATTTATAAATTATATTCATGAGTGACCTCTGAATGTCCGCGGTGTAAATAGGCTAATGTGGACTATATTCACAGTTAACCCCTATTTAGTTAAAAATTGCCTCGTGGGGGCGTAGCAATGTAATGGGATCCTCACTTGGTTTCCAAGGCCATATTATACTCCAGAGAGTTCTCTTGGGTATCACGTCAGCAATAGCAGACATTCAGTAGCAAAAAACTGGAAATGTTTGAAAGCCCTAGATCTCAACTGTGCAAGTGTGTTGAGGCATGTTAAATATTTAGAATTGGCTGTCCAAAATGAAATAGGAAATAAAAGAAAATTAAAATGAGATCTGATCTCAGGAATCAAATAGTGACAGATCTGAAATAAGAATTGAAAAGAAGCCTCTTTCCTCTCTCCGCCCACCATTGTCACTCATAACTACGTGTCACTTTTCGCATATCTTACCCTCTGTCTATGTAATTCAAAAAGTGTGTATAGCTCCAAATTTAACTAACAATCGTTAATGTCTTTATAGTACTACAGAGATGTCGTCACATTAATTGAGGTGTATACGTGTTCTAGGGGACTGACTGGCACGAGGCCTAAAGCTGCAAAGCTGTTAATAAGAATTTGGCTCAGAATCTAAACTAAGAAAAGTCGTCAGGTTGGTGATATAGATCTGTCCATTGCTGCCCATTAAATGCAGGTTCCAAACTGCCAAGTCAGGACTCTTATCTAGGGAAGGGGTGTGCAGAGGGATGAAGAGTGGTAAGGGGCACTAGAGGGGGGCATTGGTGCTGGGGGAAGAGCCTATGATGGGTGGGGATCCAGGGACAGCAAAGGTGGGGGAGTGGAGGGTCACACAGGTGTAGAGGGGGACAAAAAAGAAAAATTACAGGTAGAAAGGGAAAGCAATGGATAGGTGTTAGAGCTGACGCCGTTAGGGCTTCTTCACGAGGACGGAAGACGTCATTAGAATGAGTACTCAAACAATAAAGATAACTTTGTGCAATATTAATGGGACCAATAATAAAATCAAGTTCCGATCGGCACTTCGGTGGCTAAAGGGTTCGGGATCGCAGATTATTCTGCTTCAAGAAACCCATTTTAAGGCCCAAGTGAAAGAACCGAAGCTACACAGTTTTATCTCCCATGCGTTTTTTGTTTCTGCTGATGCGGCGGTACGAGGGGTGGCAGTTTTGATCTGGTACAGTGTAGGGGGACAGGTACAAAAGGTGTTTAGGGACCAAAAAGGTAGATGGATTCTAGTTAGCTTGGGGATCGAGAATCAACTGCCTCATTTAGTCAGTTTTTATAAACCAATTGAAGATGGTATAATCTCTCTTGATGAAATCTACAATCTCTTGTCTACGCTGTAGGGCATTATCGTGAAAGGAGGTGATTTCAATATTATACAGGATGTCCAACGTGACTCTTCCTATAGAACCAAAGTTCAAAACAAACCCAGGGCAGCTAGTTTCTTAGCCAAAATGGTAAGGGATTTAGTTATAGAAAATCCATGAAGCACGGAACACCCAGTTGCACGAGAATTTACCTGTTTTTCTAAGTGATTTAACTTGGCGTTCTGGATTGACTTTTTATTAATATCCTCACAAATGTCAAGGAAAAGTTTGCTAATACCGACCAATCCCTTTTCTGATCATTCAGTTCCTGTACTAGATATAGTTGTGATAAAAAGGGAGTAAGATAGGACATAAAGGGTACTTAATAAGTCTTTAATAGTAGACCCTAGGGGAAACGCCCTTAAGGCCTACTCCGGAATAACGAAGTCCTGGTTAACGAAAGCGGAACAACGCTTTCCTTAACCACGACTTCGTTGTTTTGTGCCTTAACCACGCAGGTGCTGAACAACGCATGTGCATGGTTAAGGCACAAACAAGGGAGTCTGGTGAGGAGGACGACGCAACGAGGCGATGACTCAGGTAAGTGGGGCGGGGCGGGGTTTTAGTTTTAGGGGTGGGGAGTCGGGGTATTTTCAGTTTTAGGGGTGGGGTGGTGGTGCGGGGGTGGGGGGTTGGGGTTTTAGGTTTTAGGGGTGGGTTGGGGGGGTCGGGTAATTTTAGGGGTGGGGTGGGGGTTGGGGCGGTTTAGGTGTAGGGGCAGGGTGGGGGGTTTGGAGTAGTTTTAGGGGTGGGGGCTGGGGTACTTTAGGTTTCAGGGATGGGTGGGGGTTGGGGTTGTTTTAGGTTTTGGGGGTAGGTTGGGGGTCAGTTTTAGGGGCAGGCAGGGGGGTGTGGGGTTTTAGGTTTTAGGGGTGGGTTGGGGGTCGGGTAATTTTAGGGGCGTGTGGGGGGTTGGGGGTATTTAGGTTTAGGGGCAGGGTGGGGGGCTCGGAGTAGTTTTAGGGGTGGGGGTACTTTAGGTTTCTGGGATGGGGTGGGGGTTGGGGTTGTTTTAGGTTTTGGGGGTAGGGTGGGGATCAGTTTAGGGGCGGGTAGTTTTAGGGGCAAGGGTGGGGGTTGGTGTGGTTTTAGGGAGGGGGTGGGGGGCCAGGGCAGACGCATGCAGGAACAACGGATGCCTATCACCAATGCCTTTACCAGGAATGCCTTTACAACGAAAAATCGTTGTTAAGGCATTCGTGGTAAAGGCATTGGTGGTAACAACGAGGTAGTTGTTCCAACCTCGTTGTTCAGGCATTCGTTGTTCCAGCAGGCGTCGTTCCGACATACATTCAGACCCTAGTTGGTTGACCATTATGCGCCCTACTCTTGATGATTTTTTTGACAGGAATAGAGGATCTGCTTCTACATTTGCAATCTGGGGTGCGTGTTAAACTTACATCAGTGGGGAAGTGATTGCACACCAGTCTCACATCTATAAAGTAAGAAAGGGGTGAACAGGTGTCCTGCAGCAGGAATTAGACCATGCAGCCTCGTCCATATGGCACTCCATACCCAAATATCTGGTGCTAGGTTATAGCAAGCAATGCAGGCATTAAAAGAACATTACATGCCTTAAGAACTAATAAATCATAATACATGCTTCCAAAGTATTATGAGGAAAATGAGCATGTAGGAAAGATCTGAGCCTGGTCAGTCAAGAAAAGCAGAAACAATGTATTAGCTAAGTCAATTTACAATAAGGTGGGGGGGTGCCGGACGACAATTCAACCCGATGAAATTGACAGGGTATTCCAAGAGCATTAAACCAATCTACACACTACCACATCTCAGGCATCCGTAGAGCAAGTAAATAAATATTTAGACTCAATAAAATTACCGGTTGTCAGTAATGAACTTCATGCCATAGCAACAGCACCAATAACCTTAGAAGAAATAAAGGACATGATTAAAACATCTTCCAATGGGAAGGCTTATGGAAGCGACAGGCTGCCCGCTGAAATCTATTAAGTATTAATGACTCAAATTAAAAAATTTCTACTAACACTTTTTAATGAAATACTTGAAGGCGCTCTGATACCAAGCTCTTTCACCGAGGCTGTGATTGTGAGCTTTTAAAAAAAGATAAGCTGGCAGATGTACAGGGGTCATATCATCCTATTAGTTTGTTAAATAGTTATTATAAACATTTTGCAAAAATTATTAGCATCCAGGATAATTCCCCCAGCACAGGCAGCTGTTCAACAAGATCAATCTGGGTTTCTCCCAGGGAGCAGTATAACATCTAATATCAACTGTGTACTGCAAGCAATAAATTATTTCTCTAGCAATAAACGAAGGCCACCATAATTATGTTGGACACAGAAAAAGCAATTGATTTGGTTCAATGGGACGTACTTTTTGCAATTTTACACCATTTTAACTTTCCCCTGAAACTGGAGCGTTTATTGGAGAATCTATTTTGCAGGGTGAGGTAGTAGTAAATGGGAGCAGGGCGGGGAGAATATCAATCGGCCGGGGCACATGTCAAGGCTGCTCCATGTCTCCTGTTGTTTTTGCCCTATTTATTGAACCTATGGCTGCTGTCTTTACGTCAAGGCATTCAGATCGAGGCTACTTTGCAAGATGCACCCAATGTCAAATTATTTGTGGATGTTAGTATTGTGTTTACTAACAGAAGAGCAAAATGTTGCCAGAGCAATCGATAAAATTCAAATTTTTACAGATCTTGGGGCTATAGATTGAACCATGCAAAATCTGAAGCTCTTCTCTTCAATAGTTTGGGATTAGTTCTTCTTAGTGCAATGCGGCTTCATTATACAGCCTCACAAGTAGTTAGATACTTAGGTCGATCTGTATCGCATAACATCTCCGAGTTATACCAGCTTAACTATGTAAACACTTTGCTCAAAGCAGGGGGACTTCTCAACGAATGGCAAAAATTGCCCCTCACGATCATTGGGCGAACAGCCTTGGTCAAAACGATGATTCTTCCGCTACTTCTTTTAGTCTTTGCTAATGTTAACATTAAAGTTCCCCAAAAATATTTTAAAGAAATAAATCAGATGCCGAGCCAGTTTGGATGGCAAGGAAAGAAAGCTTTCACTAAATTAAAGACACTACGGGCCTGATTTATACTTTTTTAGCGCCGCATTTGTGTCATTTTTTTGATGTAAAAGATGCGCAAATTTACAAGATTCATTTATATTTTGTAAGTTTGCGCCACTTTTGCATAAAAAAACAACGCAAATGCGGCGCTAAAAAAGTATAAATCAGGCCCTACATTTAAATATACGAGATGGGGGTTCAGTGCTGCCCTATAAAAAAAATATACCCAGGTTGCATTTCCAGACTTCATGCAGCACGCAGCAAGATCTTCCGATCCCTCCAATTATTTTCATCCCAGTCTAATGTTCTCGGAAGATAAGGTCCAACTCTCAACCTTCCTCAAGATTCACAGACTTCTGAAGCGTACAAGGTACTAGCTTCCCCATATGATATATACCCAGCACAAGGAAGAATATCGTTTTTCTCAGTTCCACCCCTCTATGCTATTGAGGGAATCATGGATGTTAGGGTTACAATTAGGGACCAAGATTATCAAGCAATGGGAAAAGGTTGGAATTAGCGGGTTTAAGGATTTCATGGTGGCAGGGAACCCAAAAATGTGGGTACTGCTGGTGGGGAGGAATGTTGATATCTCACCCTCACTGCACTTTTCATATATACAGATTAAGCACTTTATTGAAAGCACTCAGTCAGTAAGGGATGTCCTGGGCAACAGCATTTTCCAAGCATATTTTATATGTAGAATAACTGGTTTGGGCAATTGGTATCACATATTGCTACAACAGATTTCTTTAACCCAGGTTCCCGATGCCCTAGCCAAAACTGAAGCACCCACAGGATTCAAAATATAACAGCAAACATAGCATCTCTATAATCAGCTAGTGCATAAAGACTTTAGGGAGGCTAACTTTGGAAGAATAGCCTTTTTTGCAAAATGGAAGATCTATTATACACCAGCTAGTATACACAAGTGGACTCCATCAATTTCTGGGAAGTGTTTCAGGTGTGGTGACAGTCCAGGGGGTTGGCTGCATATGTGCTTCACTTGTCCTGCCTCAGAACAATTTTGGCTAAAAATATTTTAATGGATCAGTGAGAAGCTTAAAGTAATTATAACTTCATACCCCCACGGAACTCTTTTCGCGATTTCAACAACACTGACTCTATTAATTAGACATCAAAGTTCATCTTCATAACATTCCTGGCAGCCAAATCATTACTCTTACAAAACTGGAAACCAGTAGAGGTTCCTTCTTTTGAATCTTGGTTGCATAAAAGGTGGAAGGTTAAATTAAGAGAGAAATTATATACGTAAAGAGTACGGGCAATTAAGAAATACCAGTCTATCTGAGAGCATGAATCTCACAAAACTAATAATTTAGAGTGAAAGAATTAGGGAGAGGTGAAGTGTATCGATCAATCTTGATGGATCTTTTATTATTTATTATTAAGTATGTGACTATAAGATGCATAGTGGTTAAACCGTTTTGCCCGAATGATTAAATAATTTAAAAAAAGATTACACACAATTTAAAAGTCAAGTTAGCAAAAAACATCAGCATATAATAGAGAATCTGTCTGTTAATCCAGGCAAGTGAGCAATACAAAATGTTGGAGAGAGGGCAGTTTAGACTGTCTCATAGTCATCTTTTGCTAAATCAAAATATCTGAAGGTAACAGAAGGAACTTTTGAATCAGTGAGGGTCTGACAGTCATTCTGAAGACTATAAGCACTTAGTTAGTCATTAGGTGTAGGAACCCCCTATTTCTTTGTTTGTGTAATCGATTGGTAAGTGCTATCTCACAGAGGGGGTGTGAGGGGTATCAGTGATTGGCTCTTGAAATCTATACCATTTATAGTTGTTTGCTTAATTTCAATGAAGACATTTTTCACTGGCTTCACAGTAGTATCTGTATCCAGTGATGCATGCCAGAATGTTTAGAGGCGCTGGGGAAAAGTCATGGAGAGAAAACATGGGAGATCCGTCAACCGTGACTATCCAATGGTATTGGTCCTTTAACATGGATGAAATAAATTTGACAGGCTTGCCTTAAGATCAGTTAATGAATGTCCCTGAAAAGTATGGAGCTGGGAAATAATTCTTCTTCTGACAGAAATGTGTCCTGCCTGCTTTTAAATTTCAGGCTTGCTAGAGAAGTTTCTATTCTAGGCATAGAAAATAAATATATACATGCAAAGGTGCATGCCTTGCCTGGTGTCTGGGCTTTAAAACTCTCCTAGAAGAGTCCACTCACCTCCCAATATTAGAAATCTCACCTCTGAAGGTAGACAGGAAAGTATGGAAGGGAATACTAGGGCTCAAGCGTATCCCCAGCAAGTATTTCGAGGACCCTGCAGATCAGAGAAAGGGAAAACATATTAAACGTATGGACCACTCTGCTGGCAATCAGTAGAACTTCATCCGTTGGCTCTTAGTGGGTTAATGTTTGTAACCTTTCATCTCTGTGTAATTTAACATACAATGCTACATCAGTGATGTCACTGATTATATCTACAGTGATTCCATGTCGTTGAAGGTTTAATAGGTTATGCCATCTATGATGTCATGCGTTAGGTCCTTAGCAATCCATTCTAGAGTCACCAAGAAATTCAGTGATTTTTCAGTTTTGGCTTTTAACCATAATGTCCCATTGAATAAGTAATTTAAGGGAATAAATAGAGGTAGAGCTTGGACAAGAGAGGTAGAGTAAGAGAGAGAAACACATAGATATGCTACAACGAAGGAAGCACCAATGCAGTGGCACACCATTAGCCACCGCAACCCCCATGGTGCGAGAGGTCCTCGAGCTCAGGGTCGCCCCACAGCACAGTACGCTGACTGGCTTCCTGACTTGGTTCAGAAGGAGGGGCCCTCCATGTACTTTGCAGGGGCTCCCCTTCAAGTTTCGTTATGCCACTATATGTCACTCATCTCCAGCCATCACCGATACCACCCATGAGCACCCTTGAGTCCATCATCACTCCCAGACACCATCCACGAATAAAGTAGCATTGGTGTTCCTCCTACATCTGCCGCATTGTCTTTCAAATCTAGTCAAATTATATGAATTTCTTTTTGGCCTACTCAGATCCTTCCCCAATCAAAACTGTCAAAGTCAGCTGTTGAGATTGGGAGAGTTAGTCCCAGTCTAAATGCCGCTATACATTGAGGTCCATGTTTATGGGATTTTGGCTGATGGCAGATTAGCAAGTCACCTTGCTGCGCTGCCCTGCATCAAAGGGAAAGGGTAGGAATAAGCTGTATCAATGGCATACAGTGCATTCCTGTCATTTCCCCCTGTGCTGGTGCCATTTCAACAGCCTAGCGCCAACAGAGTAGCACTTGCACTATGGTGCAAGAGTGCCAGTGTTGCATACAGGATTATCTTTGTGCAGGAAGGGTCCTTTTCTGCACAAAAACAACCTTGGGAGGTGTTTTCTTCTCTCTATGCCGCAGCACATATAAACGTAGGAAAGAACTAGGAGAACTAGTGATATTTCTACTTGTTGAGCCTCCCCTGGGGAGGCGTAAGGTTTTGGCGCATCCCAAGGTTTGAAAGGTCTTGTCAAAATCCATATGTGTTGTGTGGGAACACCCACTGCAACGTCCATGGAACGTCTCCTAACCCAAAGTAAGGCAAAGCAGCAATTTGGGCTGCCTTGCCTTACTCCATATCTATGCTCCCATTCAAAACCACATAAAGTGGCTTTGCGTGGCCTCATAGATATGATTTAAAGGTTTGCCCCACCGCTGCAACACAAAAAGTGTCGCAGTGGTGATGCAAGGGGCTCATATATATTGCCCTGAGTATCAGTCATACAGTTTACTCCATTGTTTGCATAGCAGGTTGAAAACCTTGCACTTCCCTTGGTCCACCTAATTCTGTCCTTGGAGATTGCAGCCCTCCCTTTGTTTTAGGTATCTCCCGTTTCCTGCGTTTTCAGCTGCTGGCCCATTCAATTAGAATTTCTTTCCTCTTGTGTCTTCATCTCTGACCTGTTTTCCTTCCCTGCACGCACTTCTTTGAACCATTTCCGAACGTTACGAAGGTCAGTTGTTAATGTCATCATGGCTGCTTTTTCTATTTTTTGTTGCACGACATCTCAATACTTTATGTGAATACGCTAAAAAATAGACATGATAAGTGCAAAGGTCTTCTTAGAGATTGTGGTAGGGAATATTGAGGACAACAACATCAAATTGTCATAATATCATCACCAGCATTTATTGGGAAAACGGACGAGATGAGAGCACAGAGGGAGTTATGGACCTACAGTGGTAACTCGACACCTTCCTACCTTCAACGTATGTGTGGTATACAAAGTACCTTTAAATATTTTGTAATGGATATTCTGGTCACGATATTGTGAGCATATATATTGCCCTTGATACTCCCGACCTACTGTCTTCTTGGATTTAGCAATGTGGTCTTTTGCTCCGTGTTAGAAACAACGCAAAAAAACACAGACTAGTCTGTGATATGGCACCACATTTTAAATGGCTTGTTAATCACACTGATATTCTGTGACATTGTGACACTTTTAATACGTGGCAACAGGAAGGTTAACTCACCGCTGCCACAAATGCTGCAACGCACGGGCCTATGCACACGTTACCACAATCGGACAGCGCTTAATCACCCTATAGCTGTTGCAAGAGAATCAAACACTTCCTATCAGCAATTACATTGCAATGTGACGCAGTTAAATTTAGATAAGCGCTGTACACGCTATTGTTGAGCCAACTTCCTGTCCACGAGGCAGGTGCCGCCTGGATATAGAAACATTTCCGGACTCTGTCACCACTTTCTCGAATAGTGTCGCCTACAGCTGACCAAGATTAAAGCTCAGCGTGAAGTCACTCCTTCCTTTCATACCTGCCAAGAGCCTCCAAAGGGGAGCCGCTGTTACACATAGTCAGAATAATTGTGTTCGGTGTGACTCAATCCGGAAATTATGTTTTTTTCCATTTAATTCATGTAATTTAATCTAATATCGGCCTTTAGTGGAGAGCAAGAGGCCAAAAACACCCCTCTCTTGCATTGAAAAATATATTATCGAGCTCAATTGTAATTGGATCTGTAATTGTACATTGTGTTTATATAGCATTTAAAACCCCTGATAAAGCACTAAAGCGCTTGGCAGCGAAAGGCGTAGTACTCTGGAACCGAAGGTTTGAGGTAAGAAAATAGCAGATTAGTTAAAAAAAGGTGTTTTTTCTTCAGTTTGGATTCGTTGTGTAAGTGTGTGAAGTTAGTGCTAATTGAAATCTGATACCTTTATTGTATTTTTATGAAAGGGATGGGTTACATGTAGAAGATTCTCAGAAGGAAGAAGTGAGTTGTTATTGGGAGTGCCCTGTAATTTAGATGAGTATGAAAAAGGAGGGAAGAGTTTGGAATGGGTGTTTGGGAGCCCACAGCAGTCAACGCGGTTTAGAACGAGTCAGAGAGCGTAGGTATGGGCAGAGTTTGAACAGAAATGTATTTTTTTTAATTTCCCTCTCCAATAATTCAAATCAAATACTTACACATCTAAATAGATAGCAATACATATGCATACAAATACATACACAAAAACACATCATAATTATGCAATTTTATGTACAAGGCACACATTGTACTATATAAATATCCATGTGTACACATGTAGTAATATTTACATGCTCAGACATTGTAGCACGTATAAATAAACTTTTATGGGTTTTTGATATCTAAATAAATTGTTACACTCTTAGACACGCCTTCCCTATAATCCTAGCCTATTTACACATATTTGCAGACTGTTGTATAAATATGATATGTTGTCTAAATAAATAAAGATTTCTAGGGCTTAATATTTTTTATATGGTTCTAGCTCAGGTCTTTCATTTAGCTCCATAGCATCAAATACAAGAATTTTGCGGGACTTAGTATTGAACAAGGAGTCAACCCTGCGATGCCTGCATGATTTAACATGGATTACGATGTCCCTGTGAAAACCAGTGGCATTTTGACCAATTGCCATCAATAGTACTGTTCGCACTTTTCTATGTGACATTTTCGGCACCCACGAAGCGCTTTTGAATGAATCAAAGTTCACAACCAATCGTTAAATGTGAAACACATTAGGGTCAACAAGAAAGACAGACATTTGAAACCACAAACGTTTATTAAAGATGAAGAGGTTTACAGAAGGCAAAAGTCAGATAAGAATCATATAATGATGCTCGATAATATGTAGTTCAAAATTAAATCAAAAGCTTGTGTATCTGGGGATCAACTACCATAAAGGTGCCTTAAAGGGAGATTAAAAGAAAATCAGCTCTCTAATTAAGAGGGCATTCTAAATCACCTGCTCTGCTTTGCTCTAAACTGCATCGAAATCCTCGTCTGCAGGATAATCTACTTTGCACTAACCTAAGTTACACAATCCTAAAATGTGTTACACCTAAACACTTTTTATGAGACAGTCCAATTAAGTTGAAGCAAAATGAGGCAATTATATGCTTATTAGCCTCTCAGGACTTTCCACAATACAGATTCTCTCAACGTCCTTCAAACTTACATTATTTGTAGCAATATGAAATACAGGGACCAGCCTGCACTATGCAGGTGTCCCTGAATGTGCTGCTCAATAAAACATTGCATGGTATGACAAAGAAAAGAAAACATTTCACATGGGAAAGAAAGCAAAAGAACATTGCATTCGATAATCTGGACTCCAGCTTCACATAGAAACAAATATTCAGGTGTTACAAGGCAAGATGGCAACCAACATTAGCGATTTTAAAATGCAGAGTTACATTAGTCATGGTCAAGCGAATGTGAATGCACATATTTTCTCTGCAAATGCTAATTGTGCGTTTATGTGTTAATGTTGTGTTAATGCAAAATATTTTAATATATGAAACAAATTCACAAATCCTCCCTCTGGTGATTCTGGGAATCACCACACCCACAGTTTCTCTAGCTGAATTCTCCATTACACAGAAGTTGTTGACTTTCACAGCCTGCGTCTGGATTCCTGGAAACACTTTAGCTCACAATTAATCCGATATTGATTGTCATCTAGTTCATATTCGTTCCACCTCCTTTTCCTCCCTCTTATTGCTGACAGCTATTTCTCTCCATTGCAACGTGATAAAACGTGAGAATAACAGAAAGGAGTAGAAAGAACTGCAGCAGTGAGAAAAAGAGGCAGGGAGTGTGCAGTGGTTGACTAAAGGGGGTAGCAGGTGGAATCAAGACTAAGCATCCTAGGTAGTCAGCTCCTCAACATTCCATGGTGCAGGTTGCGGCCTTCTGAGCAAAACCTTGTTCTATTACATTCGTGCTTCATATGAGACCAGAACCTCTGCATGGTTAACATGAGAAACTCTAGCGGACATGTAGCTATGGATGTTTATTAGGCCATGACCTGTCTTATAGGGCCCATGTGGGGTAATCAGTGCTGTGTGTGTTACATCAAGTCAGTGCCCACATGTATGGAAAAAACCTATTCTGCTTTTTCATGAACTAACAGTGCTTTCCCTTTATTTTACTTGGCGTTGTGGGCCTAATAGATGATTCCTACTTTTGTCAGGGGCGCTCTTCAATCGGCACATGTACAAACCACCCCTTTTTTAAATCCTACTCTGTGTGATTGCATCTGTTCCAGAGATTAGTTCCTGGGAAGTGGCACAATGAGTAAATCTCCAACATCCTTTTCTTCTGCTACCTAGCACACCTGCAGGCCTTAACAAACACAATAAGAGGCCTACATGAACAAGCTGCTATCTTTCCAATTGCATGAGGAGTGGTTGGTGGGTGTTGCCCATCGAGATGGCAGCAATGCCATCTGCGTAGAACTGTTAACAACAGTCATTGGATTGAAAGCTGCAAAAGAAATGTTAACAGTTTCTTTTTTTTTTTTTTTTTTTGTCCTCATTCACCCTAGGCAGTGCATAGAACTCCCTTTGCTTGTCAACCGACACATGGGAAGTTACTTTTGGCCAGGGGTTACCCTCTCTTCTCGACCAATCCTTAGACTATCCTGAGTCCCCAAGGATTTCAGAGTAGGGTTTGTAATCATCGGACCAATGACACTAAACCATATTAGTTTCAACAAATATAAATAAAAGTAATGTTACAACCCTCAGTGGTCTTTTTTCCAATCCAACAATGGTGCCCAAAAATCCCCTCGCACCTTATCCTTTTCCCCTAAAGCTTGATCCAAATCTGCTATACTTAGTATATCTCTAAGCCATTCTGCATATCCTGGCGGGGCCGTCGACATCCATTTCCTGCATATTTCTCGTCTCCCCAACACTATTGCATAGAATACTAACTTTTTCTCTCTCACCGTGGCTGGCCGTCCCAACCAATCCTGGACTTGTCCGAAAATTATCAACCTTAAGGAGGCCTCTATTCTCTGTTTCGGAATACTCGAAATTACTCCACATACTTCTTCCCAGAAGTGTCGGACATCCAAGCATTCCCAAAACATATGAATATCTGTAGCTTGGGCCGCCCCACATTTTGAACAGTTCACCCCCTGGCCTCCTTTCATTTTAGATAATTTATCTGGGGAGATGTAAGCTCTATGTAGCGTGTAATAATGTTTTTTCTTTAGCACAGCAGGTTTCACTGTACCATGGAGCAATGCTAATGACTCCTTCCACCTCCTTTCGAGCAGTTCTTCCGAAAAACAATCTCCCCACAGTTTTGCAGGAAGGTCAAAATCGCCATCTACCCCTTCCAGGATCCCCCAGTACCAAGCTGACACTTTGTGGGGGCCTATTGAAGGGCTCGGGATAATCACATCCAAAGGGTTGTTCCTACCCACACCTTCCTTAATCCCTTTGGCCCATTCTCTAACTTGCAAATATTTCCACCTAGACAAGGCTCCTCTCGTTAGTAACACTAATTCTTCCCATGGAAGCAGGTCTCCTTCAAAAAACAACTCTCCCCAGTACTCTACTCCCGCCTGTTTTAACGGTAGCGCTAGTATGTCTTGAAAACATTCTGGAGTACCCGGGGAGTCCCAAATAGGAGCATTGGAATTATAATAGGTTAGTTTTACCAAACGTCTGATCCGATACCAACATTCCGCTAGGCCCCGCATAATTTTCAGCCTTATCTTCTTGTAGAATTTGGGGTCCCCAAATTTAAAAATAAAGTTTGTTGACGCACCCTTAATGTTGGAAGCCATTGTTTTGAACATTAGACCCACTGTTGTAGAGTCCGATGTGGAAAAAACTCTAAAGTTTTTTAAAAGGAAAGCCCATGCATAATATTGCAAATCCGGTAATGCCAGACCTCCCTTTTGCTTACACCGCCTCAACTTTCTCCTTGAAATTCTAACCCCCTTAGAGTTCCAAATAAAATCGCTTATTAGGCACTGCATTTTTTCTATATATTTTTTCTGCATAGGTAGTGGAGAAGTTGAAAACAAGAAATTCCATTTAGGGAGAATAGACATTTTTACCAAATTGACCCTGCCTATAATAGACAAGGGGAGATGAGTGCAGCCTTTTAATAGGCCCTTACATTCCAGCAGTAATTTAACCTGATTCCTCCCTACTAGTTGATCAATGTTTTGAGGTATCAAAATTCCCAAATATCTGATTTCCTTCTTACAATGTACTGATTTATAATCCATATTCCATGCCATTATCTCTGTTTTCTCTACATTCACCTGATACCCTGAAATCTTGCCAAATTCTTCCGCAAGCCTAATAGCCTCAGGGAATGCCGTTGAAAGATTATCAGTAAAAAGCAAAAGATCGTCCGCGTAGAGAGACAATTTTTTCTCCCAGCCCTGACAACGAAAAGGGGAAATCACACGGTTTTGCCGAATCTTTCTTGCAAAAGGCTCCATATACAAATTAAACAATACAGGGGATAGCGGGCAGCCCTGTCTAGTACCCCTTGCAATAACAATTGGGCCAGTAAGATTCCCATTCACTAGTATTCTAGCGGTAGGGGCCTTATAGATTTGGTTTACTACCCCACACACATTAGTTCCCAGATTAGCCTTCCTTAGCAAAAGCTTTAGATAGTCCCAATTTACTTGATCGAAGGCTTTAGCTGCATCAATTGTAATAATCCCCAAAGGGGAATCGAGTGATACCGCAAGGTCTATTGCTCCAATCAATTTGTAAGTCAACTCGTGGAGGTATCTATCTTTTGAGAAGCCCTTCTGATCTGAGTGTATTAAGTTGTTTGCAACTTTATTTAGTCTGTCCGCTATAATTTTAGAAAATAGCTTATAATCACTATTCAAAAGTGAGATAGGTCTGTAAGATGCACGGTTAGTCGGGTTTTTACCCGGCTTCAAAATCAATGTGATAACCGCTTCATTCCAGGAGAGAGGCATATCTATCTCATTAAAAAAGATTCTACCAAATAATTCCAACAAAATCGGGCTTATAAGGTCCCCTAAAACTTTACACACCTCCACCGGGATACCATCGGGGCCCGGAGCTTTCCCGTCTTTGTCCCTCGCTAGGGCCGCCCTTACCTCCTCAACCGTTATAGGGCCATTTAACCATTCCCGAGTTTGTTGCGAAATCTGTGGCAAGGTATCTTGAGCTAGCCAGTTTTCTACCCGCTTTGCTTGCCCATCCACCTGTTCCGTATACAGGGATACATCAAAATCTTGAAACCCACGTTTAATATCCTACCTATATATCAGTTTTTCACCTGTATCCTCAATCATTATTTCCTTAATCTGGCTCCTAACCTGATCTGATTTGGCTTTCCAAGCTAACAGCTTCCCTGAATTTTCCCCATATTCAAAATGTCTTAATTTGCTGACCTCCCAACTTTTCGCAATACGCGCCTGCACAATATCAGCCAGTTGCGATCTTAACTCAGCCAATTCCACTCTTCCAGTCTCCTCTTCCTGCGACCCAGACACTCTACCGACCAACACTTCGGTTTTTAACAGCATCTCCTGCTCTAAAGTCCTTATTTTGTCCCTAAACACTTTATATTTGTAGCATGCTATACTTTTGAGTACCCCTCGTATTACTGCCTTAAAAGAATCCCAAACCACTGATAATGGTGCCGACCCTATGTTAATGTTAAAGTAGGCCTCGGATTCCCTACGTACATACAGCAGGACATCTTCATCTAATAATAGTGCACGCTCCAATGTCCATCTTCTAACCAGCCTTCTCTGTGGAGCAGCCTTCTCTGTGGAGCAGACAAATGCAGCATTACTGCCGCATGATCCGACAAATGTGGCGGGAGATATTCGACTTCTTTAACGTTTTCCAACAACCTTTCATCAACTAGAAAATAATCAATGCGTGACGCGTGGCTGTATTTCTTATTAAAAAAGGAGAAGGCTCTAGCCTCCCCTTTCTTCTTCCGCCAAATATCACACAGACCTTGGTCTTTCATCATTCTCTTTAAAAAACATTGCGCTTTGGGTGTACCCAAGGACCTACAAGAGTCAGACCTATCCAGTCTATTGTCCAGAACCACATTAAAGTCACCCGCCATAATAACTGAATCTGAAAATCCAATAAGCTGAGAGAATACTTTCCTTAAAGGTCCGCTAACGTCGCAGTTTGGGCCGTAATAGCCAGCCAGAACTAAAGATATTTCATTCACCTGTAATTTTACTATAATCCACCGACCAGCTTGGTCTGTCTTTATTTCAAAAATTTCTGGTCTGGCTTGAAATCCTTGCTTAATTAAAATGGCTACCCCCCTAGTGTGAAAATTATGGAAGGTACAAAAACACGTTTGCACCCACTTTTGAGTGCTAAATAACTCTTTACACTCATCCTCCGCCAAATGAATTTCCTGCAAAATTAAGATTTGCGCCGGGGAATCCTTTAAATATTGAAGGATTCTATTACGTCTCGACTTAGTTCTCAGCCCATTAATATTCCACGAGAGAAGTTTTATCATAAACTTACCCTCCCCCTGGCCCATGCCGATTTTAGTCATTTAAGGTTAACCTACCACCCCACCACCTAGGTGAACGAGAAACAATTTCTGACCTTATCCCCAAAAACTCACCCCCTTGTACCTCCCCCTCCCTAACCCCTCCCAGGGAGAACCCCCCCACTATGTCAGCCACCATTGGCCTGATTTTAGAGTGCCCTGCCTGCCTGGGGGGCCCAGAATTCAAATACTTTTTGCAAATATTACACATGATCAGCCTGTTCTTTCCTAATAGCATCTAACAATTCATCTGCCTTATCTATCTCTCTTATATTATACATTTTGTTATTATGCATTATTCGCAAAAAAGCTGGGAATTTCAATTGAGCCGTGGCTCCAAGTTTTTTGAATTCATCTAGCCTTTTTCCCAACTCCCACTGCCTGTCCATAGTGATTTTAGATAAGTCAGATCTGATCTCAAAAGTCACATTATCCATCTTTAATGCCTTCTGTTGTAACGCCTTGGTCAAAATGTTCTCTTTTAGATGATAAGTTAAGAAATTAACTAAGATTTTCCTTGGTTTTGTACTGTTGGGCCGCCGCGTGAAGGGATCCCGGTGAACTCTCTGAATGTCTCTTTCGATCTCTTCATTACTTTCCTCCAACTCACAGATCGATTTAATTAGTGAGACAACGTATGACTTAAGGTTTACTCCTTCTGCTCCTTCCGGAACTTTTAACAATTTTAAATTGTTCCTACGTGAGTGGTTTTCCAGATGCTCGATCCTAACTTGTAAACCTTGTTCTTTTTCACTCAGGCCTCGGATTTCGTCCTTGTGGAGCTTCAACTCCTCCTTTATCCCCCCCACTGTTTCCTCTAAAGTCTGGATCCTCTCCATCAGGTTATCGAATTTTTTTTCCAATACCTCGCAAGCTTCTCGAATTTCACCTTGATTACACTCCGAGCTTGCAAACCCTTTCTTTATATCCTCCGATATGGAGAGGATCACTTCCTCCATAGAGGGGGTATGCCTCAAATCTGGGGGGGGGACTAACGACTTGTGCCACTTGGCCTAATTCCTCCTGTTGTGGAGTGAGCTGCATATCACCTTGACATATCATATCAGCAGCCATGCCAGCTTGTGTATTCTCCTGCAAGGATGAATTTGCAAATAAAGGGGAAAAACCTTCTTCGGCCTCCTTACCAGCATCTGTACCCCTTCCAACGTCTTTAATCACAAAAGTATCCATTATCCCTTGCACCGGCACTAGCACAATATCTTCTGGCCCAGCCCTAAAGTAAGACCTTAAAGAGGGTGTCAGACTATGTTTTGTTTTTGTTTTTCCTTCAATCCCTTCTCTTTTTTCTTTGAGCAGTTCGCCCGGGCCAGGGTTTTTCCCTTTCCCTTCAGCTTCCCAAGGCTATCACTAGCCACCGGATCCCTTCTGTCCCCCTTTATCCCCAACCCCTGCCCCCCTACCTGCCATAAGTTGATGGAGGGCTGGGGAGGGGCGGGGGTCTTCTCCTCCTCTCGAGCTTTTCCTAAGGCTTCAGCACCAGCTACTTTCTCGCTGGCTCTTCTTAGTTGATCAAAGGGAGCGCGAATAACCGCGCTACCAAACTCCCGGGGTGTCCTCCCGGGAGCCTTGCCGATGCTGGCGTTTCCGGGATTCCCCCGAAGGGGAATCCTTGCCGATCCTCTGCGCGCCCGGCGGAGCTCCAGTGCGGCACGTCCTCAGTGCTGGAGTCTCCCGCCGGGTGCCTCGTCCGGATAACAATGCGAGCGGCTCTCCGAAAGAGGCGCTTCCTCCCAACACATTCGGCCGATCCTCTTTGCATGGGGCCACGCCCCCCCAGGTACGGCAGACGTCACGTCTAGCGAGCTGCGGCCGTGACGGCCCTAACGCAGCCCGCCATGTCCTCCCCGGCCTGCATCACTGTTGCCTCTCCATGTTAACAGTTTCTTGTTTGGATGATCCATGACTGGAGCTAGCCTGGAGAGAGAGCAACTGTGTAACTTAATCTCTTAAGCATTCAAAGTAATGCTTGTCTAACTGACGCTCATTAACAGCATTGTTGCCCTTCAGGGCGTCAGCGTTGTAAAATACACAGTGCTTAATTTATAAGCAATAAAGTGCCAGGGCCCATGGTGTTTCACACAAGTCTACTGCAGCTGGCACTACTCACTGACACTTTAAACTGTAGGTTTAAGTCCTAGTTCTATCATTATTAATGTGTATTAAATAGTTAATACTTTACTAATGAGCTTCACTAAAAATGCACACACAGCACCATCCTTTGGTGCATTCTAATAATACGTCATTGTTTACAAATAATTGCTGGTGCCGAGCACCGTTAAACATCAGCACAAATTAAGCCCTGAATTTATGGCAAATGAAGCTTGTAATTCCAGTAGAATATCACTGTTAAGGGTTTACTTCACTTAACTGCATGGGCAATGCCAAATAATTTTTTACTATTTTACACAAGGTCCTTGCACAAGTATTGCATGTAGGTGACATTCAGAAAAATCTATGGAGCCAAGAGCAGTATACAACATACAACATATCTCGCAACAATCTCGCAACATACAACATACACACAACAAAGGCTTCCCTAGTAACAAAGAACATGGGTTTTACAATGACACCCAACTGCTGTTTATATCAAATAACATTGGTTCTTGTGCAACAATATATGAATATGTAATGAAAGAAGGTAGATGCCTTGATAATAAGTACCAGGATAACAGAAAGAAAAACACTTTATGACATTAAAAAGACACAGAGTCTTCAAAAGTTTAGAGAGACTAATTTAGTTTTAGAATATAATTTGCATTTGAACAACAAAGTATAATCTTTGACCAAAATTATGCAAGGTGTCCATAACCAGGAACCCAAAAAACAACTTATGTAAAACAATCAAGTCCATATATTATATACAAACCTAAGGCTTCCTTCACCCCCAACAAAATGTGACCTAAAACCATCAATTGTCCATATTGAATAACCCAATAAATAACAAGGGGTTATATTTAATGAGGTTCACCCAAAAAGTCGACAGAGTCTCAGCCTTCTAAATGATATGTGGTCTCATCAGGACCAACAGATAGAAAGGACACCTAATAAGGAAGAAAGCAACACCCAGGTGAGACGCATTAAATGCATGAACCAACAAACAATACTCACAGGGGTCTTGACACCCCAGCCATAGTCCTCACAGTGCGGTGAATACTCTGAATGCAAAGGGAAATCCAATAATAGATAATTGGTACTGGAGCACCCAAAATGTCTTTTGGTAGTCATGGACTAAAATAAAGTCCCGGGAATTGTCTAGATTCACCTGCAATGTATTAATCTGTGGAGTGCCAGCCCATGCTGGGTGATATGATAGGATAACCTGGGCTTTGTAGTAAGGAAATATCAAAAATCTACAATGATCTGTGAAGACGCAGGGCTCCAATATGTGCTGGGCGCTAGATCTGCCCGAATCAGCACATCCAATCGGGGATCTGGAACCAAGAGCAGCAACCGCCTGGCTCGAGCCACACGTCTTTACAGATCGGTAATATTTCCTTGCTACCAGGCTCTGGGTATCACATCGCCCAGCATCGGTTGGCATTTCTTTCTGTTTTCCTGATATTTATTATTGAGGCATCTGCATTCTTTCATTACATATTTATATATTATTGAACAAGAACCAATGTTGTTTGATATAAACAGCAGTAGGGTGGCACTGTGGAACATAGTAACTAATAGTGTCCTCTTACTTTCTGAAGATACAGAGTCGACAATAGTTATTTTGTTTTTGTTTCTTTTGTCACTCTCTTCCTAACCCGTGTGGTCCCCACATCTTTAGCTTTCAGTATTACCAGTGGCAACAAGAGGCTATATTAGGAGTCAGCTGCATCAGTGACACTCCTGAGCAGAATAAGTTCTGACACTCAGCTGCCATGATTCAAGTAACTAAAGATGTCCTGCAAGGGTTTTATATCACAATGCTGCAGCCAAAACAATGCATCACATGAATAGTGTGTCCTAAATACCGCTTATTAAAATATTGTCTGATTTGATGTAGATTTTCCCATATTAACTCCGATGGGGGTGATCTTTTAGCAAGAAATATTTAGAATATAATATTCATGTCAGACAAAATTATGACTACAATATTGTAGTACCATATTACGGGAAGGCCTAACATACCCCTATAGTGGAGAACCGCTGGATACATAGCACCTCAAATGTATAGACGGATACACTGTCTGTGCCCTTAATTTGAGCACCCCCGTGGATGAAGGGAAGCTGTGCATGTGCATCTTTTGGGAGGTAACATATAGTTAATTCTGTCACCTCCAACTGATACTCAATTGATCCCTTTAAAGTATCAAAAGGACCTCCATAGATGGCGCTGTCAGCACAAGGGGGCTGCTTGAACTTCCCAGAAACACTGTGCTGTAGTCAGTGGTTTCGTGAAGCTAGTACGATTGCCCTTAGCAAACATTGCACTTCCACACTTACCTCATAGAGCGAACACTAGGTATAAAAGAAAGTCATAACATTTTAGATAGAGCGTAAAAAGGAGAGGGAGACATGGACAAGTGAGGAGGAAATAGGGAAAAACAAAGAAAGGTGAGGAAGAAAATGAGAATTGGAAAGAAAGAGAGACAAATGGGGACATGGAGATTGAGAAAAGGAGGAAAGAGCAAGGGAAAGAAAGAAGGCGAAGGTGGGTGCAAGTGAATGCAGGACAAAGTGAAAAAGGGAGAGGGAGCAAAGAGTCACAGAAATACAAGGGAGCGAGCAATATAAAAAGATAAGTATCAACTGAAACTGGGAAATGTGGAAACGCGTAGAGAAGGCTAAATGTTGTGTATAGGAAAATGTTGTGTAGAGAAAATAAAGAGAGAGATAGCGCAGAGAACTGACTGTTAGAATGAGAGATCAAGACAAAGGTGATGTAGAAGGAGAAAGACAAAGACTGAAGAGGAGAGCGGGTAAAAGTGGGAAGGAAAGGTGATGATATAAGGAGAAAAATGGATTATAGAAAGGAAAGGATGAGGAAAACTGAAGGAACATTGGCAAAATAGGTGAGAGAGGAAGAAGACAGAATGTGAGGAGGAGTGAGATGAGAAAGAGATCGTGGAAAAACCGAAATGAGAAAAATAGTCTATCAGAAAGAGCAGAAGAAGTATGTAAGTGATCTTTAAAGCATATTAAGTTTTGCTCATTGCTAGCGACTCACGGGCACTGTAGGAGGCTGGCCTGGTTTGTAGTGGGTACCTTGGGTACTTACACCTTATACCAGGTCCAATTATCCCTGCTGGCTGGAGCTGAAGTTGCAGAGAAAAAGGATCCCTAGTGGATATTTTGTTGCTGTTACAGCGGTTCCTGGAGCAGGCTGCCGTTGATCCGAGGTCAGAGGATGAAGTAGCAGTTACAGAGGTTTCTTGAAGGAAACTTGCAAGCAGAATCTGAAGAGAAACCACAGGAGAGACTCTACATAGCCCTGAGAGGGGGATTGGCTACCTTATCAGGGAAGGACCTATCCGGAGGGGTCCCTGATGTCCCCTGCTGGCACTGGCCACTCAGAGCCCTCCAGAGTGCCCCCCCACCTTGCAAAGCAAGATGGCTGAAGTCTGGGACACACTGGAGGAGCTCTGGGCACCACCCCTAGGGTGGTGATGGACAGTGGAGTGGTCACTCCCCTTTCCTTTGTCCCGTTTCGCACCAGAGCAGGGGACAAGAGGTCCCTGAACCAGTGTAGACTGGTTTATGCAACAAGGACACCATCTGTGCCCTTCAAAGCATTTTCAGAGGCTGGGGGAGGCTACTCCTCCCCAGCCTGTAACACCTATTTCCAAAGAGAGAGGGTGTAACACCTTGCTCTCAGAGGAAATGCTTTGTTCTGACTTCCTGGGACTGTGCTGCTCAGACCCCAGGAGGGCAGAACCCTGTCTGTGAGGTGACAGCAGCTGTAGCTGCAGTGCAAGCCTCAGAGAGCTGGTTTGGCCGTACTGGGGGTCCATGGTGGAGCCCCCAGGATGCATGGAATTGGCTCCCCAATACCAGATTTGGAATGGGGGTACAATTCCATGATCTTAGACAAGTTACATGGCCATATTCGGAGTTACCATTGTGAAGCTACATATAGGTAGTGACCTGTATGTAGTGCACATGTGTAATGGCGTCCCCGCACTCACAAAGTCCCGGGAAATGGCCCTGAACTATGTGGGGGTACCTTTGCGAGTGCAAGGGTGCCCTCACATTTAGTAACTTTGCACCTAACCTTCAGCAAGTGAAGGTTAGACATATAGGTGACATATAAGTTACTTAAGTGCAGTGATACCGGTCTGTGAAATAACGTGTGCATTATCTCACGCAGGTTGCAATGGCTGGCCTGTGCAAGGGTTTGTCTCAGCTCCATATGGGTGGCAAAAGAAATGCGTCAGCTCATAGGGATCTCCTGGAACCCTAATGCCCTCGGTACCTAGGTACCATATGCTAGGGACTTATTATGGGTGTCCAGTGTGACAATTGAAATTGGTAAATGAAGTCGCTAGCCTACAGTGACAAATTTAAAAGCGGAGAGAGCATAAGCACTGAGGTTCTGGTTAGCAGAGCCTCAGTGACACAGTCAGGCACTACTGACAGCACATACATTAGGCCACAAACTATGAGCACTGGGGTCCTGGCTAGCAGGATCCCATTGAGACAGGCAAAACACAATGACATATAGGTTGTTATCTATGAGCACTGGGGCCCTGGCTAGCAGGATCCCAGTGACACAGTAAAAACACACTGACACACACTCACAAACAGGCCAAAAGTAGGGGTAACCATGCTAGAAAGAGGCTACTTTATCATAGCCACCTTTTTACACTCACTTCTGATGCATGTTAATTTAGAAAACACCCCACAACTCCCTTTAAAGTGGTCTTTAAAATCCTTTTAGGTTTTCACCAATGCTACTGGCTTAATGTTCTTTCAAATCTACTTTTCTAACTGAATAATCATAATCATCCCTTTAGGGAGACAACCTCGCCTCCCCTCTGAGTCAAACTGATCTAGTTTTGACAGATGTTAATCACATGAGGATGAAATACCCACATGTTGCCACAACTGTAGATTAAAATCAGTTGTGGGTCAATAATAATGTTTTTTTATACTTTACTCCACCAAGCCGGTATCTCTCCTTTTTCTTGCGCATTTATGAATTCTCTCCCGGTTAGGAAGACGTTTTAACCAAAATTGTTAATAGATCTATTTATGAACAACGATTTGAAATTTTAACTATTCGTGGATTAGTTTATACTCTTTTGTCCTGCCTTTCAATCTGAGCCTGTTACAGACCTTCAGTCGTAAAAGTTAACTTGGATTCAGCAGACAAGGCCTCGGTGCAATAGAGATCATGAATCCCATCACTAAAATTCTACTTGTGATCAAGAAAAGATATATCCTTGATTTGGTTTTAAGGGTGAAAAATGTAAAAGAAGTGGCTGGGTTGGGGTTATATTCACCATGCATCCCAAAAATGATAATCAATGTCAGTTTGAAGGTAACAACTTAGTCAGCCTAGACAGTGGAGTCAAAATTGGATTCCAGGCCTATTCATAGATTATTAATGACCCATCCTTACCCAAAGACTCACGATGAGAGTGATGAATTGCAGAATATTCAACTGGATTTGGATTTTATATACTGAGAATCTCTGCGAATTCTACAGTGGTCCACTGTGCAGCTGCCCAGTCCATGCATCTTCAGCACCGACAAGTAATGGATAGTAGGCAATCAAGCTGAAACCTAGACCAAAGCAATCTTACTGAGCTTCATCCACCCAACCTAACTTGCACTGCATTATCACTGAAATATAAGCATCAACAGAGTCTGGGAGAAGAAACGTGACTAGTTTTGACAATAACTACCTTCATTTTACCTATTTCCCTCTTGTTCCCTCAGGGACTGTTTTACCGAGGAAGGCTCACCATCCCTTTGGAAGCCAGAAATGATACATAGCTGATTAAGACTCAAATACAGAGAGAGGGGGAGCCTCATGAAGGTGAAGACCATGGAGTGTTTCATAGAAATGTAATCCAAAGCATCTGATTTTCGTAATTATCTTAATTCACATTGTAGTAAATGATACAAAACTTTGTAGTTTAGAAAAATATCAATAAATCCCTGCAGGAACACACGTCCCAGCAAATATAAAACCTAGAGACTATGGAAAAACGGCGTTTGTGCCAATTGTTTCAATACAGGAAATAACTGTATCAGAGCCAAAAGGTATCTTTTCATTTCAACAGTCTATAATGAATATCCTATTTATGGTGGGGCCTGATTAAACAAAATTGTGCAGGGAGTTTCATTAGAAATGTAGCATATGTAAGAGCAGACACCCTTTCAAATAATAAAGCATAACAGATAAAAAAACAATTTAATAACAATGGATACAAAAGGAAGGGTTGTAATTAGAAAACCATGACTGGACGCAGAGCAGTAAACCTGACTGATCCAACATGTGTTTGGCTCAAAACTGTCAAAGCTTCAAAATCATTGTGAATAAAAAGAATGTCAGGCAACTGAATAATATTGGATTTCCTGTTTCACTTTCCATTCGTTCGAAAACAAATGAGAGGAGATTAGTTATGTCCACACCATGGAGATAAATAAATGGAAATTTTGAAGTATTTCCAAAGAATATAAGCGAGGCTTTGAAAAATGTTTAGGCCATAACAAGCTCATCCAAAAAATAGTCAACTCAATTAAACAGTGGCGTTTGGGAGACTTTAAGAAAACTTTACATTAACCTATAAACTTGTCATTGCTGTGTTGCACACTAGAAGTATGCATTCCAAGGCACTTAACAGATCATACCTTTCAGTAGTATGTGTAGAGTCATACCTTACTATTTACATTTATTCCCACCATGTCACTGCAGAAGGAATGACTGAACACAGAGTATGCTTCCGGCAACTGCCTAACCAGGGTTGTCCTGCGGTGGTGCTAGCGTGTCTCAGGTAAGATTCGTTTTCCATCCTTAGGGCACGAGTTATTGCTACTTGAAATAACTCTAACTTTTACTGCTAAATTTCTCTGGTTTTGTGTGAGTAAATTCAGAACCTAACTATAACGTCCCGGAAACTTTCGTTTTTTTAAGTGAATTTCTAAGTAATTTTTTTAATTCTATTTCCTGTAACCTTTGTACCTGCCATGAAAAGGCTGGCAGAAAGGAAAGTCGTGATCAGCACTACAGCTACTCGGCTACTCAGCTACTCGGTACCGCCGTGGTTGACCATGGCTTTCACCGCTGCCAACCAGTCGGGCTCCCTGATCCTAGCAGAGGTGGTGGTCTTCCGGCAGTCTAGCTACCAGGATCGTAATCTGGTTGTCGAACCGCCAGGATTGCGGTGATCGGACTACCACCGTGAGTTTGGCAGTCTCAGAACTGCCAAACTCATAATGAGGCACTATGTCCCATTTTCCCATCAACATAGAGCACGTGGTGGTCTGCCAGCTTTGGTCTCCCTAGAACACAACCCACTGACAATTTACTGCTCCGAGTCCCACTTTTAGTGGAAGCCTGGGAAAATTTCTGGAAAGAAGGTCTCTGCTCTTAATAACTGGGGAGCTGAATATTGAGCAGAGCCTACCTTCTGTCCTAGCCCGAGTTTTCTGTCAGTCTATCCAGTTTCCTTTAACCCCTTGGGTGCCCAGGACGAGCTGTTCTCTCCCTCGGCAACGGTTGTTCGGTGCCGAGGACAAGACCAGCTAATCCAGCTATGGGCCCTCAGGGGGAGTGCAAGCACTCCCCCCAGGGCCAAGCACCCCCCTCCCCTGGGAGGGATGGAAGGAGGATCGCTTCCTCTTCCCTTCCACCCCTGCCCCCCTGACCCCCCGTAGCGTTTGATGACATCAGCGTGCGATCGCACGCTGACCTCATCAGAGGCCTACCCCTTGGATCGGAGGAGATATGCAAAAGTATTTCTCCTCCAATCACGTGGAGGGGGCGAGAGAGGCATGAAAGGAGAGGAAAGGCCTTTCCTCTCCTTTCATGTCTCTCTCAACATTTCTGCTGCCCGATCGCGATACGATCGGGCAGCAGAAATGCCACTACACACCAGGGAATTTTGTTTAAAAAAATTTATGCATAAGGGGAGCGGCCCCTTGGGCAAGGGGGGCAAAATATTTTTAGGCCTTTTCTGCCCCCCTGGGGGCAGATAAGCCTATTATAATTAGGCCAATCTGCTCCCAGGGGGGCAGAAATCCTAGTTACCAGGGATCTTTTTTTGTTTGTTTGTGTTTTTATTTTTATATGTGGGCAAGGGTCGCTCCCCTGGGGGCAAAATGAACTTTAGGCCATTTCTGGCCCCCTTCGTGGCAGATCGGCCTATTTTTATTAGGCCAATCTGCCCAGAAACCACTAGACACCAGGGATTTTTTTTGTCAGTTCCATGAGTGGGGAGCGACCCCTTAGGCAAGGGTCACTCCCCTGGGGGGGGGGGCAAATTTGTTATAGGCCATTTCTGCCCCTCTTGGGGGCAGATCAGCCTATTGTAATTAGGCCGATCTGCCCCCACGGGGGGCAGAAACCTCTAGGCACCAGTGTTTTTTTTTTATATGTGGGGAGCGGCCTCTTAGGCAAGATTCGCTCCCCTGGGGGCAAAATTATTGTTAGGCCATTTCTGCCCCACTAGGGGGATGATCGGCCTATTTTTATTAGGGCAATCTGCCTCCAAGGGAGGCAGAAACCACTAGACACCAGGGATTTTTATTTTTTTGCATCAATTTCACGCAAGGGGAGTGACCCCTTAGGAAAGGGTTGTTCCCCTTGGGGGCAAATTTATTTTAGACCATTTCTGCACCGCTTGGGGGCAGATCGGCTATCTCTATTAGGCTGATCTGCCCCCAGAGGGGGGCAGAAACCACTTAGGCACCAGGGATTGGTGTGTGTATGTGTGTGTTTTGTTTGGGGGGGGACAGCCCCTTGGTCAAGGATCGCTCCCCATGGGGGCACTTACTGTTGGCCATATCTGCCCCCTTGGGGGCACTTCGGCCTACTTTTGTAAGGTCCATCTGCCCCCTGGGGGGCAGAAAGCCCACCAGAGACCAGGGAAGATTTATTTTTCAAAAAAAGAGGGTGGGGTTATGGCCATACCCCCACCCCAAATTAATGGGGCCAAAGTTGTTCTGCCCACCGGTGGGCAGATGGGGCAATTATCCCCGATCCACTTCCCAGGGAAAGCCTTCTAGATGCCAGGGAATTAAAATACAAAATAGTGAGGTGGTGGCTACCAACAAGCAGGGGCATGGTTATGCCCCCACCCCAACTGAAGGGGGTAACAGTCTTTCAGCTGTCCTTGCACACTAAAACATCTTATCCCACGGCAAGCAAGAGGACATTTGATTATTTTGGATTTTGGTTTTACATTTGGGCTATGAGAGCTTTTCTAACTCTCAAATCGTCCTACTTGGTATGGTGAGCGGGGCACTTTTGGGACTTTGGGACGCTGCCATGTAGAAAAATCCACAAGGCCTAGACACATCTGAAAACTAAACATCTGGGTGAATCCAGGGTGGTATGCTTCACATGCACCCTGCACCAATTTCTTACCCACAATTCCCTGCAAACCTCCAACTTTGCTAGAAATCAATCAATCAATCAATCAATCAGTGAATTTATAAAGCGCGCTATGTACCCGACAGGGTTTCGAGGCGCTGGGGGTGGGGGGGGTGCTGCTAGCGTTCGAAGAGCCATGTCTTGAGGAGTCTCCTGAAGGTGAGGAGGTCCTGGGTCTGGCGTAGTGAGGTGGGGAGAGAGTTCCAGGTCTTGGCGGCGAGGAAGGAGAAGGATCTGCCGCCAGAGGTCTTGCGCTGGATTCAGGGGACGATGGCGAGGGCGAGGTTGGCGGAGCGGAGTTGACGTGTGGGGACGTAGAAGTTGAGTCTGGTGTTTAGGTAGGTGGGTCCGGTGTTGTGTAGTGCCTTGTGTGCGTGGGTGAGGAGTTTGAAGGTGATCCTTTTATCCACAGGGAGCCAGTGGAGGTCCTTCAGGTGTGGGGAGATGTGACATCGGCGGGGTATGTCGAGGATCAGGCGGGCGGATGCGTTCTGTATGTGTTGGAGTCGTTTGATGTCTTTCGTTGGGATGCCTGTGTAGAGTGCTTTGCCGTAGTCAAGTCTGCTACTGACGAGGGCTTGAGTTACCGTCTTCCTGGTTCCTGTTGGAATCCACTTGAAGATCCTGCGGAGCATGCGGAGGGTGTTGAAACAAGAAGAGGAGACGGCGTTGATCTGTTTGGACATGGTGAGGGCAGAGTCGAGGACGAAGCCGAGGTTTCGTGCGTGGCTGGCTGGGGTGGGTGGGGGTCCGAGGGCGGTGGGCCACTAGGAGTCGTTCCAGGCCGAGGGGGTGCGTCTGAGGATGAGGACTTCCGTTTTGTCGGAGTTGAGCTTCAGGCGGCTGTTGTTCATCCACTCGGCGATGGATTTTAGTCCCTCGTGAAAGTTGGTTTTGGCGGTGAGCGGATCTTTGGTCAGGGAGAGGACGAGCTGGGTGTCGTCGGCGTAGGAGATGATGCTGAGGTTGTGATGACGGGCCAGTTGTGCGAGGGGGGCCATGTAGACGTTGAACAACGTTGGGCTAAGAGAGGAGCCTTGGGGGACGCCGCAGATGAGGTTGGTGGCTTTGGAGCGGAAGGGTGAGAGTCGGACTCTCTGGGTTCTGTCGGAGAGGAAGGATGAGATCCAGTTGAGGGCTTTGTCTTGGATGCCGGCTTCGTGGAGACGGGTTAGCAGGGTGCGGTGGCAGACTGTGTCGAAAGCGGCTGATAGGTCGAGGAGGATGAGGGCTGAGGTTTCGCTGTTGTCCATTTGTTGTCTGATGTCATCTGTGGCGGCGAGGAGTGCGGTCTCAGTGCTGTGGTTTCGTCTGAATCCAGATTGTGAGGGGTCTAGGATGGAGTTGTCTTCTAGGAAGCGGGCGAGCTGCACGTTGACGATCTTCTCAATGACCTTCGCTGGAAAAGGGAGGAGAGAGATTGGTCGGAAGTTTTTGAGATCGTTGGGGTCAGCCTTGGGTTTCTTGAGGAGGGGTTGGATTTCTGCGTGCTTCCCGCTGTCCGGGAAGGTGGCGGTGTTGAAGGAGAGGTTGATGATCTTGCGGAGTTTGGGGGCGATGGTGGCGTCGGCTTTGTTGAAGACGTGATGTGGGCACGGGTCCGTGGGAGATCCTGAGTGGATGGAATTCATGGTTGTTAGGGTTTCGGCGTCGTCTACTTGGGTCCAGGTGGTGAGGCGGCAGGCGTGGGAGGAGTCGTCGGGGGTGTGGTCTGGCGGAGGTGCGGTGTTGAAGCTGTCGTGGATGGCTGCGATTTTCTGGTGGAAGAAGGTGGAGAGATCGTCGCAGAGTTTCCCCACATTTTTGTGATGGAACTTTCCGGAATCTGCAGGAATCCACAAAATTCCTACCACCCAGCATTGTCTCATCTATACCAATAAAAATTCTGCCCCACTTGTCAGCCAAATATTTTTTTTTTCAAACTGCCCTTTTAGACCCACTTTGGTTCCCCCTCAATTTCAACATGTTTTTGGCTCTTCCCTGTCACAGGCACTTGGCCCACATACACAAGTGAGGTATCATTTTTACCAAGAGACTGAGGGGAACGTTGGGTAGTAGGGACTTTGTCCCGGTGCGGTGATCCCACACAGAAATGTGGGAAAAATGTGATTTTTTAGCTAAATTTGAGGTTTGCTGAGGATTGTGGGTAAGAAAACACTGGAGGATTCACGCAAGTCACCCCTCCCTGGAATCTCTCCAGTGTCTAGTTTTCAGAAATGTTTGGGTTTGGTAGGTTTCCCTCTATGGCTGCTGAGCTTAGGACCAAAAACGCAGGTCCCCCCGCAAAAACAGGTCATTTTTTATTTGATAGTTTTTATGTGTCCACATAGTATTTTGGGGCATTTCCTTTCGCAGGTACTCGGCCTATCCACACAAGTGAGGTATCAATTTTATCTGGAGACATGGGGGAACACTAGGTGAAAGGAAATTTGTGGCTCCTCTCAGATTCCAGAACTTTCTGTCACCGAAATGTGAGGAAAAAGTGTTTTTTTGGCCAAATGTTGAGGTTTGCAAAGGATTCTGGGTAACAGAACCTGGTGAGAGCCCCACAAGTCACCCTGTCCTGGATTCCCCTAGGTGTCCAGTTTAAAAAAATGCACAGGTTTGGTAGGTTTCTCTGGGTGTCGGCTAAGCTAGAGACCAAAATCCACAGCTAGGCACTTTGCAAAAAACAGCTCTGTTTTCTTTGGGAAAATGTGATGTGTCCACATTGTGTTTTGGGGCATTTCATGTCGCGGGCACTAGGTCCACCGACACAAGTGAGGTACCATTTTTATCAGGAGTCTTGGGGGGACGCTAGGTGGAAGGAAATTTGTGGCTCCTCTCAGATTCCAGAACTTTCTGTCACCGAAATGTGAGGAAAAAGTGTTTTTTTGGCTCAATTTTGAGGTTTGCGAAGGATTCTGGGTAACAGAACCTGGTGAGAGCTCCACAAGTCACCCCACCTTAGATTCCCCTATGTGTTCAGTTTTCGAAAATGCACAGGTTTGGTAGGTTTCCTTTGGTGCCGGCTTAGTTAGAGGCCATAATCCACAGCTAGGCACATTGCAAAAAACAGCTCTGTTTTCTTTGGGAAAATGTGATGTGTCCAGGTTGTGTTTTGGGACATTTCCTGCCGCGGGCACTAGGTCTACCCACACAAGTGAGGTACCATTTTTATCAGGAGACTTGGGGGAACGCTGGGTGGGTGGAAATTTGTGGCTTCTCTCAGATTCCAGAACTTTCTGTCACCGAAAGGGAGAAAAAGGTGTTTTTTTGGCCAAATTTTGAGGTTTGCAAAGGGTTCTGGGTAACAGAACCTGGTGAGATCCCCACAAGTCATCCCATCTTGGATTCCCCTAGGTGTCTAGTTTAAAAAAATGAACAGGTTTGGTAGGTTTTCCTAGGTGCCGGCTGAACTAGAGATCAAAATCTACAGATAGGCACTTTCCAAAAAACACATCAGTTTTCAATGTAAAAATGTGATGTGTCCATGTTGCATTCCCTGTTGCAGACATTAGGCCTACCCACGCAAATAAGGTATCATTTTTATCTGGAGAGTTGGGGGAACACAGAATAGCAGAACAAGTGTTATTGCACCTTGTCTTTCTCTACATTTTTTCATTCCAGATGTAAGACAGTGTGTAAAAAAGATGACTATTTGAGAATTGCCCTGTAATTCACATGCTAGTATGTGCACCCCGGAATTCAGAGATGTGCAAATAAACACTGCTTCTCAACACCTTATCTTGTGCCAGTTTTGGAAATACAAAGGTTACCTTGATACCTATTTTTCACTCTTTATATTTCAGCAAATGAATTGCTGTATACCCGGTATAGAATAAAAAAAACCATTGCAAAGTGCAGCTCCTTTATTGGCTCTAGGTACCTAGGGTTCTTGTTGAACCTACAAGCCTTATATATCCCCGCAACCAGAAGAGTCCAGCAGACGCAACGATATATATGCTTTAAAATATCTGACATTGCAGGAAAAAGTTACAGAGTAAAACATGAAGAAAAATGGCTGGTTTTTCACCCTAATTTCATTTTTTTTTAATTTCAGCTGTTATTTTCTGTAGGGAAACCTTGATGGATCAACACAAATGAACCCTTTCTGAATTCAGAATTTTGTCTACTTGTCAGAAACGTTTAGTTTTCCGGGATCCAGCATTGTTTTCACACCCATTTCTGTCACTAACTGGAAGGAGGCTGAAAACACACAAAATAGTAAAAATAGGGTATGTCCCAGTAAAATGCCACAATTGTGTTGAAAAATCTGGTTTTCTGATTCAAGTCTGCCTGTTCCCGAAAACTGGGAAGATGGTGATTTTAGCACAACAAACTCTTTGTTGATGCCATTTTCAGGGAAAAAAACACAAGCCTTCTTCTGCAGCCCTTTGTTCCAAATTTTTTTTTTTAAACGAAATTTTTGCTGTATTTTGGCCAATTTGTTGGTCTCTTTCAGGGGAACCCACAAACTCTTGGTATCTCTAGAATCCCTAGGATGTTGGAAAAGAAGGATGCAAATTTGGCGTGGGTAGCTTATGTGGACAAAAAGTTCTGAGGGTGTAAGCGTAAACTGCCCCAATTAGCCAAAAAAAGCCCTAGCACCTGAGAGGGAAAAGGCCTGGCAGCGAAGGGGTTAAGCACCACCGCTTTAGAGCAAATACCTTCTACTCAGTTAAAATTTTAGAGGAACCTCTGCAGCACCAGCTCTGAGAGACGATATCTAAGAACTGTACATTCCATTGTTGCTCTTACTTAGCCTCTGACTAGCCTTAGGACTAGAAAAATGAAGCTGATGTTATGGTTGTGCAAAGCTTTGATTACACATCTGGGTACAGCTGGAAATTCCAGCGTACGGGGCGAATGCAGTGTTTCCTTATTTCTCTACAACTAAATGATGCACAATTGGAACCTGGACATGCTGTCCTCCCCAGCATCAGGCACATCCTTTATTAACATTTCCATCCATTCCTGAGCATTGATGTCCTGCCTATAGCAAGAACTGTTTGATAACGAGGTGGGACAAACAAGTATAGCCTCCCCATCTACTATTTCATGTATCTACTTCAAGACAGCCTCAAACTTGAGTAAATGAAAATGAAACGCTACTAGGTGCCAGGGATGGCAGCCATGACAGCTGGTTGAGCTAGTGTGATGCTGACTGGAGCTAAGGGGGCGTGCCAGGGTGCTGTCGTGGGAGGTAAAAAACTGCAGACTGTTAGGTATGCTGGACCTCGTTGTGCAGACAGTTTGGGTAGGATGGGCTTCATTAAGAATGAGCCGCTGAATGAACAGGTGGCAGGGACTCGCCCACGAGTATTTTCAACTAGATTCCTGAATTATCCTCATTAGAAAATTGTTTGTCATTCCAAGCTAAACCAGGGCATCTCTGCTTCCACTGGGCGCTGGCTTGACCAGCTTGTGGACTTAATACTGGAAAATCGGGACGACAGCCAGCCATTTTGGAGACACGGTCCTTTGGATGTGTCCAGAACACCGATCAGTGACAGCGATGCCAGGAAGCCCTGTTACATCAGATACATCCGACTGAAGACTTTTGGTCGGATAACTATCCCAAACAACAGCCACTTTTCAGGGGGTTTGGTTTCACATTTCATATTACTCAGTGTTTTGCTCAAAGTTCAGTTATCTTATATTGAGATTTCAGGGTGTAGATACGAGCTCAAATAACAGATAAGGATGGCTAAATTGTTCTTTGCACTGTACCTTTATTCATAGACTAGAGAGTGAGAACTAAAACGAATACAAAGATGGCAGTTAAAAATGGTTATAGTGTCTTATTGAGTGAGAACCTAAAACATTTTGGTGCATTAAAACCCTAAAGATTGCTTTGACCTTGTGGCTGTACTTATCGTTTACTATTTTTAATAACTGTTATCTCCCCCTACTGTAGATAAAGACCTACTTTAAAATAAAGCTCTGAATAGACATTGATCTTATTCAGTGCGATTACTATGCCAAACCACATCTGGGTTTAAACCACATCCTGGAGTAAGCCTTCACCGCTCCCTTAAGGTTCTTTTGGAGAGTCACGAGCACTAAAGAAGCATCTGTTAAACCTGCTGGACTGCCATAGTGCCCAAGGCCCTGCAACACCAGCAGCAAATGACTGACCTCACTAATGATACTAGTAATCACCTGCTGGCTGCCAAAAGACCCAAATAAATTGTCTTGCGCAGTTAAAGGAGGAAACAAAATGGCTGATATTTTTGATGCCAATTTAGAATATGTTCTCCATGGCCAAGTTACGAGATAGGGGTGGTTGCAGTGGTTGGGAGATGATGATAGCTTATGTTGCTCTGCGATCCACTGTGCGACACTTAGGCACACTAATGTTGTGTGCAAGCATCCTGACTTCCGGACACACCTGTGTATGATGTCATCAGCAGACACAACTCACAGTGAGCGTCAGTATAACTCACCGCAAGACATGTCATGGCGTTCCCTCCACCCAGTCGTAGAGAGCATCAGTCTGGGCCGGAGTTTAACTTATCTTGTCACAAGAAGCAGTTTTCATAATGTCAGAAACCTGTTCACACCTATAAATACTTGAAGGGTGTCTTGCTATGCTGCTGCTTCTGTACCCCAGGGGAGGAATGACACGGAACATAAAGAGAAAGACAGTCTGTTAAAGACTAGATTCTCCTCAAATTATCTTCACAAATTCAACTAGACTCATTTAATAACCATATGTGTAAATACTAAAATGGTTTCAGACTTCACAGTCAACCAAGGGAGCAGATTTATTAATTTTGTATGCAAAACAGTGCAGCAACACAATTTGCTGCCCCGCATTGCATGTGGGGTAAAACACAGCCCAGAGCCATATATGTTAAGATTGACCTGCTGCTGCTGTCTTACCCTGCATAGAACCCTTGAAGCTGGGTGGAATGGGGTTTGCACTATGCAAATCATTGGTGCCAAATCGAGTACAAGCTGCACTTGAGTGGATGGACCTTTGTTATATTTGAGAGTTAACATCAACTCATCAACAGTACATCAATGACAATGAAGAACATTAGGCTCCACAATAAAGACAGAGGAGTAGATTTTCAAATTATGAAGCTTTGTTAGCACATTAGCAAAGTTACAAACTCAAATTGTTGGAATTAGCCATAAATCACGAATATAAAAGCAGTATAATCCAAAGTGAGTCACAATGGCACTCATAAAGGCAAGTTATTTGAAGGTTGTAATGTGCAATTTAAACAAGATTCAGTTTCTCTTGAAGGGAAAAACCCTAATGCAAAGCTGAGGATTCATATGAGATTGTAAAGTTAAGCAGCAGGTGTAGGCAAATAAAACCTCTAAATGCAGAATCAAATAAAGATTCAGTCAGGTAAATGGATTTGCTGGGGTGTTTACCTCGTTGAGAAGGGGCAAAATTGAACATGGAGTCTCAAGAGAGTAAAAAGGGGCATCTGCTTTCAAACAAGTGGTAAAGCATATCTCTAACTCTAATTAACTAGCTCAGCAATGCACTATTCAAGTATTACAATGTAGCCCTTCCCACAGCTCCAGGAAACAAGGATTGATCAGGATTGAATGTTCTTCGATAAGGAAACTTACCCTTCTTCTCAGCCACTGCACAATGGAAGCTCATAGCTGCATAACCTTCAGGGGATATCTTGCAAAGGAAGATACATCATGGTCAATCTGTCTCCAGCACAGGTGTAGGGATTAATTATTCAATTTTCAGTGAAACTTACATGGGTAAACAGTTGTCATGGAAAATAAAACAATTGCAACAATATACTAAGTTTAAGCGCCTTCAGCTACAATTGCAACAATATACTAAGTTTAAGCGCCTTCAGCTCTGCTCAGCTCCTGGGATGAGAGAAATGGTAAAAGAGCACAGCATCCAAAAACACATTTTCAATATTAACATGAGTCATTTAACTGAGGCCTACATTGACTATAGTTAACTTAACGTGAACACATTTCAACTATGGTAAATTACAATATGAAGATCACACTTGGAATATATGTATCTGTAATGTGCATTAGTGTTCAAATGAAAAATAGTGACAGCGGCAGCGTCACCACCCTTAAAGGTTGGCTTACATGGTGTGCCGCCTCGTAGCTGTGACAGGGTGCTGTCTTGCAAATGGTTTGTCCTGGAAGCATGCCCTTCTAAAATATCAGCTTTAAGAATGTTAGGTTTTGACCCAAAACCCGGTTGCCTATCTTAGTAGATTGGACTATGTTTCAAAAACTATGAATGTTTGCCTTCGAACTTCCCATTAATGTCCTCTTGACGCAAAGCAACACAAAGCAGTGCAAAGCAGTTTTTGCACTGGAAAAAGGGCGCTTTTCCAATCCAAAATACTTTTTGAATGGGAAAGTAAGTTCCAATACATTGCTTTGCACTTCTTTCCAACACTTTGCAGAGACTCAGACTGTCGGAAATCTGGGCCTAAGTGCTCGGAATGGATGTATCCCTCCACCAGGGGGAGCAGGAGGAGCAAAGTTGTGCTCACGATGGTTCTCCTGGCCCATCACAATGTATTCTTGTAACTGAAAGTAATTCAGCAATGGGTTTCACCATTCCTATTTGTTAAAACCTGTTACAAAATATTAATGACATTTATTCTAACAGAAGTAGCCTTCAGAGTTCAAAATATCTGTTCACAGACAATTTCTTACGTAGTTTCATACCTAACCCTGTTCCTCCATAATAAGAAGAAAGACAAAGGAGGAGCTGAGGGCTACAAAAATAATTTATGTGATTGGAGTCCTCAATTCCAGCACACCTCTGAAATCTCACCTGTGCGGGATAAGGATTCTGTAAATCAGACAGCTGGTCCTACTTTTCCCATGATGTTGAGTCTTCCAGGTGCGTCTATGTGAGTGACTGGTCAGTGTCAATGGATTCAGATGTAAGCCCCACGGGATGATTTACAGCATTTGAGGCCTTATTGGATTCTTACAGACTGTACAGAATTTGATCGTGTGTTTGATGAAGTAGAGTCACCGAAGCATGTTTAGGCCTTTGCACTATCAGCTGGTCAATCACATGTGACCATTTGATTTCCAGGGTCCCTTTAATTTTTAACTGAAACTGGCACACTTCCCTCTTCCGCTCACAGAGCAGGGGCATGTACAACCAATGATTGGACTGGATGCTTCCAGAGAGGCAAATCCAGGGCTTTAAGTAGGTCTGGACGCTCCAGGTCTCAGATATGGTAGTAGTTGAAAACTGACATTGAAACAGGTCGCTATTGGGCCCTCTCTTCATGTCCTTAGTTGTATTCACAAAAACAGTCATCGATTTCTTAACAATGAAAGTAAAAAATGGTAAGGTAATCAATGTCAGCGATGTACTTCCTCTTTTATTTCACATTTAAATTAATCATGTTTTCCCTAAGAGCTCCAGCATGATTCTATATTTTTTGTGTAACGTATTACCCTTGTATAGGCAGTTCGGGCTGGACTGTTTCCATGAGGAACAGGGTCAAGACTGTTTTCCATATGGCTGGGTCCAAACTAGGGTGGCATGGTGAGCAAAAAGAACAATGGATTAAACCCAGATCTGTGACTGGGGGTGAGGGTTTGCATTGTTCAGCACTCCGGCCATCATCTTTTTGTGTTGCTAAAGGTGCCCTAAGTAGGAAGGGTATGCCCAGACCTAGGTCCCGTGCTCACTGTGCCACTGGATTCAAGCTAGCCTGGATGATGAAGGGTGATACCCTGAAACTGGTCCCAGGATGCTTGTTTCTGGTCCAGGGAGGACCTGGCTTGGCAGTTCGGGCTGGACTGTTCCCATGAGGAACAGGGTCAAGACTGATTTGCATATGGCTGGGTCCAAACTGGGGTGGCATGGTAAGAAAAAGAACAACGGATTAAACCCAGATCTGTCACTGGGGTGAGTGTTTGCATTGTTCAGCACTCCGTCCATCATCCTTTTGTGTTGCTAAAGTTGCCGTAAGTGGGAATAGTATGCCCAGACTTGGGTCCCGTGCTCACTGTGCCACTGGATTCAAGCTAGTCTGGCTGATGAAGGGTGATACCCTGAAATTGGTCCTGGGAGGACTGATTTGCATGTGGCTGGGCTCAAACTGGGCTGGCATGGTGAGCAGAAGAACGATAGATTAAACCAAGATCTGTGACTGTGGTGAGTATTTGGATTGTTCAGCACTCCATCCATCATCCTTTTGTGTTGCTATGGTGCACACATTCAACTGAGTCACCTCCAGGTTTTTATAAATGATAACACTATTGAGCACTTTAAATTTGAGGCTGAAAGCAGTGCGAGTTTCTCATGGTGCATGTTGGTGGGTCAAACAGGTGTCCAAAATTCATGGTCATCCCATCCTTGGCTTCTCTGCAAAGAGCAATGGTCACATATTCTATTTGCAATTGTGATTCTGTGTGAAAATTTGTGGAGGAGGTACAGCTGTCAAAATATTGACAAGCCAAAGTAAAAGTAACTGCAGTGCTTACAGGTGACTGGGTGTATTGCGGGTTTGGGGTGTGAAGTGAAGGAGATACTAGAAAGTGTTTTCAAGGAGGAGTGAAAAGAGGGTACTGAAGAAGAAAGAGATGTGGTGTACATATGCAAAAGAGAGGAGATGCTCAGAGAAAAATGGTGCAAAGGTCTAACTTAGTGAAGATGATGGCAGTCATTGAGACATGCTGAAGAACACTAACCCTTCCACAGGCCTTAGTAATGTTTAATTCACAGTCTTACAATTTCAGAATTGAAACGTTTTGTATATTAATTATTTACAACTAAATCATTGTTATTATTTTATCTGAAAAAGCTAAGAACCATTGATAAAGCCAATAGTTGTGGGCTGGTTTTGTCTTTCAGTTGTGTTATATATCTGGATGCAATAACAAAAACCACAGAGAGGAACCAAAATGATGGTGGGGTGGCACCCTGTGGAAGTCACAGGAATTTAGTTTACATGTTTAAACCATGGCTTAATTAAGTAGGCCACACCCCTTTTAAAAACCCCACTGTTTTCCTATTCCATTTAAGGCCTCACGGAAATCACAAGCAAAGAAGGTGAAAGCAGGGAGTTCAAAAGCACAGCCCTTCACATTTTGGCAACAAATGGTCTTTTTACGTGTACCAAGGAATAAGGAGATGCCATGCTTTAGGACAATTTCCGACATAAAACAGTTCCTCGGTAAAAGAGGCGCTACCTGTTTAGCCACCCCTATCAGGACCAAGACTGTTGAGCTTTCGATTTTTTAGGTTGTTACCAATATTTGTGAAACCCGAGTCACCTGCCTTGTGATCCCTCTACAACTGCTGATTCTTAAAACAAAGTTGCCATAAGACAGATATTCACTCAAGTATTGCCAAATATCAGAATAACAGCTGATATGTGTTTTTGCAAGGGGGTACCTAAAGCTGGCATCAAAAGGAAAAGCATAAGAAGGTATGTTTTACGTAGTACATTAAAAGGATGAAGCCACTAGAATATTACGATTTTATTAAACATGGAAATAATTTCCGAAATATTCCTGGCATGACTGCAAGACCTTATCTGTGTTTCAATACGGAAAAATAAACAAATAAAAACGAGAAGTATGACACAGTGTGAACAGGAACTGAAGGAAGAATAGATAAGGGGGCTTTGAACTTCACTTGAGTAGAAACAGTATATAAATGTCAGAGAAACAAAGTGAACCCTCAAAGCTACTATATTTCCTTTTCCGTTTTTTCCTTTTCAGTGCAAACGAATGTCAAGCTGAGCTTTTAGTGTCAGAGCTGCTAAGCCGAAGTTTTAAATTGATACAACAATATGACAATACACACATATTCTTGTGTTAAATGTTACACATTCTAATATATGTGGTATTTAATTTTTTTAATAGCCCACTCATTAAGTAATAATGAAACCCAATGTAAAAAGACAAAGGCCCTGATTTATACTTTTTGGTGCAAAACTGCACTAATGCAGTATTGCACCAAAAAGTTTAGCAACGGCTTGCACCATTTCTGAGCACCAGCCGGGCACCATATTTATAGAATGGTGCAAGCTGGTGCAAAGGGTAGTCTAGCGTAAAAAAAAATGACGTTAGCCGGGTGGGGCTGACGGTATGGAAGAAGGGAGTTTTGCTCCAACAAATGACATTAGGCAGATTAGAGTAAAAAAAAATGACTCTAACCAGCCTAGCGTCACTTTCTGATGCAAAACCATCCATACCACATGACTCCTGTCTTAGAAAAGACTGGAGTCATTCCCACCACCGCAATGGCCAGCACAGGGGACCAGGTTCCCTGGGCATGGCCACTGCACCCAGTGCCATGAAGAGGTTCCCATTTCTGGGCCCCCAATGGCACTTTAATATTTATTTTATATATATATTTGTTTACCTTTACTTACCTATACTTACCTGGGATGGGGATCCCCCATCCTCCGCAGTCCCTCTGGTGTGGGTGAGGGTGTCCCTGGGGCCTGGGGACGGCACCTGTGGGCTTATTCCATGGTGTTCCACCATGGACATAGGCCCACAGGTCTCCTAATGCCTGCCCTGACCCAGGCATTACATAATGGTGCAAAGCAAGCTTTGCACCATTTTTTGACCCCACCCCCGTGCGTGATTTTAGCACAGGGATAAATATGTCGCTGAGGCCATAGAGTCATTTTTTGCACAGGAATGCCTACTTTGCATCTCATTGACGCAAAGTAGGTGTCCACGTCCCAAAAAATGACATTAACTCCATAAATTTGGCGCTAGTGGAGTTAATTTTGCACCGAATTTGCGACATTAAAAATTATGCAAATTAGGCATAAAACAAGTATAAATATGCCCCAAAGATATCATCAAAAACTACTCACTTAATAAGTCCTAATTAGCTCAGGTTTGGCAGGTCATGAAGATGAGCACAATATGTCACGACCGTTAGGGTGCAAAACCCTTTGCAAACAATTCTTAGCGTCTCATTTGTAGCTGGGTTGCGATAGAATGTTCTACAGTTTGTACAGGAAGTACTGCATCATCTATTGGATAATTCCTCTACAGTGCAAATTCTGCCAGCAGAGCTACATTCGTTATCGTAATTGCACTTCTGGATTTTCAACTGTCGAACCATCCAGCAAAGGATTTTCGCACTTCCTCAACTATTTGAAGGATTTTTGAATTACCACAGAACTCTAAATGCCATTGGTAGCCTACACTGTTGAAAAGTTTCACAAAATATAGTTTGATGCTTTCTTTTCTCGACAACAGCATACCACAAGACTCTAAGGCCCTCATTCTGACCCTGGCGGTCGGTGATAAAGCAGCGGCCAAGCCGCCAACAGGCCGGCGGTCTAAAATATGCAATTCTGACCCTGGCGGGAACCGCCAACACAGCCCCCCAACTTAACACTCCGCCCGCCACAGCGGTACAAACAAACAGCGCGGCGGTTCCCGCCAACAGCCAGGCGGCAGACAATGTACCGCCCACCCTATTACGACCCACCAATCTGCCACCTTTTCCGGGGCGGGAGCACCGCCGATAAGAACACGGCGGAAACAGACTACGAACGGGAAAACGCTCACCTCTACGCACTCCACGCGAGATTCCGGCAGCATGGAACCAGAGTTGCAGGTCATCCCCGCACTCCTATTCCTGCTCATATACCAGGAGCAGGCCCGGCGGCGCGGAAGACATCGGTGAGTACTGCACCTACGACACAGGGGAGGGAAAAGATTACCGGCACACACCCACCCACCCACACCCACTACAACACACACATCAATGCATTCCCACAGATCACTGTCACAACCCACAAACCACCCCCCTCCGAAATAATGCAAAGACCAAAAGAAGAGATCATAAACGGGCAGATATATTGAAATATGGACACCAGTAATCCCAATAAATAAATAAACTATATACAAAATATATACATCTACTAAATGTAGTCCAACCACTGTCCGTGGATCACAGGGTTCCTGTGCAAAGGGGCAAGGCCCAGTCCCACGACAAGAACTCCACGGAGAGAACACTGCAGGGGCATCAGAAAGAAAATCGGACAGGCACCTCAGGGGGAAGGGAAGGGGGGGCACCTCAGCCACTTGAGTACACGACGCCAGATCCACGAGGGGACTCCATGACCACTGGGCCATCCTGGGGAGAGCAAAGCCACAGTCCAAACAGTCCATACAGTGGGTGGCCTGCCCACTGGGCCATCCTGGGGAGAGCAAAGCCACAGTCCAAACAGTCCATACAGTGGGTGGCCTGCCCACTGGGCCATCCTGGGGAGAGCAAAGCCACAGTCCAAACAGTCCATACAGTGGGTGGCCTGCCCACTGGGCCATCCTGGGGAGAGCAAAGCCACAGTCCAAACAGTCCATACAGTGGGTGGCCTGCCCACTGGGCCATCCTGGGGAGAGCAAAGCCACAGTCCAAACAGTCCATACAGTGGGTGGCCTGCCCACTGGGCCATCCTGGGGAGAGCAAAGCCACAGTCCATACAGTCCATACAGTGGGTGGCCTGCCCACTGTGCCATCCTGGGGAGAGCAAAGCCACAGTCCATACAGTCCATACAGTGGGTGGCCTGCCCACTGGGCCATCCTGGGGAGAGCAAAGCCACAGTCCATACAGTCCATAACAGACCCCACTGCCACTGGAGGAGGCAAGTTGGCCAGAGGACATCCTGCAGCCCTGCCCGAGATAGATCCTGCCCTGCCACGTCTGCCAAAGGGCCAGCGGTTCTTGCCTTGAAGGGCCCAGTTCAGCGGTTCTTGAGACGGCGGGGCCCAGCGGAGCGGTGCTTGAGACGGCGGGGCCCAGTTCAGCGGTTCTTGAGACGGTGGGGCCCAGGTCAGCGCTACTTGCCTTGAAGGGCCCAGTTCAGCGGTTCTTGAGACGGCGGGGCCCAGTTCAGCGGTTCTTGAGACGGTGGGGCCCAGGTCAGCGCTACTTGCCTTGAAGGGCCCAGTTCAGCGGTTCTTGAGACGGCGGGGCCCAGTTCAGCGGTTCTTGAGACGGCGGGGCCCAGTTCAGCGGTTCTTGAGACGGCGGGGCCCAGTTCAGCGGTTCTTGAGACGGTGGGGCCCAGGTCAGCGCTACTTGCCTTGAAGGGCCCAGTTCAGCGGTTCTTGAGACGGCGGGGCCCAGTTCAGCGGTTCTTGAGACGGCGGGGCCCAGTTCAGCGGTTCTTGAGACGGCGGGGCCCAGTTCAGCGGTTCTTGAGACGGTGGGGCCCAGGTCAGCGCTACTTGCCTTGAAGGGCCCAGTTCAGCGGTTCTTGAGACGGCGGTGCCCAGTTCAGCGGTTCTTGAGACGGTGGGGCCCAGGTCAGCGCTACTTGCCTTGAAGGGCCCAGTTCAGCGGTTCTTGAGACGGCGGGGCCCAGTTCAGCGGTTCTTGAGACGGCGGGGCCCAGTTCAGCGGTTCTTGAGACGGCGGCCGGTCTATGGCCAACTGCTAATTGCCTGGTGGTGCCCTCCTGGGCAGCGGGGATGGTGCTCCTTCAATGCCCACCTGGGCTGTGGGTGGTGGATCCCTCCTGGCCAGCTGGGCTGGGTCCTCCCTGGGCAGCGGCTATGGGGGTGGTGGGCTCTCCCGGGGCAGCTGTGCCGGTTCCTCCCGGGGCAGCGGCTATGGGGGTTGTGGGCTCCTCCTGGGCAGCAGGCCTGCTGCCTGACCTCTCCGACTTGCTGCCCTTGCCCTCCTTAGTCGTGGGCCTGTGGCCCTTTCCTCCCTTTGGAGCTGTGGCTGGTGACTGTCTCTGGGTGGTGTCCGGGGGGGATGTAGAAGGCGGGCTCCTGCGGCGCCCCTTCCGCCTTCTGCTCCTCTTCCCAGGGGGTGGGCTGCCTGTCCCCTTGCTGCTGGGCGAAGATCCAGACATGCGGGCTGGCGGGCTCCAATAACCCTGCACCCTTGTCAAGGGGGCTGCAGGGCTGGTGGTGGCTGAGGTGCTCTTCTTACCCCGACGAGAAGGAGGGGGGGGCTCAGGGTCAGGAAAGAAGTTAGTAGTGGCGAGGAAGAGCTTCTTGGGACAATGGAGAGTGGTAGGTACAGTGGGAATGGGAGTGGAGGGAGAGGATGTGGTTGTAGGTGAGTCACGTTTGCTGTCTTTGGGTGCAGGTGCAGGAGGGATAGGCTGTCGTGAGGTGGATGGCTGTTGGGTGGGTGGGTGGCTGCGTTTGTGTGGTGTGGAAGAGGGGGTGACAGACACAGTGGGAGAGGACACAGGGGACGTGTAAATTGCAGTGGGGGTGGTGACTGCACGTGTGCGGACTGGAGTGGAGGGTGTGCTGGTGATGGAAACACTGGCTGATGGTGAGGTGAATGGAGGTGTGAGTGTAGACGTCACAGGGAGGGAGGAGGGAGACGAGGAGGTGGGGGTCACAGAGGTGGTAGTGACTGTTGGCATGTCTGCATCGGAATGTTGCGTGTGTGAATGTCTGCGTGATCTGTGGTGCTTATGTTTGGATGAGCTTCTCTTGGGTGTTGAGGTGTGTGCAGGCTGGTCTGATGGTGTGGGTGGGACAGGCAGAGGAACAGGAGACTGGGAGGAGGGAGTTAGTAGAGGCAGGCAGGAGACAGGGACAATGGCTGCCGTCAGTGCTGAGGCCAGAGCCTGGAACGATCGCTGATGGGCAGCCTGACCCGAATGAATGCCCTCCAGGTACGCATTGCTGCGATGAACCTCCCTCTCCACCCCCTGGATGGCATTCAAAAGGGTAGTCTGCCCAACAATGAGCGTTCGGAGGAGGTCAATGACCTCCTCACTGAGGGCAGCGGGGGTAACAGGGGCAGGGCCTGAGGTGCCTGGGGCGAAGGAGATGCCCGGCTTCCTGGCAGAGCGGGCACGGGGCGAACGCTGAGGGGCTGCTGGGAGGGCGGAGATGGTGCGCTGGGTGGCGGCTGTACCTGTAATGGCGGGGGGCACGGATGGTGCCACCCCCGCAAGGGAGCCCCCTTCCGAGGACGTGTCCGTGTCGCTGCAGGCTCCAGTCGTCCCCGTCGTGGAGCTCCCCTCGCCCTCCGTCTCACTGGTCCAGTCTGACTCTGTGGCATGGCCCTCCTGGGCCATGTGAGATGCAGCTCCCTCCTGCCCCGATGCCACTTCTCCTCCGCCTGATGATGCTGATGCACACAAGCACAGAAAGACAAACAAAAAGGGGGGGGGGAGAGAGAAATAAAGGGATATTGAGTACATGGATCTCCGGTACAGTTAGCGGACATGACAGACACAGATGCCCCCTGCACTAAGTTGCGCACTTGGGGTCCGCTACGCATTCCGTGGAACATGCCCTACACGCCTAGAGTTGACAAGTGCACCCATGGATGACACGGCCCAGGGATGGCTGTACTGACAAACTACTGAGGGTGGTGGCTGGGGACACAGGGGCTTACAGGGGTGCCCAGCCTACAGATATCGCCCTGGCCTAGGGGGACCCCCAGCCATCCTCCCCCAACCAGACACCTCCACTGCGCGACAACAGAGTAGATAATGCTTGTACTCACCCCCTTGTGTCTGCTGTGCTGCCCTCACGCGCCCATCCAATTCAGGGTAGGCCACCGCCAGGATCCGGAACATCAGGGGGCTCAGTTGACGGCAGGCACCCCGCCTACGTTGGGAGGCCATCCCCAGCAGAGACTCGGCGGTCTTCTTGGTCCCGCGGCGGATGTCCTCCCACCTCTTGCGGCAGTGGGTGCCCCGTCGATGGTGGACCCTCAGGGTCCGGACTTCCTTGGCGATGGCACGCCAAATCCCGATCTTCTCATGGGCGCGGACCTATGTGACACGTACAGGGAGGGAGAAATACCACGTTCAAGTTTGTCAGCATTTTCCTTGCCAGTGGCCCAACGCCCCCATCCCCGCCAGGCCCCCCGCCAGGCCCAACATGCCCCCCATCCCCGCCAGGCCCCCCGCCAGGCCCAACATGCCCCCCATCCCCGCCATGCCCCCGCCAGGCCCAACATGCCCCCCATCCCCGCCATGCCCCCCGCCAGGCCCAACATGCCCCCCATCCCCGCCAGGCCCCCCGCCATGCCCCCCGCCAGGCCCAACATGCCCCCCATCCCCGCCAGGCCCCCCGCCAGGCCCCCCGCCAGGCCCAACATGCCCCCCATCCCCGCCAGGCCCCCCGCCAGGCCCCCCGCCAGGCCCAACATGCCCCCCATCCCCGCCAGGCCCCCCGCCAGGCCCCCAAGCCAGCCAGTGTCCCCAAATCCAGATTGAATTAAACTCACTTGTTGGTCTGGAGGACCGTAGAGTAGCGCATACTGGGGGAGGACCCCATCCACGAGTTTCTCCAACTCCTCTCCAGTGAAGGCAGGGGCCCTTTCCCCAGGTGCAGCAGCCATTGTCCCTTCCAGACCGAGGTCACAGCAACACTTGCAGTATAGGTCCTCTCCTGTGAAAGTTCAAGTCGCAAGTGGATAAGTAGATAGAAAATGGCGGTCACGTCCGCGGCGGTGCGTACCGCGGCGGTGCGTCCCGCCACTGCCGGCGCCCTTCGCCATTGGCTCCTGAAACCCATAGGCTTCAATGTTAACCAATGCGGCTTTGCGCCGCGGTCTTCGCCCGCCGCCCGCCGCGGTGTGCCACGCCAGCGCATTGACCTCACATCCCATTGTCACACTTCACAGGTCAGGCAGCCGCCATTTCCAGGGCCCACATGGCTCAATTTCAACTGCGTCACACAGGCCTAGGCCTTGCATAGCCACTCAGACACGCCATTCACTGCATAGAGAATCGTATACTGTGCTAGCTGTGAGTACGTACCTGTGGGTTGCTTGACTGTGTGCTCCATGTTGTCCTTCCTAGGCACCGTCCGCTGGGTTGGGCGAGGAGACGGATGAATCCTCCCGTGTACCGACCGCTGGTGGACCTGTCGACAATGGAAGAACGCCACATTATCCTGACCTACCGTCTTAACCGTGCCACTATCCATGAACTGTGTGCCCAGCTGGAGCCCGACCTGATGTCCCCCATCCGCCAACCCACAGGGATTCCCCCTCTGGTGCAGGTCATGTCAGTACTCCATTTCTTGGCAAGTGGGTCATTTCAGACAACCGTGGGAATTGCTTCTGGGATGTCTCAGCCCATGTTTTCGAAGGTGTTATCCAGAGTGTTGTCTGCCCTGATGAAATCCGTGAGGAGCTACATCATTTTCCCTGAGGTGGGCGAATTGGCTACAGTGAAGGGTGATTTCTACGCCCTTGGACATATTCCCAACGTAATTGGTGCCATTGATGGGACCCATGTGGCTTTGGTTCCCCCAAGAGACAGGGAGCAGGTGTACAGGAACAGAAAAAATTACCATTCAATGAACATCCAGGTGGTGTGTTTGGCTGACCAGTACATCTCGCATGTAAATGCCAAATTCCCAGGGTCAGTGCATGACGCCTACATCCTCAGGAATAGCAGCATCCCTTACGTGATGGAACAGCTACAGAGACACCGTGTATGGCTAGTGGGGGACTCTGGGTACCCCAACCTGTCGTGGCTACTGACCCCAGTAAGGAATCCCCGGACCAGGGCAGAGGAACGGTACAATGAGGCCCATGGGCGTACTAGGAGGGTGATCGAACGCACCTTTGGCCTCCTAAAGGCCAGGTTTAGGTGCCTGCATATGACAGGTGGATCCCTAATGTACTCACCTAAGAAGGTGTGTCACATCATCGTGGCCTGCTGCATGCTTCACAACCTGGCTTTGCGCCGCCAGGTGCATTTCCTGCAGGAGGATGGTCGAGACGGTGGTGTTGTGGCAGCGGTGGAACCTGAGGAGAGTGACGAGGAGGAAGACGACGGGGCTGAAACAGACAACAGGGACAGAATCATTGAACAGTACTTCCAATAGGACACAGGTAACAATTCAAAGATAATTTAGTAAATCTGAACTACTCTCCAGCATCTCTGCTGCCTGTCTATTTGCCCCAGTGTATGATGACTGAGTTTTGGCTTTTCCCTCCCTATTTCAGATCTGGGGTCCCCACTACGAGTCCTGTGCTTCGTTTCCCCATGGACTACAGCTTTGTGGCAGCTGTTTGTTGACTTCACCATGTACAAGGACATATTTGCACTGTCATGTCAATTACAATCTATTGAAATCACAGCCAGACTCCAGATATTTTGGTGCAAAATAGGTGTTTATTGAAGTGCTCAAAATGGGATGGGTGGTTTCAAGTGGGTGGGGGCTATGGTGAAGGAATGTCCATGGCAGAGTCCAGAGTAACAGTCACACAGGTGCATTGTCCAGAGGCCTGTGGAGAGATGGAGCATGGGCAGTTCAAGGATGGACAGGGTGACAATGTGGGACAGTGGGATGACATCAGGTGGTATCCATTGCTGGCGGGGGTCTTGACATCCTACTCTGTCTTCTTGCGAGATCTCAGGGCCTTCTTGCGGGGTGGTTCTTCTCCTGCAGGAGGTGGGGGTCTGGTGGGCTGCTGCTGTGCGGGGGCCTCCTGTCCACTAGCGCCGGCGGAGGTGGTTGGCTGTTCTTGGTCCAGGCTAGTGGCAGGGGCCCTTGGGTGTTGTTCAGTGTCCGCCCTGGTGTTTACGAGGTCCTGAAGCAGCCCTACCATGGTAACCAGGGTGGTGTTGATGGCTCTGATGTCCTCCCTGTACCCCCGATAGTGTTCCTCCTGCAGTGCCTGGATCTCCTGGAACCGGGCCAGTACCGTCGCCATCGTCTCCTGGGAGCGGTTGTATGCTCCCATGATGGTGGTGAGGACCTCGTGGAGAGTGGGTTCCCTGGGCCTCTCCTCCCCCCCCTGTCGCACAGCTGCCCTCCGAGTTCCCCTGTTTCCCTGGGCCTCTGCCCCCTGGCCGGTGTGCCCACTACCACTGCCCCCAGGTCCCTGTTGTTGTTGGGGTGGTGGGTTATCCTGGGTGCCCTGTAGTGGTAGACACACCGCAGATTGACGCGCCCTGGAGACAGAGGCATGGGCCCGCTGGGTGGGAGCTGTGCTGGTGTTCCCAGAGGGGTTAGGGTCTGTAGTGGCCTGGGCCTGTGTGAGGGGAACCGACTGTCCAGAGGTCCCCGATGGTCCGGGCTGGTCATCGGTGTCCAGGTCGACAGAGCTGCTGTCATCGCTGACGGCCTCTTGGGTGGGGGGTGTGGATAATTCTGGCCCCTCCGCCGCGGTGTGTTGACGGTCGGGTCCTGCAGGGGTATAGAGGTATGGTTATAGTTTCAATGTGTGGCATATGGGTGTATCTGTGGGTTCTCGTGTCCCCAAGTGCTGGCATTCGTGTGTGGGGGCTTTGGTGAGGGTGGCTTGTGGGGGGGATGTGTATATGCATTGGGCATGCTTTGGTGATGGGTGTCCATGCTTAGTGGACGCATGCAGGCCTAGGTTTTGGGATGTGTGGGTTGTGATGGTGAGACATTGGCGGGGAATAGGTGTGCTGGGGGTGGGGGTGAGGATGGTGGTGGGGGTGAGGATGGTGGTGGGGGTGAGGATGGTGGTGGGGGTGAGGGTGGGGGTGAGGATGGGGGTGAGGGTGGGGTTCGAGGATGGGGGTGAGGGTTGGGGTCTGATTTGGCATGCAGGTGGGGGGGAAGCAGTATTTAAGCTTCAACTTACCAGTATCCATTCCTCCGCCGACTCCTGCGAGGCCGTCAGGATGCAGGATGTTCAAGACTTCCTCCTCCCATGATGTGAATTGTGGGGGTTGAGGTGGGGGTCCTCCGCCAGTCTTCTGCACGGCGATGTTGTGCCTGGATACCATGGAACGCACCTTCCCCCGTAGGTCGTTCCATCGCTTCCTGATGTCTTCCCGATTTCTGGGGTGCTGTCCCACTGCGTTCACCCTGTCGACAATCCTCTGCCATAGCTCCGTCCTCCGGGCAATGCTAGTGTATTGTATCTGTGTGCCGAACAGCTGGGGCTCTACCCGAACGATTTCCTCCACCATGACCCTGAGTTCTTCGTCTGTGAAGCGGGGTTGTCTTTGGGGTGCCATGGGGTGGTGTGTATGATGTGTGGGGTGGAGTATGTGTATTTAAGTGAGTTGAGTGTGGTGGTGTGTGTTGTTTTGTGTGTGGATAGTGTGTGGGTGATGGTGTTGAGTGGCTGTGGCTGTTATTTTTTGGATGCTGGTGTCTCGCTCTTGCCTTCTTGACGAATTTTTTAGCGTAGGGGTTTGTGGGTGATGTGGGTGGGTGTTTTATATTGTATTGTGTGTGTGGGAGTGGTGTGTGTATGTGTATCAGGTGTGTGGGATTCAAATCGACCAATGTGGCTGGGTTTTGTTCGTTTGTGTGTATTCTGACCGCGGCGGTGTGTCCCGCCAATGGAATACCGCGTTTGAATGACCGCCGCGTGGATTCGTGGGTCGTAATGGCATGGGCGTATTTCTGTTGGCGTGACGGTGGAGGTTTTGTCACCTCCACCTTTCCTCCGACCGCTGGTCTGGCGGTCTGTTGTGGCGGTCGGATTTTCGGAGGTTTGCCTTCTGCGGGTCAGAATGACCGTGGCGGGTTTCCGTGACCGCGGCGGGATTATGGAGGATTTCTGACCGGCGGTAGGCGCCTTTTACCGCCGAGGTCAGAATGACCACCTAAATGCCATCATTAGCTTGTGGGGTTGAAAAATTTCACGTGTAGTGCTGTCTATCATAAATAGCATTTAGCACCAACAACATTTATTATCAGTTTGAACATATTTTAATTTTTGTATGTATATTTTCTATTAGCCTTGAAAAAGCCCTTGACATACATAGGATAAAACATGTGTTGGCAAATCCTGAAGTCAGCTTTTTTGTCATATGCAAAGTGGGAATAATAGCAATACTTTGTGATTAAAACTCCTTCCTTTATTGGACTGAAAAATACATGTTCTCTCTTTCTACAAACAAGCACATTTGTTGTGAAAATCTTAATGGAATATATTTATTTCTAAATACGAGCTGGATTCACTTTAATTCTTATCACATTAGGACCTATTTGGAAGAACCCCTGAAATTTTTGGAGGACACATTCATCTTAACAGGTGTTTTCCTGACTTGCAAGATCTTACAGTGTACATGAACATTCTAGCACCTTTTCCCCAGAAGGTGCCTTGGCCCTTGAAGACATCAGGTCAAATTTGCTGCTCATACTTGACTACAAAGTTCTATGTCTTCACCCCAAGGGCACTCCTATATTTTTCTCCATTAAGTATTTTTACATATGTTTAGGTCTGGCATTAGCCACAACCTTTTGATTTAAACATGTATAAAATACTTACCTAAAGGGCTTTCATCCAGCTGTCTTGAGGCATTAGTCTGTTGTTGTGTCATTCGCATTTTGCTTCCGCCCACCACAGGATACAGCATGGGGAAGGGGGTTAGCCCACTTTAGCCACTGGCTAACCTCACTTTTGAGTGACTGCATTTCACTCTTTCACAAGCAGCACATCTGCATACAAGGTAGTTCACCTCAGTGTCAGTGTTTTTGTATTTACTTTGTTACGTTGGTGTTGCCTTTGTGTTTAGAATCTGATGTGATAGCAGGCCATTTTCTATCGGCATTTCCATGTCCAGGACAGGGCACATGTCAGCTTTATCAGTTCCTGTCTTCTGCTTTCTGAGTTAACGCTTGCTGCTGTGTCACATTTACTTATTTGTTGGTTACCGCTTTCATAATGTAGAGGATGAGTTATTCTCTATCCACTTCAAACCCTCAAGTTACCGTCACCTACCTTTACCTCTAAACATCCCCATAACCTCAAGTCACCCCCCGCCTTTACCTCTATCCACCTCAAACCCTCAAGTCACCCGCACCTCCATTTATCTCTACCCACCCTGAACCCTACATTCACCCTTACCTCGGTGCACCTCTGCCCATCAAAGCATAAAAATCTGCCTTACCTCCCTATATCTCTACCCACCACTGAACCCTGAAATTACCCTCCCCTCCCTTTACAGCTACTCACCCCTGAGCCCTCAAGTCACACTCACCTCCCTTTCCATCTACCCACTCCTGAGTCTTCTAGTCACTCACCGCCCTTTACCTGTACCTACCTCTCAACCCTCAACTCACATTCATCTTCCTTTAGCTCTACCTACCCCGAACCATCAAGTCACCCTCACCTCCCTTTACCTTTACCCACACCATAACCCTCAAGTCAAAATCACCCACTATCACTTGCAACACATTTTGTTTACTTAAAAGGGGGGTTTAAAACCTGACCATTGCTTACCATTGGTTGACTTCATCATCACTCTGATTTCCTTGCTTTTCTTTGGTCAGGGAGTTCCGGTTTCACTTCCACTTTGTGTGTTTGTCACCTACCCAGCAGCATGGTCCAAGTACAGGTTCCCTTGCCCAGTGCCCTCCCACTACTCATTGCTTTCAGAGGTATTTTTTTCAACTAACCTGGATCTCTTTCCTCTCTCTACCCTCCTGCATTGTAGTTTGCCTTGCCCCCCTCATTCTTTCTGTGTTGGTGCTTGTCTAGGCAGCCACCGCCCATTCCATGTTGTGTTTCTCATCCATTATGACCCCCTCTCCCTTCGCTGCTTGTCTCCTGCCGTCCCACCAGGAAAATAAAATGCCAAAAGGTCACACCAACTGGTTTCAGGATGTTGGAAAGATAGAGACAGAGCTACGCCCCATGCTCTGCATGGCCTTCATAGCACTGTCTTCATGCAGGGTAAAAAAGGGGACCTTCATCTTGGAAGTAACATAATTTTGTCGGGTGTGCGCAATGAAGTGCAACCATCACTGCAGTCCCTTACATCATGTTGGCATATATTTGAATTGAGAATTTTGGTTATATTTATTAACCACTCTGTAAGCCATGCTTGTACAGCTTTCTAGTTTGCTTTCAGTATTCTTGTATGTTGTATTTGAAAACAAATTTAGTCTCTACATTCTGCTTGTATGGCTTCCTCATGTGCATTCAGTGCTCCAGTATGTCATGCTTCTATAGACATTTAACTATTATAATACTAATCAAAGCTCTGCTATTTATCCCAATGTCCAGCCCCATCAATCTAACTGTCTATCTATCTTAGCAAATCTATCTATCTATCTATCTATCTATCTATCTATCTATCTATCTATCTATCTATCTATCTATCTATCTATCTATCTGTCTGTCTGTCTGTCTGTCTATCTATCTGTACCTATCAATGCAATACTCTGTCTATACAACCCTCTCTATCAGTCTATCTATCTATCTATCTATCTATCTATCTATCTATCTATCTATCTATCTATCTATCCATAGATACACTATCTATGGATAGAACCCTATCTATCTGTCTTTGCAAGCCTCTCTATCTATGTCCTTGCAATGCTTGTAAGAAAGCTTTAAAAAAATATTGCAAAAAAGTATTAGCAAAGGCAAAAGGCTGGCAGCCATCACCAGACAGATTGAAATTTGACAGGTCTGGTGTTAGTCAGGACCTACTGATTTTTTCCTAAAATGATATGCATAACATGCACCCCTGTGCTACAAACACCTTACTATGCCTGTACACTACCTATCTCTGAGCTCTAAAACCCCTCCCTCCCCAAATACACAACCCATGTCTGCGCCCTAAAGATGTATAAATAAACTGAGATGCACTATTCCAAAAGAAAAGACTCCATTCTACCTATTAGGGTAGAGGGTCTTCTTAGTCCCCAAAAGCATTAGCCTAGCAGGAACAATAGCCCTCACTCACCATTAGGTGACATGCTTTATCATCGGGCCCTGCTCCTCGTCAGGGCAGCACTGACAGGTCCTACTAGAGGGCTCTATGCCGGAGATCTTTTAAGAAAAATGACAGTGGTGAGTGGATGTGAGAGGGGCTGGACCAAAAACAGTTAAAATTGGCTACAGGTGCCGAAGATGACTATTTTTAATGTAACCTGACACCTATGCCAAGAAAAAAACTAAAAATTGGAAAGCACAGAGTATAATGATCTAGTCCCTACAAAAAAATAAATGTGTGTCTATTTCTCCAATGAGAGGTGTAGGTTTTGGGAACTGTGTGTGGGTATTTCCTACACTACAGAAATACTGGCCATGGTCAACAAGTTTGTCGCCTAAAGAAGTCTCATGGATCTAGTGGCGATTCATCAGGACCTATTGTTGAACCTAACTCTCACTGAGAGAGTAAAATCTACTCTATCATTATTTGTGTAAGAAATCACTAAAATCTTACACTGGAGTCATATGCTTCTGAATGTGGGTACCTAATTAAACAAAACAAAACAAACATGTTAAGATAATCAATGAATAATCACATACTTGTGAGCACACCTTTTGCCCTAACAAAAAGTGTTTAAGGTATATGTGGAAACAGCAAGCCATATTCATGCACAACGTGTGGTAAAGTGGACATGTAATCATGCTTAAAACAGAAGTGGAGCATCCCCCACCAAGTTATTCTTACCCTGCTAGATCAGGTATACAGGCCCCTTGGGCATCACATCGATGTTAGCCACTCCTCTATCACGGCAATCTAACAAACATGGTTGTAGATAACATTCAGGTGGGTATCTGGGTGCCCTCTGGTCCTCCTGCCTAGACGACACTGAACTAGCAACATCTGGATATTTAAAAAGTGTGTAAGATTCTAAGGGGTAGGTCAATGACAGAATACCTATGCCTCAGTCATGTTGGTTGGATGCTGACCTGGACAACCCAAAACTCACAACATCTAAGAACTTATGAAATATGTAAGATCCTAAGTGGTATGTCTCAGAAAAAGTGCCTACTCTTTAATCATATTGGTTGGATGCTACCCCACATGACAACTCCCACCAGTATTTATCATAAATACAGATACCATTCATCATGGAGGATAGTGGTATTCATACTAGAGGTAAAGCTTGGGCTATGGTTGTCCACATTTCAATATTCTAAATACATAGTAGATCTCATCTACAATGCACCGTGTAATTACATGCTTCCCAGCGCTCCTTATTGACAAGGTTTATGTCTTTAGTCGTCAAGCGTTGAGTCACCAACTCAATATCCCTAGGTTATAGATAGGATAATCTGACCTTAAAATTGCGATCATTGGTAATTAAATCTCAAAAGTATGTCTTCAGTTTGGTGGTTGATAGTAATCAAATCACTTCTAATATGCATACCATTTGACAGCTCCCTCCATCTTACAATAAACATGTACAATAGCAAAATGTATCCCTAACCCGAATGTGGTTTCAAAGTCATGATCATTGGTCCAAAAAAAGAGGGGGGGCACTTAATTCCTCCTAAAACTCCTCACTACCGCTATACACTGCCCAATGTTTAGCCGTAAAAAGTCTCTCACTACCTCTATACGCTACCCATTCCTGAAACCCTCAAAACCCATTACAACCCCCTATATCAAGTTAAACAACTAAAAACCTTTATTCGATAAGTTAATATTAATACTTTATTAAATTTAAGTTCTTTAAATTAAACAATATTTTACTTAGCAATTTATTTATATGTTATTTCAATGACGATTTCAATCCTACTGTTCATCGCTGGATGTCACCTCATCCCCCATTGGTTACGAGTTGGCAAGCACATGTCCACAAATGGGCCCAAGCTGAAGGAATAGTGCTTTGATGCTCTGCTTAAATGGCTAGGAAGCATATGAATCTGAGATACAATTTTGCTCCCTGTAAATGTGAGATCTAACTCATCATTATGCGCAAAAGTACTGATATATACGATTGCTATTTTCACCTCTTCTGCTAGCATAAATGTAACATGAAAATTGGCAAATTTTATGGAAATATGTGATGTTCCTTATTAGTGCTAGATCCCATGTCATTGCATTGACGATCCACATCTTGCCTACTGGGCAGTTCACTGTTAGATCACCCTTTAAAGTTATGGTGCTGGACAGTAAATGGATGCAGCGTGTCATGTTAATGTTTAGGAATACAGTTATGTAAGTGAAATTACTGCTGCCTCTAACAAGTGTAGCAACAATATGCAAGCACCAGTTTAATCAAAAATCAATTAATTTTTTTTTTTTTTTTAAAGCACTGTTACAATTTTATGTGGCATAACCTTTCCAATATATGTACATGTATGCATATAATACATAAAATACCAGTTAGGTTAGAGTTTCCAAAGGAATAGCTTTTTTTACGCTAATAACTTTGTCAACATTTGATGAATCTTCACAAAACATTTTTTTTAAAAAGGTTCATCCACCTCAGGTCTTTCCTAGAAAGTTTCAGGGTGATCCATCAAGTAAGGTGCAAAAACGATCGGGGTCCCAACATAATAGCTATCCCACATTAATTGATATAAGAAAGTTTGAGTCCAATACAGAACAAAATGGTTTAACAAAATTATACCAATTTGGCAGAAAGTTAAAACTTTACTCAAAAAGTGTGCTTTTCGATATGCTGTGTAAATCTGTGTCATGAAGGGGTTGGCATATTAATGAAATCTGGACTGTTTGTATCCATATATGCTCTTATTGGACACCTTGATTGGCTGGCCACAACCTGAAAGATATGTGGTGGTAGCCATTACAGGACTTAGGATCATGGTCCCTTTGGCCTGAAAATGAATTAAAAAAAATATTTGTGGTGGCCAGATGAGCACACCATGCCCCCAGGGGGCATGAGGGAGGCAAAGTGAGAGAGGAATGAGGTTCAGTATTAGAAAGGAAAGGAAAGGAAACAGGTTCTGGAGAAGAATATTGGTCCTTGACGGTTGAAGGAGGAAGAAGTTCTGAAAAGCCAGAGGAAGTGGCCATTGAGCAAATCTGTTAAGAGGGGATTAAACACCATTAATAAGAATGGTGTTCAAAGTGGCACACAAACAAAAGATGTCCAGAGTGATACACATGAGAAATCAGATGAAGAATATATAGATATGGATGTAGGAGTATGTAGTCGAGCAAGTGTAGATGAGGTTGATGATGAGTACATTTTATATTTGCAGCAGGACGATTATTTCAGTTCTGAGTTGGAGTATGATTTGAGGTCTACATCAAAAGTGGTGATAAAATACCCATTGGGTGAGGAGTTATTTTTTCCCTACAACATTTGCATCCAAGAAGTGCAGATTGGTGGCCAAAGGATCTTGTGGAGAAGTTTATCAAAGATTGGATAAGAAGGTCTTTAGAAAAGGAAGTGCAAAGTGTACTGAGGGCAGAATGTTCAAGGCTAGTAATAGTTAAGAAAGTCTGTTGCACACCTATTTAGGATTTAGAAATGATTACTTATTTATTTAAAAAGGACAGAGACCCTCGTTAGGGCCTTTAAAAATCATTAAAACAGTGCCAAGATAAATAATTGTATGTGTTGAGTCCATTTGCACAAATTATAAACAAAGCAGAGAAGGCTTATTCACATGATAACCCTGTATCCTCAGAATTGTTGAGGGGGTGGTATCCTAGAGCACTATTTTTGTAGTAAAGCAAAGGCAGGATTAATGGCAGAAAGAAGAAAGACCACCCTGATGAAAATAAGCCCAAAGCTAGGGGATATGGTAGGAAAAGAAGCAAGTGAAAATGTGAAGGGACTGCTTTTTGGTAAAGGATTAGTCAAAAATCAGGACAAATACATGTCAATCTATACAGCATTACACAAGGCACAGTCAAATATGAGGTGTTTTTGGAAGGGCCAGCAGACGAGGACCTTCTACTGGCTGAGGAATTTAAAGGTATCAATACAATTTCCAGAACAGAGGTTTTGCAAAAGGTTTCCAGAACTCTTCAGGTTTCTTCCCACAACGAGGAAGGATTGGGAGAAGCAGAGTTAGCTGTGGATGAGGTCAAACCACTTCAGAATTCCATGATGAGTACATAGATTACCTTTGTTTTTTCCCAAAAAAGAGCTGGAAGACAACTAAGCCATTTTGTGCAAACTTGAGAAAGTATAACGAAAGATCCTTGGGTATTAAAGACTGTTCAGGGTTATGAAATATAATTTATGGAGATACCAACACAAAGAAGGGAACCAAGAGGAGTAAATTTAACTCAGGAACAGAAGGTTGTGGTAGATGGCGAAAAAGATTTTATGTTTGAAAAGGGGCACAATACCATTGAGTAGGAGAACATGCCGAAGGTAGAGGCCAGTGATAAATTTGAGAGAGTTTGACAATTTTTTGGTTATTTCAAGATGGAGGTAATCCATCTGTTAAGGGATATGCTGTTGCCAAATGAATGGTTGGTGAAGTTGGACTTAAAGGATGCTTTCTTTAACAGTCCAGATGGAAGACAAAAGTCAGAAATTCTTGCAGTTCAGGTGGAGGAATCGGTTGTTTCAATTTTTATGTCTACCATTTGGTCTATTTTCAGCACTGTAGTGTTTTATCAAGATAATGTGAGCAGGAGTGGCATATTTGAGAGAGAGAGAGAGAGAGAGAGAGAAAGAGAGGAATTTGGATTATAGTATATTTGGATGATATTTTGATAATGTCTAAATAAATTGAGGAATTGAAAGTACAATTGTAGGAGGTAAAAAATATTTTAGAATCTTTAGGCTTCATGATCAATGAGGAGAAATTAATAATGACACCGTCTCAGAGGTTAGAGTTTTTGAGATTACAGATGTATATGATCAAGGTTGTGTTGTGCCACCACAGAAGAAGGTGAAAATTATCAAGATGGAGGTAAAACATGTGTTAAGGTAAAATACTTTGTCTTTGAGATATTTGGCAAGGATGATAGGTTTATTTTCGTCTCAGTTCAGGAAGTTTTTCCACTGCCTTTACATTTCGGGGCATTGCAGGGAGTAAAAGCAAAGGGTTTGATGAAAAGACTGTGGCATGGCAACAAGTTAATGTTGGATCATCAGGAAGCAAGAGAGGAATTACGTTGGTGGTTGCACATTCTGGAAGCATGGAATGATCGGCCATTTTTGGATGTCTGACAGACTTTGTTTTGAAGACAGATGCCAGTATGAGAGGATGGGGTGCTCAACTGGGAGATCAGGATATTGGTGAAATATGGTCAGAATTTGAGAGGAACCGACATTTAAATTGTTTGGTGTTCACGGCAGGTTTTTGGGCATTGAAAAGCTTCAAAGAAATGAAGCGACCGACTGCTCTGATGAGGATGGACAGTGGCATACATAAATCGATAGGAGGAAGCAGGTCCTATCAGATTTACGACAGAGTTGTGGATTTTTGGTTTGGAGCAGAAAATAAATCTGAGAGCGGAGCATTTGCCAGTGCAGGTGATTTTTCTTACAGAACGGAATTCAAGAAATGTAAAGGATTACTGTGATTAGAAGTTGGATCACGGCTGTTTCAAGAGGATAGGCAAAATTTGGGGGTCTACGGATATAGATCTCTTTTTGAGCAGGTTGACTTTTCAAATAGACAGATATTTCAGTTGGATTCCAGATCCAGGCGCGTTTGCTGTGGATGCGTTTCAACAGGTTCCCGCCATTTGAAACGATACAGAGGGTTCTGCTGAAGGTGAGGATATAGAGGTGTCTGTGGTATTGGTAACTCTGGGCTTCATTATGAGTTTGGCGGTCTAAAGGTAAGAACGCTGCAGTGGCGGGCATCAAAAGACTGCCATGTTGGCAGGTATACAGACTGATGTATTACGAGTTACACCGCCAAGCGTGCCAAAAGACATCCAAAATGCTGACGCCGCCAGGAATCTGGAAGGTGGGAAAGAGGCGGTCTAACCACCAGCACCCCCAGCCCAATCTATTACGAGCCACAAATCACAGTAGTAGTTCATCCATGGCAGAAAACCAATGGCGGTGTGAACCAAGGTGGTCAACGGCACCACAGTAGTACACCAACAAATAGGATAGTTTGAATTCCACACACCTGGCACACATCCACATACCCAAAACACCTACAAACTACACTATGAAACACACCCCTTAACACCCCACTATCCTTTGCAACCAGAACACCACACACAGCAGGATAGAGGTCACAAATATACATTTAGAACCAATGACTAGGCACCCCCCACATTTCAAAAACCACTCATCCCACACCTGTGCAACGTACACACACCACACAAATTAGTACCCTACACATCAGGCCCCACCCGTCACCCACTAACAAATCAGCACCCCACCTCACCATCTGTTTACATCACTTTTCCAAGTGGTCCAGCACCACAATGTCCCCATACAAAAATCCCTGTTTCACTAACGAGCTGATGGCCATGGCGGACAAAGTCATCAGAGTAGAGCCACACCTATTTGGAGCCCAAGTCCAGCAAACTACTATTGCCAGAAAAATTGAGATGTGGCAAAGAATAGTCAACAGGGTGAATTCTGTAAGCAGCTATCTACACACAAGGAAGGACATCAGGAAGAGGTGGAACGACCTCAGGAGGAAGGTCTGTTCCATGGCAGCCAGGCACCAGCTTGCGGTCAGTAGGTCTGGCAGTGGTCCCCCACCTCCTCCCGCACAGATCACATCATGGGAGGAGAAGGTCTTGGCCATCCTGCATCCTGAGGGCTTGACAGGAATACCTGGGGTATTGGAGTTGGGTAAGTCACAACACCTATGATGTCACTGATCACCTTTTGAAATCCTAACTGCCAACCCACTTACCACCCCTGTGTTCAACTGTCCTAATACCCCTGCCGGGCATCCAACATGTCAACTAAACTATCCTGGGGGCACAGTGTCTGTGTATGGCAGGGCTAGTACAGGGACTGCCAGCACTACCCCTCCAGCAGGCACTGATCCACCATTAAGAAAACCAGAATAGTGTACCTCTATGAAAAGTGCCCTGCATGTCAACTAAACAATTGGCTATCCCCACCTGAATGCTCAACAATTGTACAGTCTACACCAATGACAGCAATGCTCTCCCAGTACAATACTACCACTGCACAGCAACAGCTGTGTCCTCTGCTGAACTGTCCCTTCTACCTCCCATCAACTATTGAAATATACTCACCTTGGGGAACACACATATATGCAGTGTGCTGTACTTGCTGTAACCTGACACATATGGCCAAGTAGAATGGTTATTTCTAACTATTTTGATGGACAAATCAGTATCCACATTACATTGTGCAGCTGTTGACTCAATATTGAACTTCTGCTAACTGGGAGGCAAAATGAAACAAATAAAACCACACAGCTGCCAAGATATGAGTTTATGAACAGATATCCAAATGCCAAGATACTCTGACATCCTGCAGTAAGGTGTATGATATATGAATTGTCTGTATTCCAGATAGCTGTACTACATAATTGAAATCAGGTGTGAGTGTCATATCAGGGTGTCAAGCAAATCCTTTCTGTACATGGCTTCTAAGCATTTCTACCTGTCAAAGTTTGATACCACATGTTGTATGAGAATCTGTAACTGTCTGTACCACTTCTTCAACAGATGTAATTGCAATGGAGACCATGGAGAGGACACCTGAGACAGCCACTCCCCCCCTGGATGCAGCCTTCAACGATGAAAACACCCCTGGGTGGGTAGACAATGAGGATGACTCGGGCCTATCTGGGATACCTGGTCAGTCCACAAATGTCAGCCTCACCCTGCCCACATTGACTAAACCCAGCGCTGTTGCATCAACATCCCAAGCAACCATTCAACCCCAATCCTGTGATACAAGTACCAGAGTCACAAGTACTCTCCATTTTACATGGATAGTAGGACACTGGACTTAAGACTCAAAGGGGGTCATTCTGAGTCTGGCGGGCGGCGGAGGCCGCCCGCCAGACTTCCCCCCTCCAAAATACCGCTCCGCGGTCGAAAGACCGCTGAGGGTATTTTGGCTTTTTCACTGGGCTGGCGGGCGACCGCCAAAAGGCCGCCCGCCAGCCCAGTGCAAAAACCCTTCCCACGAGGACGCCGGCTCAGAATTGAGCCGGCGGAGTGGGAAGGTGCGACGGGTGCAGTTGCACCCGTCGCGAATTTCAGTGTCTGCAAAGCAGACACTGAAATTCTTTTTGGGGCCCTCTTACGGGGGCCCCTGCAGTGCCCATGCCATTGGCATGGGCACTGCAGGGGCCCCCAGGGGCCCCGCGACACCCCATACCGCCATCCTGTTCCTGGCGGGAGAACCGCCAGGAACAGGATGGCGGTATGGGGTGTCAGAATCCCCATGGCGGCGCAGCCATGGAGGATTCAATAGGGCAGTGGAAAACCGGCGGGAGACCGCCGGTTTTCCCTTTCTGACCGCAGCCATACCGCCGACCCTGGCCCCGGCGGTCCGTGACCGCCGGGGTCAGAATCACCCCCAAAATGTTGTAGTACCTACCCTGATGATAACATCCACTATGACTGAAGCCTTCACAGTTTTCACTTTATTGCTTTGATCCCATTCATTTTATTTTCCTGTGTACTTGTGAATAAACACAACTAAATCACAATAAATGTTTGAGGGTCATATTTCAACTATTTTGAACAGTTAACTGTGAATGATCTTGAACACACATAATACACTCAAATTTAGCAAATGTGGGAAAAGACAGGTCACATGTACTGTTGATGCTGGGTTCAATGCATACACAATAATACAAGTGTGGATTCATCCCCGTCTATAGCACTATGCAGAACATAGGCTGACCATATGCCAATGATCACACAATGAACTACATCTTCATAATTTAGTGTGTCAGCATAGGTGTTAGTAGCTAACATTCCACAGATCACTGAAGTAGGGTACATGTCAGACGTTGTCTATCTAAATTGGCAAATAGGTGAAATTTTTCATCAGCTAAACTCTTATCACACATCCATACCATACCTACCAAATAAACATACTCCATTATACAGACAGAGGTCAATACAACTGTCCCCAGTCAGGGAACCTTCCACTTACCATGGTCAGGTATCTGTAGGCATGCTCTTCACCTATGTCACTCTTGACACACATACACAGTAGCCTGCATTCAGGAAACACTGTGACAGCTACATACAAGTAAGAAAGTACAATTATCAAACCAAATAGAAGGTTGACTGAATGGATTGCACAGGAAGACATTTGTCATAGAAACATGATCATACACATGACACCATTGGACCCACATAACATGGCAAACAGGTCTATTGTGTGGCACAGAACACAGCCATCGCCCTGTCCTGATAGCCTGGGAATGGAACTCATACACCACCAATATAATGTCAGACAGTACATGGATCAATCCATGGCCCCTTAACATGTTAGACCAGCTAAGCCCACATGCCAGTGACACAATTCACAAATATCCACATGAGAATGGTGTTGTGGAGAGATCTGGAAAATACCAATTTTAAACAAGGATTTTTGGCAGGTAAGGGTCAACATGACCTCGAAATACATGTTCCAAATACAATGGCAACCTAAAATATGCATTGTGACAAACAGTAACAAAAAAGAACATCACAATAGTGTAAACTCAATTTACTATTTTGCAGTAAAAGCTGGGCTATGACTTGCAAAGCAATGAATAACATGTTTTATGGTCATAGAAAGTCTTCTCAAACATCCCACCACTATCCTACTGAGTCAATCGAATTACAGAACAACACATACCTACAGTCAGGTAAAGTACTGATTGATGAGAACTGACTCGATGTCTTGACCTCCATCCTCATCACTGCCATCATCACTTGGCATTTCTGCATTGTCACCCGGTGGAACTGCTGGCTTCCCATCATCAGGGATGTTTGGGATCTGATGCCTCAGGGTGAGGTTGTGGAGCATGCAGCGGGCCACAATGATCTGACACACTTTGGCGGGTGAGTAGAGGACGGCCCTCCCAAACTTATCAGTGCTAAAGAACCTTGCCTTCATGAGCCCAAAAGTCCGCTCCACAACACGCTGTGTCCTTCCACAGGCCTCACTGAAGTGAACTTCCCCTGGCATGGTTGGGTACCTCACTGGTGTCAAAAACCAGGGACGGATTGGGTAGCCAGAGTCTCCTGTAAGGAATCATTACATGTGTGCAAACATAAATCTTGGACATCATTACAATCAGCAGCAGACAAAGGATATTAACACGCATTACATATGTGACTTACCAACCAGCCAGGCCCTCTCTGGGTAGTGTTGTGTCATCAACTCTGGGAGGGCACTATTCCGCATGATGAAGGCATCATGGACTAAACCCGGGCACGGTGCACATACTTGGGAAATGTAGAGGTCCACCAAACAGACTACTTGGACATTAATGAAGTGGAAGCTCTTTCTGTTCCGATATACCTGTTCATTGCCATGTGGGGAAACCAAGGCTACATGGATACCATCAATGGATCCTACTACATGTGGGAGGTGTGCCAATCCATAAAAATCTGCCTTCACATGGGCCAAAACCTCATGGCGTGAAAATCTGATGTAGCTATCCAGGTGCTTTAACAATGCAGAGAGTACATCCTTCAAGACCAGACTAAACATAGGCTTGGACATGCCTGCAATTAGGGCCATAGTATTTTGAAAGGACTCTGTGGCTAGGAAATGCAGCACTGAAATGACTTGTACAATTGGAGGTATGCTATTTGGATGATGAATGGCAGGCATCAGATCTGGCTCAAACTGACGGCAGAGATCCATAATTGTCTGCCTATCCAGGTGGTAGATCTGAATGACATGTCGATCCTCCATGGTCTGCAGGTCCTCTAGTGGAAGGTACACTGGAGGTTGTCCAACCCTTCTCATTCCAGGGTAACTATGTGAGGGAAAAAAAGAAGGTATTTCCATCACTCTTTGTGTCCCTTGTAAGTTTCTAGGCATATGTCTCATAACATAATGTGAGATGGCAAATAATACAGTAGGAACATGTTACACAGCACAGACCAATGTTAATGATGGTACTTAGTGGAATCTCATCCCCTTTCCTCAATTATGACATGGAAATGTAAACGCATGATTCAGGGAGCCTCTGTCATATGGACATACAACTATGCTTTGCTTAAAAAAGCAAACCAATAATCTAGCCAATTGTCAAGAGGGTGCTGACTCTGCCGCTAAAGATATCTTACTTTAACTTATCACCATGACAACATGTCACTTCTATCTGGACATTCATACATGGTTAGTTAATGCCATCACTCAAGACAAAGCAGTATATATGTTTCCAACCTTGTGATACAGCATGAAATTTACTTTTCTGACCATCTAAGGGCCTTAAAATGGCGTCTGCCTGACCGACTGTACTAGACAATAGGAAACAACCTGTGGCCACCGGCGGAAGTCATCATGGCGGTAGGCGGATACTACCACTATGGAAATTGCCATTGGAACACATTGCTCTTTATGGCGGTCTAGGGCCAATGGCGATGTCCGCCAGCAGCAATGGTCTCTTACATGGCGGACGTGACCTCCATCTTATACTTCATCTCTCACTTGATACGTGACACTGCTGCCAGCAAGACCTACACGACCTGAGCTGCAGCTTCTGGGAGCAATCGTGGCACATCCTACATGTGATAGGGCCCCTGCCTTCTCACCTGAGGTGCTGGAGAAGCTGGTGGAGGAGGTCCTACCCCTGTATGAACAGCTCTATGGTGCACTAGAGGAGCAGGTAAGTGCACCATGTGCACATATATCTCAATAGCTAGACTATTCTTTGATATGCTAAGTAAGGGCTGATGGGCAATGTTTCAAACTTTGTCCTTAAAGTCCTTTTGGTGCTAAAGTTGTGCAAGAATGGGTGGCTTCCTGGGCATGTACTAATGCTTGGTGACAGAGTTAGAATCCTGAGACGTTGTGGAGAGTGTGTCATGTATGTTCCCTGGGCCACCTTGTGACTGTTGCACATGCTTAGTGGAGGTGTTATGCCAGACTTCACCTGAGAAAACACTTCTTCATATGTGTTGGATGTCTAATCATATGTGATAACATGACAGCTGGTGCTGGAAATGCATGCTGCCTGCCTGTTTCCAGCTCACCTATGGCCTCACTGTATATGTTCATCTGTCAGTGGAGTGGATGTTCCGGACAGTCTGTGTTAGGGTTGCTGTAACATGTAAATTACTCTGCTTGTTTTAGTGTGGTACATGTAAAATTTTTATTCTTTCTGGTCTTTCTCATCCATGCAGGCCAACGCCCATCAGAAGAAGGGGATTTGGCGTGCCATCGCCAAGAAAGTGCAGCCCCTCGGGGTCGACAGCCGGCGAAGTGCCCACTGTCAGAAGAGGTGGGAGGGCCTGAGACCCTGGGCTCGGAAGACTGCAGAGGCCCAGTTTGGGATGTCCTCCCAACGACGAGTGATGGAACAGATAGTTAGATCTGACAATATGGTAAGTGGAAAGTATCACAGATCTCATGTGAACACATTGATGTACAGTAGCCATCTATTGCACACAGGTGTGAACATCCGAATGTGTTTTGAAACATGTTACCCAACTATGTTGTCCCTTCAGTACAATGGCACATAATGGTGTACATATGACTGTGTCATATGTGTACCAAAAAACTGCTTTTTCTACCCTGTTCATTGTCAGTTCCCACCAACAGGTCAATAAACTAAATGTCATAATGTTAAGGTGTGTAGGTCCTTGCTCTCTGTCTTCTGCAATGTCTCAAGATTTGTGTCTATGTGCAACATAGAGTCAGTCATAATCAAGTCATCTCTAGTTTTGAAATGGTTTCTGACAAGTGACAGCCTCATGTGAGGCTTTGATGTCCATCTGACTTGTCACATAAAATACAAGGTTAACATCTTTACACCTGTAGCAAGATAATTTCCCTTGGTAAGTGAGGGATGCACATAGACATTTATGATGTCTTACCATAGTGGACAATATGCATGTTGGATACCATTGAGGTGTTCCTACATTTATGCAGGCATTTATATGGACACACATATCTTGGTAAGAGAGGTACGAAAGTAACCACCATGCTAATGTTCTGATAGTAGAAACTGGCCACGCAGCTTTGTCCTTGGGCATACTGTTGTAGGTAGGATCATTAGGCAATGGTAGCCTATTCACAGCTATGGCCCGGACAGAAATTTGACAACATCATGTGTCAATGGAAAGGTCAAGTAATGACTCAACATTGATATTTGTTATGTGTACCTGCTGTTGCTATGAAAGATATATCTAATGAGGCCTCTCTGTTTTGTAACCTCATGTTTACAATTACACCTATTTGGTGCAGTTGTGGAAGTTCATATACACCTGTGAGTAGGTTGGTTAATGTGGCCAGGCTGTTGGCTTGCATCATGGTAGGTGTACCAGTTACGTTAGTATCACATATGCTTTGGCTCTAAGAATCCTTCACAGGCAGATGTCAGACATGCCATGTCTTATGTGTGGGTGGTGATGTTGTTAGTCAGTCACTGGCCTATTGAAGGACTAATTGCATAGTTAGCTCTGTTTGGTTCTCACCTTCCTGCACAGTACAGTAGCCCATTTGATATATACACTTTATTGCCCATTTGTTATTGTGTGTGGGGATTGGTCTGCGCTTACTTGGTCCTCACATGATTGATATTGTTCAATTTCTGAGGACCATTTTTCTATATGCCTTAATCCACATTGTCTTGGCACTCCTTGGTAGGTCACCGTTGGTGCATTTGTGTGTAACATGTGTTCTAACTTCTTGAACAGAATTTGACATGTGTGACAATTTGAGGTGTTACTTGCTGGAATGTGCCCATAATGTATGGTATTAATTATGTGACATGAAGAAAGTATGCCTTGTTGGCACAAGGCTTGCTTGCCTTTACTTTACAACATGTGGTGTTGCCTGGTACATAACATCAGGGTGAAGTATTAGTGTGTTAAATATGTTTTTTGGATTTGTGGAAAGCTATTTCACATTTTGACCTATTGTTTGATTGGTGCTTTTCTATGTTGTTCTGGATAGAGAACCCATATCAAGTGATATAGACACCTTGTCATGGTATGGTCAGTGTGATTGGTCACTGTAATGGGTTCTCGTTGAAACAGGTTTGTAAAGAACTATGGAAACACCTAAGTCAGTGGTAACACTCTTTTATTGTGGTATGGGTTAGGGGAATTATATACGTTGTTCGGGGTTTTTCTTGACCAATGTTTCTGATATTGCCTTCTTCTCGTTTAATCAGGAAGATGATAATTTCTCTGTCCTTTCCCTGGGGATTCCAGGTGTTCGTCGTGATCCCAGCCTCAAAAGGAAGGTGACGTTCCTCAAAAGAAAAAGGGAAAGAAAAACCAGGTAAGTGTAGACGTTTGGGTTTTGATATATATATATATATATATAGGTTAGTAGGGAGGTGAGGGTAGGGTGTGGGTAGGTGTGAGGAGCTATTTGGTTTATCGTGTTTCACCCGTCCCGTGATACTACTTTTCTCTCTCTCTCTCTCTCTCTCTCCGTTTCTCCTTTATGTGGTAGGAGGGTGGTTTACTTCACCCCCTCCTTACGTCCTTACGTGCTGTTAGGGTATTTAAACACTCCTTTTTGTTAGTTTCCCTCCTCCCGGTCCCTTCCCGGTTCCTCGCTCCCTTTCTCTCTCCGTTTTTCTACCTGCATCCACTCGGGTAGGACTTTCACAATAAGGTACGCCCGTACCTGTGAGAGCCACGCCCCTCCTGGGACGTGGCAGCGTTGCACGTTATCCCTGGGTTTCTCGGCATCCTCATCGTCGGTTTCTCCGTCTTCTTCCGTGTCTCCTCCCGCTGTCCTTGATCCAGCACTCGAACTGTTCCCTCGCTCTCCAGGTTCCGCTCCTCCCGTCTCTCCTATGCGTGCCATCCCTCGTCTCTCTTCCTCTCCTTTTCCATCGCGTTCCTGGATATCCGTATCGGATTCCACTTCTGGATTAGCGCCTCTCTCAGCTGTGCCCCCGGGGTATGGGCCGTCGGGTTCGGCGCTTTGTTGTGTAACCGTTGCGACAGGTGCCCGGTTACATGTCCCTTCCCACGAGTGGGTCTGTTCGAGACCCTGAGCCATGGATAACGGGATAGGTAGTCGGCCTGGCCCATTAATTTCCCCGGAAGGTGGCACACCTGAAAGGAGAAAGGTTGGAGTTCCATAAACCATCTAAGTATGTGGTCGTTTGTATCTTTATGGCGCGATAGCCATGTGAGAGGAGCGTGATCAGTATACAGCAGAAATTGTCGTCCCAGAAGATAGTATTGAAGGCTTTCTATGGCCCATTTAATGGCCAGACATTCACGTTCTATAATCGGGTAGCGCTGTTCCCTGGGTAGAAGCTTACGACTGATAAATACAATGGGGTGACTGGTGTCGTCATCACTTTTTAAAAATAAAACCGCACCCAAGCCTACTTCTGAGGCATCTGTTTGTAGATGGAAGGGTTGACTAAAATTGGGACAGGGCAAAATTGGTGTTGTTGTGAGACAGTTTTGTGGGGTTATATAGCTATGGTGTTGGGCTGTGGTCAATCTTGCTAATTTTGTAGGCTGTCCCTTCTTTAAGAGGTCGGTTAGGGGAGTTGCCAGGGTGGAGTAATGGGGGATGAATCTCCGATAATACCCTACCAGCCCCAGAAAGGAGCGCACTTCTTTCTTGGTAGTAGGGCATTTTATGTGCGTAATGGCTTCCACTTTGTTCATTTGGGGTTTTATTACTCCTCCTCCTATGTGATAACCTAAGTATGCGATATCTGTGTAAGCTAGGCGACTTTTCTTGGGATTAGCAGTGAGTCCTGCTCGCTCTAGAACAGAGAATATGTTGCGGAGATGGTTCAAATGTTTCTCCCAGGTCTCGCTATATATTACAATATCATCCAGATATGCGGCTGCGTATCTGGTATATGGCCGCAAGAGGGAGTCTATAAGGCGCTGGAAGGTAGCGGGGGCGCCATGTAATCCAAAGGGGTGGACATTAAAGTGATACAGCCAGAGGCTGTGGAGAAAGCTGTTTTTTCTTTGTCTGTGTCCGCCAATGGAATCTGCCAATAGCCCTTGCTTAAATCCAGGGTGGACATGTATTTGGCCCTCCCAAGCTTTTCTAGGAGATCGTCTACCCTGGGAAGGGGATAAGTGTCAAACTGGGATATGGCGTTGACCTGTCGAAAGTCAATGCAGAACCGTATTGACCCATCAGGTTGGGGACCAATACGACCGGGGAGCACCAGGGGCTTTTGGATGGTTCTATAACTCCCATGGAAAGCATTTTCTCCATCTCTTCTTCTACTAAGATTTTCCGGGCCTCGGGTATGCGATAGGGTCGTAGTTGTATTATCTTTCCGGGCAGGGTTCTAATATGGTGTTGTATTAACGAGGTTCTTCCTGGTCAGGTAGAAAACAGTTTATTGTGGCGGGAAAGTAGTAGGGTTAACTGGTCTTGTTGTTTTGGCAAGAGACCTACATTCTTTTGCGGTTCTTCTGAAGTGAGACCTACAGGAGTAAGACACCACCCAATATCAAGTTCCCTTGCGGTATTAACCAAGTAACCGGCTAACGGGGTTGTTAGGGGCTCCGGCGGTTCTTCCCATTTTTTAAACAAGTTTATGTGAAATATTTGGGTTCTTTTAGGATTTTCTGCTATTTCGATGGTATAGGTAACAGGGGTTACGGTTCCTAGGACCTTATAGGGTCCTTGCCATCTAGCCAGGAGTTTATTGTCTGAGCTAGGTAGAACGACAAGTACTTTGTCCCCCTTACTCAAGGTTCTCATTTGTGTGTTGCGGTCGTAATAATGTTTCTGTCTACTTTGGGCTTTCTCTAGATTTTCCCTGGCGTCTTCCCATACCGTTTGGATTTGGGATTTTAGGTCATTAGTGTATTCTAAAAGGGTTTTTTCACCACCTTCCTCCGCTTCCCACAATTCTGCTGCCATATCTAGTATTGTTCGGGGTTGCCTCCCAAAGATCAACTCAAATGGACTATGTCCCGTAGAAGCTTGTTCATGCGTCCTAATGGCATAGAGAACTAAGGGTAGTTTTCTATCCCAGTCTTTGCCTGACGCGGAAACAGATTCTTTTAACAGGGTTTTTAAGGTACGGTTGTATCTTTCTACTAAACCGTCAGTTTGTGGATGATAAACCGCGGTTCTCAGGTGTTTAATCCCTAGTAGTTGACATATCTGAGACATTAAGTTTGACATGAACTGTGTTCCTTGGTCACTCAGTATTTCTTTAGGAAAACCTACATGGGTAAAAAACCCGATCATGGCATTAGCTACGCTTTTTGTATTAATGCTGGACAGGGGAATGGCCTCGGGATACCTGGTGGCGTAGTCCACTAGTACCAGTACATATCTATACCCCTTCGAGGAAGGTATGAGGGGTCCTATTATGTCCATTCCGACTCGGGAAAAGGGTACTTCAATAATGGGCATGGGTTGTAGGGGAACCTTTCTCTTGGGTCCTGGATCTATGATTTGACATTTAGGGCATTGCTGGCAAAATTTCCTAATCTGGGAAAACACTCCAGGCCAATAAAACCTTCTTAACAGGTATTCTTCAGTTTTCTCTCTTCCGTAGTGACCACCTCCAGGTTGACTATGAGCTAGATGTAATACCTGGAGCCTATAAGGTTCGGGGACGAGCAATTGTTTCTTTTCTTGGGTATCAGAGTTGGTAATCCTATTTAATAGATTTTTAATTATGGAAAAAGAGGGGCCTTTATCTCCCGGATTCCGAGGTTGTGCATTTCTCCAGGCGTTAAGGAGGGTGGGGTCTTCCCTCTGACAGGAACGAAAAGGGGGAAGGTTATTGAAGTTATCGGTTCGTGTAATTACCCCAATAGATTCCTTATCCTTAGGTCCATACAGTCTTTTGGTTTCTCTTTTTTCTCTCTTACTCGGTTTAGGCCGAGTTACTGTGGATTGGATTGGCTCCTTAGAAAAAGGAGCTTCTTTCCACCAGGTATTACTTTGTTCGCTGTTCCTTATACTGTCTAAAAGTATCGCAAAGTCAGTATAGTCGGTCCCAATTATGGCTTCCTCCACCAGGCGGTCTACTACTCCCATCCGGATTTGGGGTTCTCTTCCTTCCCATAGTAGGGAGACCCATGTCATGGGATACTCGCGGGAATCTCCGTGAATGCAACAAATCGTCACTGTAACCCCCAGAGTAAGGGTTCTACCAACCGTTAAATTTGCTTGGATGACTGACTGGCTACAGCCCGAGTCGATAAGGGCTACAGTCTTGCGTCTGTTGAGAACCAACTCTTTTTTGTGTTGTGTATTTTGGCTTCCTGTATAATAGACCCTACCCCTGGTGATACCTATTTCCATGGGTTCTCCTTTGTCAGACTTGAGGGGACACACTCGGGCTGTGTGGCCCCACTCCCCACAACTATAACACTGGGATTGTTGGGGAAAAGGTCTCTTCATTATGCAGGATTTTACTGTATCATCAAGGGTTCTTCTCCCCGGAGAGTTCATCTGTCCAAGGATCTGACGAGAGGGAGGTGTATTCACTCTCGGATGGGGGGTTTTAAATTCTAAAGAACGATGGTAGGCACATGCCAACTCAATGGTGGCATTGGTATCGGGGTTAGGGTGTTGCTTAATCCAGTTACGTGTGGAGAGCGGGAGTGCTTCGAGATATTGTTCCAGTAGTATGGCCTCTATAATGTCCTCATGGTTGGTTCCTATGGGTCCCAACCATTTGAGACCCAGGTCCTTTATCCGGAAATACAAGGCTCTCGGATTTTCCGCCGACCCCCATTTGGCCTTCCTGAATCTAAGCCTATAATGTTCAGTGTCGAACCCTACTCGTTCCAGTATGCTTTTCTTAATGTCCTGGTAGGGTTGGTACCTCCAGGGTTCACGGCTTGATAGGCTGCCTGGAGGGTACCTGTCAAGAGAGATGCTATGTACTGTCCCCACCTATCTTGGGGCCAAGTGGCAGATGTAGAAGCTCTTTCGAAGTTGGTAAAAAAGGCGTCCGGGTCTTCGCCTTCCTGGTACCTTTGTAAGACCGAGCCAGGTACTTTGGGGTGGACCCAGGTGGCAGCAATGGTATCAGTCAAGGAGTTTAAGGCATTCTCATGAACCAATTGGTTGTTGGCCATGATTGTCGCTTGACTCTTAAGGGTGTTTTGTAGGGCTTCCTGTTCAACTTTAGCCTCTTTCTGCTGCTCCTCCCACACAATCTGGAGCTGTCTCTGTCCTTCAGCTAATTGCTGCATCATGTCGGCAATGTTTGGGGTGCCCTCCATTTTTTTGTTAATGTCCAGTAACCGTAGGTGTTTCCAATATCCCACTTATGACACCACTGTAATGGGTTGTAAAGAACTATGGAAACACCTAAGTCAGTGGTAACACTCTTTTATTGTGGTATGGGTTAGGGGAATTGTATACGTTGTTCAGAGTTCTTCTTGACCAATGTCTCTGATATTGCCTTCTTCTCGTTTAATCAGGAAGATGATAATTTCTCTGTCCTTTCCCTAGGGATTCCAGGTGTTCGTCGTGATCCCAGCCTCAAAAGGAAGGTGACGTTCCCCCAAAAGAAAAATGGAAAGAAAAACCAGGTAAGTGTAGACGTTTGGGTTTTGATATAAATATATAGGTTAGTTGGGAGGTGAGGGTAGGGTGTGGGTAGGTCTGGGGAGCTATTTGGTTTATTGTGTTTCACCCGTCCCGTGATACTACTTTTCTCTCTCTCTCTCTCTCTCCGTTTCTCCTTTATGTGGTAGGAGGGTGGTTTACTTCACCCCCTACTTACGTGCTGTTAGGGTATTTAAACACTCCTTTTTTTAGTTTCCCTCCTCCCGGTCCCTTCCCGGTTCCTCGCTCCCTTTCTCTCTCCGTTTATCTACCCGCATCCACTCGGGTAGGACTTTCACAATAAGGTACGCCCGTACCTGTGAGAGCCACGCCCCTCTTGGGACGTGGCGGCGTTGTGCGTTTTCCCTGGGTTTCTCAGCGTCCTCGTCGTCGGTTTCTCCGTCTTCTTCCGTGTCTCCTCCTGCGGTCCTCGATCCAGCACTCGAACTGTTCCCTCGCTCTCCAGGTTCCGCTCCTCCCGTCTCTCCTATGCGTGCCATCCCTCGTCTCTCTTCCTCTCCTTTTCCATCGCGTTCCCGGATATCCGTATCGGATTTCACTTCCGGGTTAGAGCCTCTCGCGGGCGTGCCCCCGGGGTATGGGCCGTTGGGTTTGGGGCTTTGTTGTGTAACCATGGCGACAGGCACCCGGTTACAGTCACCTTAAATCACGGTATTGTTAGGTAGCTTTGCTGGTGTGTCAGATGTTGATTTTGAGGGACATACATTATATTCTGTTGCAAACGATGTTGGCACTATACTGGCACTTCCTGAGGGTGTTAGTGAACAGGAGGTTATGTGATTTATGTGTAAAGTATGGTGGAAGTGTTAGCTTGTCAGTGCTATGACCCTATGTAGGAAGCTGGCCTGGTGTGTGGTGGGTACCCAAGGTACTTACTCATTATACCAGGTCCAGGTATTCCCCTCTTAGTGAAGTGTAGGCAGTGTCTAGAAGCCAGGCTCTCTAGAGGTAGCTGTGGATGAGCAGCCAAGTGTTATCTAGAAGACATACAAAGCTCATGCAAAACCACTGTAGTCACACAGCACTTACACACATGAAAGAAAACACTCAGTTGTAGAAAAATAAAGGTACTTTATTTGTGGTCACACAATACCACAAAGTACTAGAAGGGCAACCCTACAATAGGAGGTAAGTAATACACTAATTATACACACTAGTAATCAGCAATAGGCATAGAAAAGGTTATAAAACAGTGCAGGTGCAAATAAATAATAATGACCCTAGGGGGAGCCCAAACCATATACTAAAAAATAGAAATGTGAACACAGGGCCCTTATCGAGGTAAGTCGAATGTGTAGAGGGGAGCTGGGAGTACTATGAAACCACAGAGGTAAGTAACACAATATCCCCCCAGCGGTCAGGAAAGCAGGTGTAAATCACTGAAATTTCCCCAAACCACCCAAAAGAAAGCAAAAGAAGGCACCCAGACCAAACTGCAAGAAACCAGTGGTGGATTCCTGGAAAGGAGGACCTGTGGAGAGAGGGGACCAAGCCCAAGAGTCACAGTGGAGTCCAGGAGGAGGAGGAGCTACTACCCACCCAGCTGTACTTGCAGGAGTTGGTCTATGGTGATGAAGCGAAGGTCAGCACTGCAGCTCTGGAGCCGGAGAAGAGTTCCTGAGGGATGCAGAAGATGTCCCACGCTGGAAGGAAGATTGCAGATTGGTTGTTGCTGCAGGAATTCCACCAACAAGCCTTGGTAAAGGCAATATTGCGGTCGACAGAAAGTGGTCCTTCTAGGGCCCAGCAAGGCCCAGGAGGTCTCAACCCAGGAGAGGTAGTCAGAGGGGATCCTCAGTGACACAGAGAGCCCACAGGAGCAGAGGCAGCACCCACAGGAGTCCCACAGGACAGGGATACATAAGTTGCAGAAGGGGCTCATGCAGCAAAGAGAAGAAGGGTCTCACGCCGCAGGAGAACCACGCATGTGTGTCATAGGAAGTAGAGCTGTACGTAGTCTGAAGTTCCCTTGGAGGAGATACAAACAAGCCTTGGCAGCTGCAAGGGATGCAGTGCATGGGGGTACTATCCTGCATGGGAAGGCAAGGGCTTACCTCCACCAAAGTTAGACAGCTGGCAGAGAGGACCAAGAGGACTACTCTGGACCACCACCCATGATGAGGGATACACGCAGCTCAGGATGAGAGGAGATCCACGCAGCCGGTCGTCATTGCGGTAGGTGCCTGCGGATGCAGGGGAGTGACTCTTTCCCTCCAAGGGAGATACCTTCTTCCTTCTCATGCTGACTTGCTCCTCTCAGAGGATGAGCAGACGGGGAAATGTTGCAGAAACTGGAAGGAGCAATGGAAACAATATTGCAAGAAGATTCTTCTTAGTGGATGCAGATTGTCAGTTACTGGAGAGTCCAGTCCCAGTTGCAGTGGCTGCAAGTCAAAGTGGAGGTTTCAGAGGAGTCCTGCTGGAATCTTGCAAGACTAATCTGAGGACTCATCCAAGAGGGAGACCCTAAATAGCCCTTAAAGGGGGATTAGTCACCTAGCCAGGTGACCACCTATCAGGAGTGGGCTCTGACGTCACCTGCCTGTCCTGGCTACTCAGATGCTCCCAGGGTGGTGATGGACAGGGGAGTGGTCACTCCCCTTTCCGTTGTCCAGTTTCGCCCCAGAGCTGGGACTGGGGGGGTCCCTGAACCGGTGTGGGCTGGTTTATGCACAGAGGGCACCAAATGTGCCCTTCAAAGCATACCAGTGGCTTGGGGAGGCTACCCCCTGAAGCCAGTCACACCTATTTCCAAAGGGAGAGGGTATTACCTCCCTCTCCCAAAGGAAATCCTTTGTTCTGCCTTCTTGAGCTTGATCAGATCAAGCAGCAGGAGGGCAGAAACCTGTCTAAGGGGTGGCAGGAGCTTGGGCTGCCCAGAAAATCCTCTAAGGAGCCCCCAGAGTGCACGGGATTGTACTTCCAATACTGGTGACAGTATTGGGGTATGATTCCAACATGTTTGATACCAAACATGCCTGGTTCAGAGTTACCATTATGTAGCTGCACATAGGTAGTGACCTATGTCCAGTACACATGTAAAATGGCATCCCCGCACTCACGAAGTCCATGAAAATGGCACTGGAGTCCGTGGGGCACTTCTGCTAGTGCAGGGGTGCCCTCACACACAGGTACTTGCACCCTGCCCTCTGGGCTAGGAGGGCCTTCTATAGGGGTGACTTATAGTGACCCGGTCAGTGATCTATGGTGAAAAAGGGTGCATGCACACTTTCACGCAGGGTGCAATGGCAGGTCTGCAGAACACTTTGCATGGGCTCCCCATGGGTGGCATAACACATGCTGCAGCCCATGGGGATCCCCTGGTTCCCCAACCCCCTAGGTACCTGTGTACCATATACTAGGGACTTACATGGGGGCACCAGTATGCCAAATATGGGGAGAAAATGATACAGTTAACGAGTTTTAAGGGAGACAGCATAACCACTTGGGTACTGGTTAGCAGGATCCCAGTGGACACAGTCAAACACACTGACAACAGGCAGAAAATGATGGGGGTAACCATGCCAAGAAAGAGGGTACTTTCCTACACCCTACTTCACTATCTACTTTCAGCATCAGAACCGGCAGGCAAAGCAGATGGGGCACAGCCGAGTGGGGAAGCTTCTAGCTACTGGACCTCTAGTCACTACACCATAGACACTGAGGGACCCAGTGGCCCAGAAGGTGAGAAGAGTGCCATGGGGGGGGGGGGACCTGATCCACAGCATCTTCTTCTGAATCCTCCTCCAGTGGCCATTCCCTAGTGGTGGTGGACCTATCTGGGACCACCCCAGTACCATCTCTGTCTGCCACCCCCTTTCTATCACCTCCTTCCCTGTAGCTCCCCACCCAGTTGGCCATGCCCGCCCATCCAAGAGGGTGGGCGTCTCCTTTGCTGCAGGCACTGCTGCCCCAGCTCCTGTTAGCCCTGCTGCCCTCAGTGTTGAGGCTATTGACCTCCTGAGGTCGATCTCTGTGGGTCATACGGCCATCGTGAATGCCATTCAGGGACTGGCAAGCCAGATCCAACACAGCAATGCGTTCCTGTAGGGCATTCATGGTGCAATCTCTGGCCTACAGAGATCATTTCAGGCTCTGGCATCCACACTGACGGCAGCAAGTCACCCCTTGTCTATTGTAACCCCCTCCACCTTCCTCTTCCCAGTCCCATACCCACTCCCCGACCCAGCTAAAGCACACAAACAGACAGGCATGCATCCATCTCAACATCCAAGGGTAGCGCAGACAAACAAAAGTGCCACAAGACACACCTACTCGCATGCACACAGACAACATCCACCTGCAGACACAGAAACAGTCACAACCAGCCATGACACCCCCACAACTGCCAGCATCACAGACACAACGCCTGACACACCTGCAGACACCACACAAACATTCAGTCATCGAGCCACCACACTGATCCTACCCACAGACAGCACCCCAGCAGACCCTCAGACATCCACCCCAGTCACCACACCCTCAGACACCACAACCACTGACACACCTTCATGCAGCACCTCCACCATACCTGCAGTCACTTCCCCAACGGACAACCACCCACCGACCAAATCATTTCCAGCACCTCCGCTCCCTTAGCCCACGACACATAAACGCCCTCACTCACCCACTCAACAGACACCCACCACCCACAAGCACTCCTCCTACAAACATGCACCCAAGACATCCACACATAAATGTCAGGCAACCACTCCCTCACCCTCCACATCCAAACAACCTTTTGATCACCTTCCCCGTGTCCCAAAAAGTTTTTGTTTTTTTACTTTGACCTTTTCCCAACTCCTCCCCCGTGAAACCCTTAATAGAACTGTTTCCATCGACAAGGCCATCACTTCCACCTCCAAGGTCTCCTCTAACACCCTGCCAGCACCCATGCCCCTCCCCCACCAAAAAGAAGTCCACCTCTGACTAAAAGGCTCAAACCCCTCCCAAACTAAAGCCTAAAGCCCCTCTCCCAAACCCAAACACCCCCTCCCCCATTACCCACCAAGAAATCTCTGAGGTGCCTGCCTGCCCCCTTGATGCACCTACCTGTGGAAGTTACATGGCAGTCAGGAATAAAGTAGGGGTGCCATGATGTGCTCATCACCTGAACAACAGACTGGCATAGGGCCTTGGATACTCCCACTTATTGACATTTAAAAAAAGGATTAAAGCCAACCAGTTGTTAGCCTTTTGGTTAGATATTTGTCCTGCATTTCCTTTCTTAGGTTTGAGTGTTCCTGGCTGTCACTGGTAGTGTGTCTGTATTTGTGTGTGTGTGCTGCTTGTGCTTCATGCATTGTTAGAGCATTATATGAGTTTGTGTGCAGTGATTTTGTCCCCTAGGGATAGGGTGTGTGTTGTGTGATACATTATGTATATGTAGAAAATATGTCATGCTATTGTGTTGTGTTTGTGTTGATATGTGTTTGTTGTTGCGCTGTGTGACTGTGTGTTTTGACTGTTTGAGTCTGCGTGTATTGTGCATGGCATAATGGGTTCAACGTGTTGTGTGTGTGTGTGTGTGATGTGTGTGTCGATTGCTAGGTTGTATGATGGTGTAATTGTGTGCATTCCATTACAGATAGTTGTTCATTGTGTTGTAATTGTGTTAAGTCCCTAGCCATTGCTGGTTTGAGTGTGTGATGTGTTCGTATTTGTGCAGTTGTAGTGTTGTTGTGATGTGTTGGTATGTTGTATGGGAATGTGTGATGCTGGGCCTGTGCTTTGTTGCCATGCCTAACTGTTTCTTATTGACATGTGGCGTATGCATGTGCTGGCTGTAGTGTGCATGCTGTGTAAGTGTGGGCGTCTTTGATGCAGTATGTGAGTGTGTGTATCACTGTACTGTTATGTGTGTGTGTGCAGCCCTCGCATCCCCTCCCTATGGTATGGAACTGTACAGTATTTGACAATTTACAAATGTAACAGGTGAGTGTGTGTACTTATGGTTGTTGTCCTCCTCAGCAGCAATGATTCTGTTGTGTTTCGGTGAGCAGGAGCACCAAGATGACGTCTAGTTGTGGTTCCTTGGCGGCTTCGGACGTGTATGGCTGAAGTCGAATGGAGGCACAAACAGTCCAGCGGAGACCATGTTTCCTCTGAACTTATTACGTCCTGTAGTGGTTATGTTGGTGGTGTCCAACCTCGTAATAAGTCTGGCGGAAACATGGTCTCCGCTGGTTTGTTTGTGCCTCCATTCGACTGCGGCGGTCTGTCCTGCCTGGCGGTGCTGGCGGTACTTTGGCAGTTTTCTGTATTCACCACCACCAACATGGAGGTCATGGGACCACCAAACGCGTCATGAGGCCCTCTATTTTGGGTGTCCCAAGCATGGTTTCCTACGATAATGGAATTAGCTTGTGAATTACCTTTTCTGATTCCATCGAGGAAAGGTTTGTTGAAAAATGGAGAAGGAGAGGAACATCCAGTGATGTAGAATGATACAGTGAGCCTTCTTGTTTGGAAAGTGTTAGGAGAGTTCACAGAAGTTTCGAGCTGAGCTGCTCAAGGAATCTTGGGCACCAGAAAGTAGGCATAGGTATAAAGGAATTTGAAATGTATGAGTTTGTTGGTGAATGGAGAGGAGTTTGGATCCCATGGAGGCTCCTGTTGTAGAAGTTGTGAAGTACTTTTTTATTTGAACAATTTGAAAAAGGTTTTAGTTACAAGACTTTAATTTCTAATGGATTGGCAATTTCAGCAGGCCAAATACAACTCTTTGGAAAGACAGTAAGAAGAAATATTATAGTGTGTAGGGTTAGGAAAAGTTGAAAAGACCTCCTAAAGCAAGATATGATGTCTTATAGGATGTGAACTTGGTATTTGAGTTTGTTTTCTTCTCTGGCAGGTAATAGGTTTTTAGATTTAAAAAGACTTTCCGTCAAATTAGCCACATTATAATGTTTAATTTCTTGCCAAAGAGTTTCAGATGTTAAGGCTTTGGAGGTAAGTAACAGGGTTTATGGTCACACCGGGCACTACCAGCACTACAGCCAGCCCTGACAGCAATTCACTGAAAGAAATTCAGAGTTCAAAGTTTAAAATGATGTTGTAAATTGGTGATGAAATAAATTGAAAACTAACATTTGAAAACCAAATAAACACTGAAAATCACCAGTTATATTTCAGTGAAATAAATATAACTTGCCCTCTGCCATGCACTGCTTATGACATCACTCATGACATATTAAATGGCATCATCGATGACACCATTGATAGTTTTTAAATGTGAGGGCTGCTCTACCTGAAGCAATTACTGCCCCAGGGACCCCATCCAAAGGGAACACGCATTTTAATAAAAAGAAAAGGAGAGGGGAGCATTCACCCCCCTCCTCCCTGTGCCTCAATGAGGCCAGGGGGCCTCATACCCTGGAGCCGTATATCAAATAAAGAGGAGGGGGCATGCAGTCCCTCTCCCTGAGGCATTCTTGGGCTCTGAGGACCCATCCCCTGGAGCAAATTTTTAAAACAGGGGAGGGTGACATGAAGCCCCTTCGATGGGCCACTCTTGGGCAACAAGGACTCCATCTCTGGGGGTAGAAAGCTTCAGTGTCCCGGGTACCCAGGAGAGTGCAGGCATACCCTGCCCGCACTCTCCCAAGCAGGAAAGTCAACTTTGCTTCTGTCCGGCTGGAGCAGTTACAAAATGCTGCTCCCTTCCAGGCAGGAGCAAAAAAGTGCCAGCTCCCACCAGTACCTAGCATGGTGCTGACTAGGCAGCTGGGTGGGGCCATGGGGGCCTTGGGACTCTCCCTATGACCCCCAACAATGCTTTCAGTGTGGGTGACCCGAGTGGGCACAGGAGTACCCACCTGTAATTGGGAAAGTGGCTGCATCATGCAAAGGAGGTTGCATGGGGTTTCCCCATGGCTCCCAAAGACTCCTGCAATGTGGATGCCCTGGGAGTTCACCAGAGCACCCACTTACAAATAAGAAAGTGACTGGCTCCCACAAGGGGAGCTTGCTGGGGCCATGGGGGTCCTAGGGCTTCCCCCACGGCCTCCAAAAACATTGCAGTTTGGGTCCCACAGGAGGAGACTTGGGCACCGGCCTACAAATAAGAACATGGCCAGCTCCTGCAAGGTGAGCCAGCTGAGACTACAGAGGTCCTAGGGCTCTACCATGGCCCCATACTAAAAAAGGAGGTGGGGCACCTCGGGTGGGTACGGGGACACCCACAAACAAATAAACAAAACAAAAAACAAGTAAATAATAAATGAGCAGCAGAAGCTGCTCATTATTATTCACTGCTCCTTGAAGGAGAGCTGCATAATGCCCTGCAAGGGCTATTTAATTTTTTTAAGCTTGGTGATATCCCTAAAAGGAGCTTGGGCACTACCAAGCATTTTTAATGATGTGGGGGAGCTGCGGGGAGTGCAGCATACAGCCCAGTAACATTAAAAAAACATAGTAAGTCTCCTTGGTCATCAAGGGCCAGATGTAGCAAGATGTGCTTTTGCAATTCTGAAATTGCGAGTCGGTGCGACTCGACTCGCAATTTCAGAATCGCAAAAGCATATGCAGAATGGTGTCTCAGACTCCTTCTGCGACTCGCTATGCGGTCGCAAAGACCCACCTCATCAATATTCAAGAGTTGGGTCGCATTTTGAGACCCCATAGCGAGTCCCTGCACTCACAGGGATGGTGGCCTGCTGAAGTCAGCAGACCTCCATGTCTGTGACTGCTTTTTAAATAAAGCAGTTTTTTTTGTCATTTTGCAGCCCGTTTTCCTTAAAGGAAAACGAGTTGCAAAATGAAAAAAATACCGAAACCATTTGGTTTCGTTTTTTTCAGAGTAGGCAGTGGTCCATAGGACCCCTGCCTGCTCTGAAAAAATATTTTTGTCGACATTCACAAAGGGGAAGGGGTCCCATGGGGACCCCTTCCCTTTTGCAAATGAGTCACCACCAGTGTGACACTGGTGGTAACTGCGAGTTGCTTTGCGACCGCATTTGCGGTCACAAAGCAATTCTGAATTGCGATGGGAGTCGCAAATAGGAAGGGAACACCCCTTCCTATTTGCGAGTCGCATTCACAAATTGCGAGTCGGTACCGACTCGCAATTTGTGAATGTGCATTGCGGGAGGCCGTTTGCTTGGCGCAAACTGCGATTTTTGCAGTTTGCAACATGCAAACGGCTTGCTACATCTGGCCCCAAATCCATAAACCCAAGAGAACTTATCATATTTTTCAAAAACAGTTCTCTTAGGAGCTCTGTGCTCTTCAGCTGAAGTGCAAGGTCATTTATGGGTGTTTTTATTGCTACTGTTTATTGGCTGAAAAATGTGAAAAAAAGTTCAGTGACATGTTGATTATATATTTTTTTTAAACAATGCACCTCTGAGGTTTTTTACATTTTTCAGCCCAAAAATAAAAACTAAGATAAAATAAAGACTCACTAACATTGTTTTTTTTATTAAACCTTTGCATTCAAAAAATTTGTGATTTTTGGAGAACTTTATATTTATATGTAGCCAATAGGCTCACTTTTCATATTTTGGTGTTGTGACTCTGTGACAAACTCAGTAAGTCTGACTGAGTGTGGCCAGGACCTGCAAGACCAACTACACTCTGTGCATGCCTTCAGCTGTGTGCAGCAGGGGTTTGGCTGCCCCAGGGGTAGGACTCAGGGCCTCAGGGTTAGATTTTTCATAGTCTTGTGTTGCCCTTGCGTTACACATGGTGTCACAAAACAACACAATACTAAAGTCAGAGTTACCAAGCAACACAAGACCACAGCTCGGCGGTGGTTGCTAAATCTGAAGTAGCACAAAGCAGCACAAGGTGCTGCCTTGCATTACTCTGTGTTGGGAAGGCGTTACACGGGTGGAGAGTAGGTGTTCCCATGCACCCATCCATGGATTTTGATGCATTTCCAGATATATCAACACTGAGAACCTGAAAATGCATCAGAATGCTACGCTGTCCCATGAGAGGCACAACAAGGAGAAATATCATTATTTCTCCTTGTTTCCTCTTTCTGAGTGTGCTGTGGTAGCACACATAGAAAGAGGACAGGGTCGCAGGGGATTTTTGTGCAGGAAGGTGACCGCTTCATCACAAAAAATACTGCCTGCAATGCAGGCATCCTTGCACCATGGCGCACTATTAATATTAGATAGACAGCAGTTTCAGCTTATGAGTTATTCATTTGTAAACATGGATGTCACCTCCCACTTTTCAACTGCAGCTAAATGAGGTGGGGGCTGTGCAATGAGATGAAAGGGCAGGGGGAGAACAACATACAGCCCAGGACCAAATGGAAAAGTTAATCGATAATGCAGCTTCCTCCAGGCACCCCTGAACACTTACATTTACTGCAGTGTGCAGGATTTATGGAGCTCATAAACCAGCTCTGATAGAAAGAATAAATAGGAAAGGCCGAACACGAAAAAGCTCTAAAGAACAGAATAATGCAGCCCGGCAGAGCTGCATGTTTATCTTGATTCACCTGATCAGTGTGTTAATGAAATCCTGAAGCAGGCAAAATGCTCAGCATGAATCATTTAACACGAAAGAATCCTTTATCAGTCTAGCACGCAAGGCTGCACCCACAAACTTTATAATAAATCAAACATTCTGCACACTCAGGCACATGTTTGTATTTAATGTAGATGCAGGGTAAAGATTATGCGAGTGGATTTATTGGGTTGACTTTAACTGGCAGGTGATTATTCAGACCCTTGGTTCAATTGAGGACTAATACATATACATGTGCTGTGCAACATCAGATTCTGTCCCAAACGAGACTATTTTTGTAGAGCTAATTAGTTCTTCGTCTGGCATACCTTAGGCTATCTTACTTAATGATCAGAGTCCCTCCCCTCAGTCCATATAGCTGCCACTGTACAAGCCGAGAAGGGCTTAATTTGATCTAAAAAATGACAATTAGAATGGCCAGGACCAAAGTTTGTCTTACCAGCTGACCAATGGGGATGTTGAATGCTATTTGTTTGAATTGTCACATATAACGGCTGACAAGAAGTCTGTCTAGTTTTCATACCATCTGAAACCTCTTTCTTCTACCACCTACACTCTCTGTCTCTTCTTTATCTCTTTTTCATACCCGTTTTATCCCTTTGTTACTGTTTAGGTGTGTTTCATTCTCTTCCTTCTTCTTTCTGTCTTTTCTGCCTTAGTTCTCCTGCTCTGGATCAAAGTCTAGACCCGTACTGTGATTGTAGTTCGGTAACGAAAACTACGTGGAATAAAACACCACATTTATTTAAACGAGGGTTTGACTGATGCACTTAAGTAATAATAATGGGATTATTCCTTTCTTTGCCGTTACACTCTATACCGCCCTTGGGTCAGTCAACTGTGGTATTCGCCCTGCCTCCAGATTTATCCATTAATTTGATTTCTTAGGTGACCCCCGAAGGGCCCAACTCGAAATCCACCTCCTTCCGAAATGCCAATACCACATTATCTGCAACTGCAGGGTGGGGAAGCATATTCTGGCCAACTTATAATGGGACCCCCTAATGCACATGTGAATGTTGCCACTGCAAACAGTAGAAAGTTATGAAAGATTGTGTTTTAGTCTGTTTGACCTTGGCGTGTTCCAGGCAGATTTGGAAGTATAGCATGAAAGTGGTATTGAGCGGTACAAAGCCAGGTAAGTTTCACTAGTATTTATTTCTTCAACAGCAGGGCAATAAAGGGCTCTTCTCTGTCTCACCGCCTGGCTAACTGTCCCTCCCAGGTACTTCCATTCTAGAACCATCAAACTCTACACATTTCAAAGCGTTCACCGCACTCTTCAGATATGCAACCTACAAGCAGAAAGCATCGTTCAAACGAGCAGATGAAAAATACCTTTTATGTGACAATTTTGTCTAGAAAGAATCACCTACCTTGGCTAACAGGCTCTTACTTTATCTACAAGAGACTAGGTAGGTAGGTAATCATGGCAGATGTTTTTTTCAGTACTCATTAGGCTTTTCTGAAGCCCTTGTGAGATGTCACACCTCATTTAACAACAAAAGATCCTTCATTATGGGATCCCGATCTTAGTATATTCAAAGTTTTTTCTTGTCAGTGGAAAGTTTTTTATTATTGTACTGCTTTCATTAACTGGTCAATTAATACATTAATTCCTCGGGAGAGAATCATGGGCCAGATGTAGGAAAATCCTGAATTGCGAGTAGCAAATTGCGAGTCTGACCGACTCGCAATTTGCGAGTCGCAATTCAGGATGCAGATGGGGCCAGATGTAGGAAACAAAAATTTAGCGACTCGCAATTTGCGAGTAGGTGCGACTCGCAAATTGCGAGTCGCTAATGGAAATGCAGGTACAATGTCAGTGTTCAAATAGCGACTCGCACCCGGAGTCGCAACGCAGAGAGCGAGTCCGCTGTTTGCGAGGTCGCTTTTTGCGACCGTGCAAAAAACAAACTCGCAATTTGCGAGTGGGTGTCGCAAATTGCGAGTTGCTTGTAAATTGGTTGCAGGTGCTGCAGAACACTCCAGAAACCACTCCAGAACACTCTGGAAACACTTCCTGGCACATGATGATGACATCACAGCCAGGAAGTTTACAAATACACCTGGGAGGAGGGAGGACCACACCCTTTTTAACTGCTGAACTGCACACAGGAGAAACAGCAGCTGCAATGGAAGGAACTCCTAGAAAAAGAAAACTTAAATTCTCAGAGAAGGAGCTGGAGGTGCTGACAGATGAATGCTGTCAGCACTATGATTAATTATTCGGAAAGGCAGCCCTCAATGTGCCAGGAGCCACCAAAAGATAACTGTGGCAGGAGATCCAGGAAAAAATCAACTCCCTGGGGGTGAGCCACAGGAGTGTTGAAGAAATAAAAAAAAAGGTGGTATGACCTCCGCTCCCGGACCAAGGAGAGGGTGGCTGAAAGGCTCCGGGAGATGAGAGGCACAGGAGGGGGACCATCTTCAGTACCACCACCCACACCCCTGGAAGAAAGGGTGGAGGAGACCCTGGAGCAGGAGGCAGTGTCAGGATTTGGAGACCTGGACACTTCAGAGCCCACCACATCAACCGGTGAGTACCATGTGACATGCCTGTACCCCTATCACTGCCATACCCCCACCCACCATGTACACAGGGGCATGCTCAACCAAGATAGCTCCATTTCAGGGTAGCAAACACCAGAATGATGCATTATGGGAAATGTAGTCAAGTAGGCAGTTCATAGGCAATTATTTATTAGGAAGTGTGCAACAGATAGTAGACACTGACAGTCTGTTCCCCATGTCCCACAGGTCTCCCACAAGACACCACCACAACCCACAGCAGCCAGCCCCATGAGGACAGCGCAGGAGCCGCCAGCACTCCCACCTGCACGGCCAACACCATCCCTGTTATGTCCACACCTGCTGCAACTGTGTTCCAGGAGGATGCGCCAGCAACAGGCAGGAGTGATACAGTTGAGCACACAGGGCAGCCACCGCTTTGCAGGCGACGCAGGTACAGGAGATCAGGGCTGCAGGCTGCGTCCGGCCGTCAACCTACCAGCAACAGTGAGGCACAGCTGCTGCGTGGTCAGCGCCTGCAAAATAACATATTAGGGCGGATTAGTGGTGTGCTGCACCGCTTTGTTAGAAATAACGAGGCCAGCATGCAGCATCTGAATTCCAGAATTTACATTATTGCCACAAACACTGGGGACCAAGCCCTGTCCATGAGGGATCTGGCGGCAGGACTACTGGCACAGGCCGAAGGTGGGCGGCTCAGGGACCGTCAGCTCCTACAAAGACTAGATAGAATGGCCACATCAATCGGCAGACTGGCTGTGAACACCACTGGCCTGTCGAGGAGGACAGTTGGCCTCCAGGTCAAAATGGGCCATTTTGCTGGAGATGTGGCTAGGGGCCTGGGCCGTATCACACACGTGATAGACTTAATGGAGGCACGGCATCTGTCCAGGGGCACAGGGGAAACACCCCAGGACAGCGAGGAGGGCTCTACAGTGAGCAGTGTCTCTGCCAGTGACACTAGGGTGCTCCGGAGTACCAGTACCAGGCAGAGCACTGCAGAAGCACCAGGGACCAGCCAGTCTGGCAGGGGCCGCCGAAGGACATAGACATTACCCTGTCCCTGTTGATGTGGCACATGACATCAATGTGCCCCATGCATGGTTTGCATTTAGATGACCATGAACAGTTATTATTTGTAAATAGTTGTATTTCTGCACAAATTAAATAGTTTTTTGGTTCCACTTAACAAATGGAGTTTTTGGTCAATAGGTGAGTATGGTTGGAGTTGACACGTACCTTCCAAAGTATTGGCTTGCGATGTGTTCCCGTCTCAGTCGGCCTTGATTAGCTATACTCCGATCCCCATGATGGCGATGTGGTTGCTCTTGCTCTTCATCCTCAGGATCTGGGTCTGCAGGGGTGAGAGGTAGCCCACGTCGGGTGGCTATATTGTGAAGGATGGCGCATGCGACCACAATTTTGAATGCTGTAATGGGGGTATACTGGAGGGCACCTCCACTGCGGTGGAGGCATCTGAATCTTGCTTTCAGTAATCCAAAAGTGTGTTCGATAAGGTTCCTGGTCCTCTTATGTGCATGGTTGTATCGCCTCTCACATTCATTGCTGGGTGTTAAGAACGGAGTCATAATCCATGGCCGTAGAGCATATGCACTGTCACCTGTTGGGCACAAACATTACACTGTTAGAAAGTCCTGGTTGGTGTGCACAGTGACCTGTCTGTATGTCTACAAGGTGTATGCAGCTCTACCTAGGAGGTAACCGTCTCCAAATTCCCCACGTTCCAGGCATTGGTATATCCCACTGTGCCTAAAAATGTAGGAGTCATGGGTACTGCCTGGAAACTTAGCTACAATGTCAGTGATGACATAATGGGCGTCACAAACAACCTGTATATTCAGTGAGTGGGTACACTTTCTGTTGCGGAAAAGATGTTCCAGGTTTGCAGGGGGGCATATTTGAATATGTGTCCCATCTACACATCCTATGACATGGGGAAAGTTGGCAATCCGGTAAAAGTCCAGCTTGGTGCTGTTTATTTCTGCCTCATTCCTTGGTAGGTATATGAAGTGAGACATGTGTGTGAGTAAGGCATCTAGGAAGGCCCTGAGGAACCTTGACACTGCACTTTGAGATACCCCACCTGCCACAGCAATGTCCCCCTGATAGCTCCCTGAGGCCAAGAGGTGCAGTGAGCATAGCACTTGCACATGCGTAGGGATGGCGCAGCCGCGCGTAGTCTGGTGTTCTAGCTGTGGTTTTAGTAAATCAATTAATTCTAGTATGGCTGCGCTGCTAAGGCGGTATTTGTCATAGATCTCTTCCTCAGTTTGCTGAAAAAGAGTCTGCCTTGTTCTATATATCTTCTCCTGTCTGTGGCCCCTCCTCCTCCTCTGCTGGGCGGCGTGGACTCTCCTCCTCACTGCTATCAGGTATATCTCCGCCATTTTGAGTAACCCAGATGCCTTCTGGGTCTCCTTTTATACTTTGGTTATGGTTACCACCTGCTCTGAGTTAGTGGTAAATTGCAAGTGCAAACTGGGCTTTTTGCGAGTAGTCGCAATTTGCGAGTTGCAATTGCATAAGGATTGCGACTCGCAAATAGCGACTTGCTATTTGCGGGTCGCAAAATGGGATCGCACATTTTGCGAGTCGCTAACGGCTCGCATCGCTTTTTGCAAGTCGGAAATGGGGTTTTTGCATCCCATTTCCGATTTTGCACAGTCGCAAATAGCGATTCGGGCCATTTGCGACTCGCAAAACTTTGCTACATCTGGCCCATGGTATCCCTGACACCATCTGCGACTCGCAAGGGGGTCGCAAAGGCCCACCTCATTATTATTAATGAGGTGGGTCGCAATTTGCGACCCCCTTGCGACTCGTAGCACTCACAGGGATGGTGGCCTGCTGGAGACAGCAGACCACCATGTCTGTGACTTCTTTTAAATAAAACAGGTTTTTTTGTAATGCAGCCCGTTTTCCTTAAAGGAAAATGAGATGCATTACAAAATGAAAAAATGAAACATGTCAGTTTCATTTTTTCAGAGCAGGCAGTGGTCCATAGGACCACTGCCTGCTCTGAAAAAATGTTCTCCAGGCCATTCACAAAGGGGAAGGGGTCCCATGGGGACCCCTTCCCTTTTGCGAATGGGTTATCACCAGTGTGACACTGGTGGTAACTGAGATTGCTTTGCGACCGCGTTTGCGGTCACAAAGCAATCCTGCATCGCGCTGTGACTCGCAAATAGGAAGGGGAACACCCCTTCCTATTTGCGACTCGCAGTCCCGTTTTGTGAGCTGGTAACCAGGTTACCGACTCGCAAAACGGGAATAGGGCATCGCGATGTGGATTTTGCGCATCGCAAACAGCGAAAATCGCTGTTTGCGATGCGTACACCTGTTGCCACATCTGGCCCCATGTTCTTCTGATTGTTGGTGGATTAAGAGAAATAGAACTGAAGTCCTGGCACACCAGAAAGTGAATGAACACTAAAGATGCATTTTAAATTTTGTTTTTCTCTTGTCATATTTGCTATTCATTCAAATACCGAGGTCAAATATCAAGTCATGTCTTTTGACAAATTGCTGCTTAATATTTTAACATGGAGATTGGTGTTTTCTTTTCCTTCTCTAAATGCAAAATGAAAACATTTGTGAAGTGAGGTATGTGTCAGTTTTGCCACTGTACAAAGGGTGTGAAAGGAAAGGCTGTAGGATGTTGAAAAGTTTCACTGGAGCTGCACACAGGTAAGTTAAGGACTTTATTAAGAAGCTCTGCACCAGGAGGGAGTTGAGCCACATACCAGCCAACTTGAACCTAAAATCTGTCTCCTAATGGACATTGTCTTCTTACAGCTTCCAAAGAGAAGCTGGAAATTCACACTTTTCAGTGATTTCCAACTTCTCTTGCCTGCAACCGTGTGATTTTGACTCCCCACCGGGCAATCATGTGAAGAAGGCCAAAATCGTGTGACACGTGGTGGCACTGTGTGAGTTGGCAGCTTCACACGACAGCCACTGTCTCTCTCTTATTCTCGAACACTCCCTGTGTTGACCTTCCAAGACACGTACAGATGCAAAACATCTACCTTCTTAAACAGCATTAAATATTGTTGACAACGTTGGAAACATATACATACTAAAACATTAACTATAACATGCATGTATAATGAGGTGACATACAATGACTTGCAATATTAGTTGATGAAAACGGCAATAAACCAACCTCCTACATACTAAATATTAGGCCTGGGCAGAGTTCATGGAATCTGACTCCGCGGAATTCTGTGGAGTTGAAAAAAACTCTGTGGAATTCCACGGAGGTGGAGTTCCGTGACCCGCCGATTCCTGAATGCACCTGATCTCATAAGCGCTAAGCAGGGTTGTGGCTCCTTAGTGCTTCCGAGATCAGGTGCATTCAGGAGAAGGAAATAGGCAGTGAAAGCTGCAGTTTCAGGCCTCTTGCGCATCGGCCTGTCCTCTGTGCACTACACACAGGACAGGCTGGTGCACAAGAGTTCTGAAACAGCAGCTCTCTTTTGCTGCCCATGGCACAGGCCTGAATTCTGGTCAGGGTCGTAGGCAGCAAAAGCTGCCAGGCCTGTTGTGCACTGGTCTGCCCCGGGGTAGGCCAGTGCACAAGCGAAATGAATGGCCCTGGCTGGAATTCAGGTCAGGGCCGTAGGCAGCAAAAACTGCTGTTTCAGTCCTTGTTTGTGCACCAGTGTGCACAAACAAAAACAACGAAAGAAAGAGACGAGGACTTACCTGGGTCTTCCAGGGGTCCTCTTCTCCTCTTCAGTGGCTGCTCTGGTGTGCGCTGCAGCCCAGTTATAGGCTACACAGTGCAAGCACAGCCTGTCTGCGCTTGCGCTCTGCAGTCCATACTGGGCTGCATGTCGCACCAGCTGAGCTCCGCTACGCTGGTGGGGCTAGTGCAGCGTGGAGTTCCAAAATCTCCATTAGCTCTGCCAGCGAAGCGGAGCTCCCCGCACAACCCTACAAAATATAACTTAACATGCCTATATTGTGCGATGAATACAGGTAATATATCTCATAATCCCTAAACCAATTAAGAGGATTCTGTGATAGTTCATGTCATAAATGTCATGGATTAGGTTGTAAACCATTATCAATTTTCCATGATCAGGATTATCAGCGTGCAAACTAGTCTCTCATAATGGGAATTTGTGGAATTATAAAAAAAGTATCATAATTATTGTCTTGCACAGAAGATGTCACCCAATGCACAACTACATCTAATACCAGGAGAAGTGTAGTCCTTGTACGGACTTTGGTGCTCCCTGATTGGACTCATCTCTAATTCAGATGGTCTTAATTTAATAGTGGAAACCGTGATGTTCTCAGTAAGATTGGCAGACCCAGGTCAAGATTTTTAAAGTTTATATAAAGAATTATGTAAAATAGGTACAGTATCTCATAAGTATGCTTACTAATAAGAATACAGATCAAGAGGCAAAGAACCCAGTAAGGTTCATTGCAGAATCAAGCATAGATTTGCCCCACAAAGTGAGGAATGGGGTTCCTAATTACAGAGAAAAAGTTTGTTATTTTATAGGGCTTTATATAAAGGATTTCAAATATTACTAGGCATGTACATGGGTCTCAGGATATGCACCGATGAGGGACATGCAAGAAGAAATATTTTACTACAGAATATATTTGAGGATTCTTTCATAATGCTATTACATTGAATACAGCCACTCTCCCACTGTATTTAAGCACAGTAATACACACTTTGTTTGAATTCCAGTCTGTGACAGTTGGGATGTCCTGCATTAGGTACAGCTTTGTGAGATGCTTCTAGATATGCTTGCTGTCTCCTAGTTGAAGCTTGCAACTCTGTATTTAGAACCGAGAAATAATTACAACAATGATCCCGAAGTGTGGTACAGCGTCACTCCAAGGCAGCAGACAGTACATCTTTACTTAGGTTAGCGCAAGTTCAATTTCAGTCAGTTTAGAAACATAAAGATGAAACAACTTCCACAGGTTTGACATCTTCGGGGCACGACAAAAACTGTGATACTTTTTTATAATTTCATGAATTGCCATTGTTCAACAACACTGTTAAAAGGATTAATCTTTCTCACTTGCAAAGGACCAGAAAATATTCTCAACTACTTTTCACGTGGAGGGGGCGAGAGAGGCATTAAAGGAGAGGAAAGGCCTTTTCTCTTCTTTCATGTCTCTCAGCATTTCTGCTGCCCAATCGCGATGCGAATGGGCAGCAGAAATGCCCACCAGACACCAGGGAATTGTTTTAATTTTTTATTTTATGAATAAGGGGAGCGGCCCCTTGGGCAAGGGCCGCTCCCCAGAGGGGGTAAATTATTTTACAGCCATTTCCCCTACTATAATTAGGCCGATGTGCTCCCAGGGGGGAAGAAACCCCTGGACACCAGGGATCTTTTTTTAGGGGTGGGGGGTTGACATGCGGTGAGCGACCCCTTAGGCAAGGGTCGCTCCCCTGGGGGCAAAATTAACTATAGGTCATTTCTGACCCCTTTGGGGGCAGATCGGCCTATTTTTATTAGGCTAATCTGCCCCCATCGGGGGCAGAAACCACTAGACACCAGGGATTTATTTTATCAGTTTCACGTGAGGGGAGCGACCCCTTAGGCTAGGGTCGTTTTCCGGGGGGGGGGGGGGGTCAAATTTGCTTTAAGCCATTTCTGCCCCCCTTGGGGGCAGATCGGTCTATTTTTATTAGGCCGATCTGCCCCCATTGGGTGCATAAACCACTGGGCACCTGGGATTTTTTTCCCAGTTTCACATGAGGGGAGCGACCACATAGGCAAGGGTCATTCCCCTGGGGGGCAAATTTATTGTAGGCCATTTCTGCTCCCCTTGGGGGCAGATCAGCCAATTTCTATTAGGTCGATCTGCCCCCGGGGGGCAGAAACCACTTTAGCACCGGGGATTGGTGTGTGTGTGTATGTGTGTGTTTTATTTGGGGGGGAATCCCCTTGGGCAAGGGTCACTCCCCATGGGGGCACATTACTGTTAGCCATATCTGCCCCCTTGGGGGCAGATCAGCCTATTTTTGGAAGGCCCATCTGCCCCCTAGGGCGGCTGAAAGGCCAGCAGAGACCAGGGAAGTTTTTTTTTTCCAAAAAAAGAGGGTGGGGGTATGTCAATAACCCCAACCCGAATAAAAGAGGCCAACTTTGTTCTGTCCACCGGAGGGCAGATGGGGCAATTACTCCTGATCCACTCCCCTGGGGGCAGAACGCCTACTAGATGCCAGGGAATTAAAAAAAAAATAGTGGGGTGGTGGCTACCAACCAGTATGGGCATGGTTATGCCCCCACCCCAACTGAAGGGTATAACAGGCTTTCCGCTCTACCCTGCACACTAAAACATCTTATCCCACGGCAAGCATGAGGTCATTTGATTATTGTGAATTTTGGTTTTACATTTGGGCTATGAGAGCTTGTCTAACTCTGAAAATCATCCCACTTGAAACGGTGAGGGCTGCAGTTTTTGGGCTTTGGGACACTGCGATGGAGAAAAATCCACAAGACCTAGACACATCTGAAAACTAAACATCTGGGTGAGTCCAGGGTGGTGTGCGTCACATGCACCCACACCATTTTCTTACCAGCAATGTCCTACAAACCTCCAACTTTTCTGGAAATCACACATTTTCCCCACATTTTTGTGATGGAACCTTCCGGAATCTGCAGGAATCCACAAAATTACTACCACACAGCAATGTCTCATCTATACCGATAAAAATTCTGCCCCACTTGTCAGCCAAAAAATGTCTTTTTTCAAACTGCCATTTTGGACCCGCTTTGGTTCCCCCTCAATTTTGACATGTTTTTGGCTCGTCCCTGTCACAGGCCCTTGGCCCACCTACACAAGTGAGGTATAATTTTACCGGGAGACTGAGGAGAACTTTGGGTGGTAGAAAATTTGTCCTGTGCAGTGATCCCACACAGAAATGTGGGAAAACTTAGATTTTTTAGCTAAATCTGAGGTTTGCTGAGGATTCTGGGTAAGAAAAAACTGGGGGATCGACCCAAGTCAAACCTCCCTGGATTCCCTCGGGTGTCTAGTTTTCAGAAATGTTTGGGTTTGGTAGTTTTCCCAATATGGCTGCTGAGCCCAGAACCAAAAACGCAGGTGCTCCCCCGCAAAAACAGGTAGTTTTATATTTGATAATTTTGATGTGTCCACATAGTGTTTTGGGGCAGTTGCTTTTGCGGGTACAAGGCCTACTCAAACAAGTGAGGTACCATTTTTATCGGGAGACTTGGGGAAACACTGGGTGGAAGGAAATTTGTGGCTCCTCTCAGATTCCAGAACTTTCGGTCACCAAAATGTGAGGAAAAGGTGTTTTTTCACAAAATGTTGAGGTTTGCAAAGGATTCTGGGTAACAGAACTTAGAGAGTCCAAGTCACCCCATCCTGGATTCCCCTAGGTGTCTAGTTTTAAACAATACACAGGTTTGGTAGCTTTCCCTAGGTGCTGGCTGAGCTAGCGGCCAAAATCCACAGCTAGGCACTTTGCAAAAAACAGCTCTTTTTCTTTGGAAACATGTGATGTGTTCACGTTGCGTTTTGGAGCATTTATTGACTCGGGCACTAGGTCTACCCACACAAGTGAGGTACCATTGTTATCAGAAGACTTGGGGGAACACAGAATAGCAGAACAAGTGATATTGCCCTTTGTCTTTCTCTAAGTTTTTTCCTTCCAAACGTAAGACAGTGTGTAAAAAAGACAACTATTTGAGAAATGCCCTGTACTTCACATGCTAGTATGGGCACCCTCGAATTCAGAGATGTGCAAATAACCACTGCTTCTCAATACCTTATCTTGTGCCCATTTTGGAAATACAAAGGTTTTCTTGATACCTATTTTTCACTCTTTATATTTCATCAAATGAATTTGCTGTATACCAGGTACAGAATAAAAACACATTGCAAGATGTAGCTCCTTTATTGGTGCTGGATACCTAGGGTTCTTGATGAACCTACAAGCCCTATAACCAGAAGAGTCCAGCAGAAGCAACGGTATATTGCTTTTATTTCAGCTGTTATTTTCTGTAGGAAAACCTTGTAGGATCTACACAAATGACCCCTTTCTGAATTCAGAATTGTGTCTATTTTTCAGAAATGTTTAGCTTTTCAGGATCCAGCATTGGTTTCACACCCATTTCATTTCTGTCACTAACTGGAAGGAGGCTGAAAGCACAAAAAATAGTAAAAATGGGGTATGTCCCAGTAAACTGCCAAAATTGTGTTGAAGAATGTGGTTTCCTGATTCAAGTCTACCTGTAAAAGCTGGGAAGATAGTGATTTTGGTGCTGCAAACCGTTTGTTGATGCCATTTTCAGGGAAAAAACCACAAGCCTTCATCTGCAGCCCTTTCTTCCCATTTGTTTTGAAAAAAAAACACAAACTCTGGGTACCTCTAGAATCCCTGGGATGTTCGAAAAAAAGGCGCAAATGTGGCGTGTGTAGCTTATGTGGACAAAAAGTTGTGAGGGCCTAAGCACGAACTGCCACAAATAGCCAAAAAAAAGGCCTGGCACCTGAGGGGGAAAAGGCCTGGCAGTGAAGGGGTTAAAACATGTTAGATTAACTTGTCCCTAACTGGCATATGTAATTTACTTGTGAGCCCCTAGTAAGGTAGCAGTACCTGTGCTCAGGGCCTGTAAATTAAATTATACTAGTGGGCCTGCTGCACTGATTGTGGCACCCATCTCAGTGGCACTTTAAAAATGTCTCAGGCTTGCAATTGCAGCCTCTGTATGTGCAGTTTTAAAACTGCCATTTTGACCTGGCAAAATAAACTTTTTGCCAGGCCCAAACCTCCCTTTTTAATACATATAAATCACCCCTAAAGTAAGCCCTGGACAGTCTCTAGAGACTGAAGCAGTTGGACAGGTACGTTTTAGTTTTACATATCCTGGTAGTGAAAAACACTCAAATTCAGTTTTCACTGCTGTCACACCTACCTCTTCCATAGGATAACATTGGAATCACCTTATTACATTTTATAACTGTAATATTGAATGGAAATGGGTAACCAGTTTAGTGTCTCTGGAATCACAAGTTAAAATCCTAACTTATGGTGAAGTCGGATTTTAAATTGCAATTCTGTAAATGCCAGTTTTAGAAAGTTAGCATTTTCTTGTGTTTGCCATTTGGTGTGCCTGAAGCCTGTCTCTGAGTCACATGACTGGGTGTGGGTGTGGGTGATAGTTGGGCTTTGTGTATTCCTCCTAGACAGCCACACACAATACAGGCTTATGTGGGACTGGATCGGCCAGTACTGGCAGGTGGCAGGAAAGAGCTGGGGCCAGCCCCACTTACACTGGAATAGACTGTGTCCTGACTCCCTACAATGGGCTTTATACACCCTTAGTTAGTCTTAAGCCAGGACCAGGAAGGCAGGGCACCTGTGCCCTTCAAAGACATGCCTCTAGAAGCTTTTCTTCACTTTAAAGGCACAACGGTGTAAAAATACTGCGCCCAGATTACACCACTTCAGGATCTGTGGATACTCTGCCAGGAAGAAGGACTGCTGTGCTGCTAAAAGGACTGCCACTCTTCTGTACTGCTGCTCTAAAGGAGCTGCTGTCCTGCTGTACTGACCTGCTGCTTGCTGCCTGCTTGCCTGGGTGAGAAGGACTGGACCTGCATCTCTTGAACCCAGAACCAAGAATGACTCCAAAGGTTAGTTTGCTTAAGCCTCAGGGACATCACAGGTTTCTGATAACCGTGCACCTGCACCTGGACTCTGCCATCTGTGAGTCTACCAGCTATGTCTTGCTACCCCAGTGCTAGACCTTTAGAAGTTGGCTTAAGGTATTTGCTGCCCTCTGTGGAGCCAGTAGAACCTGCACATCTCCCCTGCTGCTTAGCTCAACCCCGAGCAGAACCGATGCATCATCACTGCTGAGTGGATTGAACCTGTTGCAAGAACTCGCATCATTCCTGCAGCTCATACCACTTCCAGAAATGCCTCTGCGCAACACATCTGCAATGCAGGCATTTGCATCCATCGTCGACGACAGCCCCAATGACAATGCTGGACTCTGCATCGAAGCCTCACAGCTCTTCGGAACCGGCACCTCACACTGACTGTACACCACATCCTCGATGCTAGACTTCGCATTGCAAGTCCTGTCGATGGGATCGTCAATGACGACCTAGACTCTCAAATCACAGCCTTGTCGCACCTCAGAACCGACACATCGCCTCGACTGCGCAACACATCTTTGTCGCGGATCCATGCAACACTCCACAAACCAGGATTTAAGGTACTTTGCTCAGCAGGGTCCCTATAGCCAGCCAGGGCTCCATCGTGGTTGGCCTAAACTTGTGACTTTGTGCTTTGTGACTTTGACTTTGTGCTGGTCAGGTACAACCAGAAATCTCAAACTGGCATTTGCGCTTTTAAGCGCTATTTTGACATAAATCTTTAAAACTAAATATCCAAGGTTCTACTTATTGGATTTTTATCATTCTGGTCTTGATTTATTTAGTGCAAAATGTCCTATTCATCTAAATTGGTGTGGAATCCTTTTTGTGTGGTGTTTTTTACTTTATTACTGTTTGAATTGTTGCAGAAATACTTTATCCTTGATAAACAAGGGGAACCTTATGTCCTATGGGAATCTGGGTATACAATATTTTCAAAGAGCAGTACTTTGAATTGGCAACATTATATCTCAAGATCAATCTTGAACAATTTCAAAGGCAACAATAGCTGTAAACAATTACTGAATTCACAGAAAATAAGACCATCACTTGAAATCACTGATTTAGTGTTGCTTTATCGCATGTTGCAGCAAAATGCATAGTTAAACAAAAAAACACCCAACAAAAGTAGTAACTGTTTCTACAGTGCCTGGAATAACGAAAGTGTGTTCCATTGAAACAAACACCACATACAATATTTAAATCCACGGATTTAAACAAACCCAAGCCTGTTCCTAAGTTAGGCTTTTGTAGGTTTGTTTATATGTTTCATGTCAACAATGTTTAGACCCTGTTATGAATGTAGGGTCCCATCAGGGCCACAGTATAAAGAGACATCCTTATTACATAGCCTTCACTATGATCACAAAACAATATAAATAACACCCATATGAGACAACAATTAATGCACTGAGAAGACAAAAACACTTCCTCAGAATCCAGTTTGGCTATCCCTGAGTGTATACTGAGGGCGGGAGACCTCCAATTAATTAGATTGGTAGGAAGGCCCAAGGACGGGTCCTATTTCGTGTTCAGGTCACTCCCGAATTGTTCCATAGAGGTGGGAATTGCAATGGATATTCCACTCTGGCCATGGTGTTTCCTACCTCATTAATCTTCAAAAAGCATTCTTACGCTGTGAAACAAATTGCTCCCCATTATCTGTCACAACATCTTCAGATAGTCTTTCTACATCCCTTATTTCGCCCAGGACAATGATTACATCATCAATGGTATCCTTCTTGTCTGTTATAACAGGCGGGTAATCCACCATCCTGTGCAATGTGTCACTCCATGCACATGGTGTCCAGTTCCTTACGCTCCTTTCTACCTCTCAGCCTACACCTGGCCACACTATTCCGCTCCTGTTCTATGCTTTGTTGCACTCATCCGTGTATGACCTTCATTTACTGACCTCAGAATACTTTCTCTCAATACCTCGGGCACCACCAACACTCCACCTCTTTACAGCATGTCATCCACAACTGACGGTCCCAGACAAACGTTCTCAGTCTGATCGGACCCTTCATCTTTCCTTGGCTTACCTTTCAACACATATACATGACCTCCTGTAACACAATATCATCCTTCACTGTTTGTATCCATTCATCATGTGAAATTCCACCATAATACTAGTGGAGGCCACTATCCCCTCTTTTTCGTCTCACTCACACCCCTCTTGACTACTTACAGGCAATCTTGACAGGCAATACGCCATAACACTATTCTTCCCTGGGACATACTCAGTATTCTACGGCTATTTTAAAATGTTCACTATTTGCATCATCCAAGGTGAAATTCCAACAGATGGCTTGCTCATGCCTTTTGTGATGAAAACATCGACTAACAGACAGTGGTCTGTGAGTAAGATAAACTTAGTTCCTCACACAAATTTCCTGAAGTGATTCACACCCCACTAACAAGCCAACGTTTCACACTCAATGGTGGAATATGACAACTCTGCATACTTCAAAGGTCTTGATGCGTAAGAGGTAGAGACTCCTCTCCCTTTCCTGTATTGGCTCAACACTGCACCCAGACCCACACTGCAGGCATCTGCACAAATCAAACCATTATCATGTATGTAAAAAGGCTTAAGTGCAGGGGAAGAGGTTATATCTTTGTATAGCAGGGCAAACCCATTCTCACACCATTCAAACCTACTTCTTTTTAGCATTAGCTTGCTCACGTGCACAGTCTTATTAGCAAACATTGGTATGAATGGGGAATTAATATTCCGCTAACCCAAGGAATGATCATGATTGTTCTTTGCTCAACGGAGATGGAGCATCTTGTACAGCTATTTTATTTTTAGTGACACGCCGCTATTTATCCAACCAGTGCCCCATGTATTCCACTCCATTCACACCAATCTTGCATTTTCCTCTCTTTTTTGCAGCATAGCTAATGTTTAATAAAACACCTTGTCATGGGTTCCCTCGCCTTTGCCAAAAACAATGATATTGCCTTGGAAATAAGTCACATTCGGTACATCATGGAATAGTTGATGCCCTGATCTTTGAAAAACTGAAAATGCAGAAACCAACCCAAATGACATTCTCAAAGACCGACATGACCCTTCAGTTGTAATAAACAATGTCAATGTCCTGTACTCCATATGTAGTGCAATTTGGTGATAAGGAGTTGACTGGGCTAGGGCAGAAAACAGTTTTGCCCCCTTGACTGTTATCAACATCTCACCTAAATTGGGCAAGGGGCATCTGTCCACCAAGATTACTGCATTGAAGTCATGAAGGCCCAACCACATCTGCAAATCTCCATTGGCCTTCTTGGTGAGGACAATGGGATCCAACAACTTGGATGCTTCAATTTCCTCAATTATTTTCTCATCACATAATCTAAACAGTTCCTTGATCAGAAGTTCCCTTGTTATAAAAGGAAAAGAAGTGACTTTGTGTAGTTTGGGAGCAGTCCCGTCTTCTTTAATGCAATTTTTTTGCATGAAACCTTTCAGTAGGACTAATATTTCTGCGAAGACTTCCAGAAATTTCTCCTCCCATTTGGTTTCAGCTAAGGCATTCACGCTTGTCTATGCACCTAAAACTTGGTCTTGGTGATAGCAATACAAGCTCATTGACAGATTTCTTTGATGTGAACAACCAAATACATAGGAACTATCCATAGCAATGTATACTTATGATTGAGCTGTGACACCTTGAAATCCCAAAGTACCTTAAAAATATCACACCAGTTCCATAGTTTGTTGCTATAGGACACAATCCTGCCATCCAGTGGGCTTAAAACCTGATTGGGAAACTTCTGAGCTGTTTCCAATTAAAGTGTAGCGGGGACATGAATCGGCCATAACTTATACCTCCACATCATTGATTAATATGGTGCAAAAAGGATTGTCTTTGTTCATAGGAATTCCCACTTCACTTACTTGTCATACCTACAGGTCAATAACCGTAAATCTGCAATAAGGTTGTCCACTGATTCGCCCGGTCTTTCACACCCTCTCAAAAATCTAAATCTTTCCATTACCTAATTTTTTTTCTTGCCATAGTTCATGTCCAGTTGTTACATGGCTACATGAAATTTGCCCACGTCCTCTTCCTCATTATCCGTCACTTGAAGCAGTGGTAGATGTTGTAGAATCCACTGGCCTCTGCTCCTAAACAGTGCTTAAGCATTGCTAATTTGCGTGATATTGTAGAGCTATGACCTCCTATAGCCACCACATATGACTCAAAATCTTTTTTCCTAACCTCCCACTTTTTCATTGGCTCTCCAGGATTACACAAAAAATGTACTTGAGCACTCATTCCTTCCATTTTGTATGGACAGTGTACAAAATGGAAGGTCAAGTGTTGCACTGTTTTTCCTTAATACATTTTTAGCATGACAGTTTTAATTTGTTTTCCTTTAGTGTTTATTCAGTTGTTGCTCTTTCTCCTAAAATGTGCGTAATAAGGAGTTAAGCTGATGTGGCTCAACTTTTCCGAAAAAGGAATTGGTTCCACTATCCAGGCAACAAGATGCTGATCGCCCATGCCCACTGCTCCCAATACAAAAGACACTGGTCACATGACACGGTTTGAGTGATATGCGCGAACGTGGAGTTGGGCACTCATGCTCTAACAGTTACCGAAATAAGCTGTAAAAATATGCTGTCTCCAGCTCACTATGCTCTGGCAAGTGCTGCTGTATGGTACTCTCCTCCTCACCTCAAGCAGAATGGGTCTCAGTGGGTGCTCTCCTCCTCATGGTGTAGTTGGCAGTCCCTGTTCACAGGTTGGGCTCACTAACTCAGCTCCTCCTTATCATCAGGAAAAGATCCATGGGAGCTGCATGCAGGTAAATGAAGGATTTTTATTAAGATGCTCTGCACCAGGAGGGAGCCATCAGCCAACCACATATGCCAAACGTTATCTGTCTAATATTCTGAAACTCCCGCTGTGTTGAAATTCTATGACACACATGGATGAAATAGTTTTCAATTTTTTTTCTAACATACAGCAAAGTTTAAACACCTATAAATGAACTATATAAATTAATAACAATATATAAGCAGTTAGGAAAGAACAAACACACATTTTTAGTCATTATAAAGTATGATAAAAAAAATATTTTAGTATGGTCAAAATAAATCAAGGCACTTAACATGGTGATGAGCAAATGGCATATATTTGCGGAAACCACATTTCCACGCATTGTTGATTCTGTACTATGTAGTTTATGAGTATAATTTCATGTCTGTGCAAATATAGTGCCTGATTCAATTTTTGTTGGACATCCTATTCTCCGCCAAGGCAACAAAGTAAATTACTCTATAGCTCTAATGGAGTTGCAGTTTGCCAAATTTTGAAATGTTTGCTGACACAGCAGACATTTCAAGTATTGACAGGAACTACCATCACAGCAGTTCCTGTCAATACAATGTAAGTATGACAGATAGCTCCATCAACAACAGTAGGATTTTCTTTTTGAAAATAAAAAATAATGCCCTCCTCACCCTAGGTGTTTTCTTCCGTGGCGAGGGGGCATTGAGCACTTTTCATTGCTGCTTAGTGCTAGGTTTTTTCTGGAGGTGACAGACATTGAAAAACAGCTTTATGTCCACTCATCTATGTTAGATGGGCGAATATGCAAATAAACCTTTGTCGGCCTTGCTATGTCGGGCTGTTGGAGAAGTATGACTTCTTCAGCAACTGAGAATCTCCACTGTTGTCAAACTATGGCATGTCCGAATTTACATCGGGCAGGCGGATCATTATGTTGGTAGGGAAGGAACTCCGTTGCTGTTTTGATGGAATTCCCTCTCTGCCAACATATAAATCTAGCCCTTTGTGGCCATTTTAATGGGAAACATGCTGTATGTAAATTAAAATTGCGCTATTACACCATGCTTTATTAATATATTGGTAAAAGTGTTCTCCAAAATGCATCACCAGATGCAACATCTTTATTAACTTTATTTCCAGATTTTCATCCCCACTGTATGTCCTTAAATATTCAACACATAATCATCCTGAATTTTTGTTCTTAAATATTAGATATGCGTACAGCGCCCAGCGACTGGCTACTTTTATGAAATGGCTGGCTTTTTAAAAGGTGGAACATATTTTCCCTTTTGTTGCAGTCTGCAAGGGAATCAAATGCAAATGAGTGGCCAGTAACTCCCCACTACAATATCTTAATGTGCCACTTTATGAGTTCGGATTGATTGTATTGCATCAGTGCATCTGGGTATTTAGACAAAATATCAAGTTCAAAATATTTAGAAACATAAATACCAGAAATTAAATATTGTGACACAAACATAATGATGCACACATATTGTTAACAACAATATCATTTTTGAGGTAAGTAATATTGTTTTAAAGAATATTGATGTTTTTAATATTGTTTTCAGTAACACACTTGTTAAAAATGTTGTTTTTAAAATAATTCTATTGTGTTTTTTGTTGATATATTATTTTATGTGTTACTGCTGTATACATAAATGTTAATATTGTGTTTTAAATATTAGCTTCTAATTTTAAGATCTAGAATCTTTATTCATTTATCAATTGCTATTCATAGTGCTATACCTGGTTGCCATACTTTTCTGCTGAAAGAGACACTTGTTAGATGAAATCAACATGAGCTACTAATATTATTAGGGTTTTAAGAGTCACCATCTCAGATTCGATTACATTAGTGACCACCCTATGTCATGCACTATTGTCAGTAGTGATCACCTTAATGCACGGATGCTAGCAGTAAGTAAAAAAGGCTTTATCAATATGAAATGACTGTATGTGGGGCCTTAATTTTTAGCCTCCAATTTCAAATTCCTAAACATCTATAGAATGTTTTATAACGTTTAATTTTACATTTTGTTTTTTAATTTATGTACATTTTACTTATTTAATTTGCAAAGCAATTGCGGACCCTTAAGTAGGCATCATGGACTCCCCTGTGAGGTCCACTGACCACAGGTTAAGAATAACTGGTCTAAATGGCTCAGTGTATTTTCATTCTGGGATACAATCAGAAGGGAATCAGGCATACGTTCTCTAGGAGCTGGTTCCAGATTTTTGGAGCTTGACATGATAAAGCCCATTACATAGCAGCTCTGCTCCTGAGGTGGTTAACTTACATTTTATATATTGGAAGAGGCCGAGAAGTGTGTGATATAGGTCGTATTCATTTAAATTCTGGCTTCAAGGGAAAGCCAAAGCAGTAATTTGGGGTTATGAGATATAGGCCCTCATTATAACATTGGCTGTAAATCCAGCCTAACACCATGGCGACGGCCTCCATAAGACCGTCGCCGTAGCTATCTACCGTCCACCATAATATGACCGTAGCCGGAATTCTGCCAGAAGGCTGGTGGAATTCCGGCTACGGATATGGTGGCGGATGGTGGTAAGGTGACGCTGATGCCAGCAGCAGTGCCACGCCAGTATAACGCCGCCGACCATATCATGACACATGATACGGCCTGGTGGTGTTTCCGCTGGTGGGTGCTGCTGCTGGCAGCAGTGCTGCGTCCCGTCTCCTGCCGGAGGACCCCCTTGCAAGCAGGTAAGTCGGGTTCTACTACAGGAGAGGAGGTTGGGGTATTTTGTGTGTGTGTGTGGGGGGGTGTGTGACTGTTTCTGTGTGCATGCATGCACGTGGAATGCGTGTGTGCATGAATGGGAGTGAGTCTACGTGTATGTTGTGTCGTGTGAATGCTTGTGTGCTTTTATGTAGTTTAGTGTGTGTGTATAAATCTATGCATGCATGGGTGGATGTGGGTATGCGTTTGTGTATGAGTGTGTATGTCTGTGCGTGTAGGTGTGTGTATGTCGGGGTGGGGTGGGGGAGGACTCTGGGGAGGGGGAGGAGGCAGACCCCTATCAGTGCCAGGGAAGGTATTCCCTGGCACTGATAGTTCCTACCACCATGGTTTTCATGGCGGTAAGATTGCCACGAAAACCATGGCCATAGGCTGGGTCATAATCCTGAGGGTGGGATTGTGACGGCCGCCTGGCTGGAGACCGAAGTCTCCAGCCCGGCGGCTGTTACTGTCCTGGCGGACGGAGTGGTACATTGGGGGTTTAGCTTGAGCCAAACCGCCAGTGTCATATTTTGGGGAAAGGTACAGCCAGCCTGTTGGCAGTACCTTTCGCCAAAATAACGCTGTCCGCAAGGGTCTAATGAGGACCATAATCTGTTGACACATTTGCCAAGGTGAGCTGCCAAATGGAGAATGGTTTCAAGGGCTTGCAGAGTAGATTTTCAGACACTAGATAGCAGAACGTTGCCTATATAAGCTATAACCTCAATTTGTTGCAAAAATCTTTGCTTGTGTGACTTTTTCTCAGAGGGTGATGGCATACAATGCTTTTGTTCAAGGCTTGATTTTGGCAATTTCCATCTATCTGGGCCTACCTAAAAAGAACGTTGTGGCATATTCTGATCACTGCAGCCATGACACTGTACTGATCTAGGAAACTTTGACATTTTTTTTAAAGCACCTCGTGAACTGCTGTGACTGTCCAGGAATAAACAAACTTGCTTCATAAAGATTGTTTAGTACAAATCAATTTCTATGTGAAAAATTATCTTTTCAATTAATTTGTCAAACATGTTCCCAGAAGAAGTTTGAGATCAATGAACCAACTACAATTTGTGTTTTGCAAATCTCATTTGAAGAAGCGGGGTGGTAAATTTGCTCAAGCACAAGCCACTAAGGAATGGAGAGAAATTCATTGATTTATTAGGAAGGAACCATGTCTTCTGAAATATTGTAAACTATTGAACATAAAGCTTTTTACAATTTAAGCCTTTTCTGTTGCTTTTGTGCTGCTCTCTACCTTTCCCCTTCATTTTGCAATACCTTGCTGGGACTTGGAATTTTTCGCTGGCCCGAGAAGAAGACTCTTGACTGAGCTTCTGAAATGCTGATGCCTTCCCTTGTTACTTACCCTTTGTTAAATTTGATTAGAGCCTTTTTGCCTTGGATGTCAGTTTCCAGATTCCTTTTTGTCCTTTTTCTTTTTACTTTTTGCCTTCATGTGTTTAAGCCCACCAGACGTTAACTTGTGACTTGCTAATCAGTAGGGATTTCCCATGCCCTATCTAGATGAATTAGATAACCCCTAAATTGTCTTCATGCTTAAAAGCACTGAATAGCACTTGTTTACTACCCATCAGATTATTCTTTTGATGATTTGTATTGCCATTGTCAAATGTTTAGTACTTTTGATGTTAGTTTGCTTGAAACTTTTCCATCCTTTTGGTCAACCTATGGTGATTCTGTATCTTTATAATTTTGTTTGAGAAACCTAATCTGAGCCTGAATCTAATGAAACCCTTAACTTTATTTCAGACTGGAGTTTTCCTTGTATGGCTACATGGGTTATACTATCATCTTAAATTGTGTTTAATGTAGATTTTGCTAGTAAGTTATGAAGGAAAGTCTTAATTGTATTAAAGGCACAGTGACAAGTATCATGCTTTCTTTTCTTGGCAAAATTTAATACCAGCAGTCAAGACAGAATAAAACCTCCAATCACAGGTGGCGAAAGTCAGTAGCCAATGGGATGAGAAATGTAGTCCACAGTGATACACCAATCACCAGCCCGATGACACTATAGTACTTTTCTTGACTGTGAAAAGCCCTCTTTTTGTGTGTGAGGGGTCAGAAAGTATTAACCTTAGGGAAAACAGAGCAAATGATGCAAAAGGCCATAATAATAGACAAAGGTTATTGGAAAAAGTTCACAACTTTTGGCGGGTTTTGCTGGTAATCCAAAGAGTCTGCAGCAGAAGTTTTGAGGAGATATGTTGTGGGTGCAGAAACCCGCATATAACTCTGAAGTGGAGGGGTATCTTTAGGAAGAGGCATGCAAAGGAGTTGCGGACGCTGTTAGGGAGAGAGAAAGATATTAGGTTAGTTAGAATGTTGAGGCAGGATAATACTCACCTCTGTGTCTTTAATAAAATTAAGACTTTCCTTCATACCTTACTAGGGAAATCTACATTTTATGGCAAGACTGGAGGATCCTATTATGCTTTCTTAAAGCGAGTTAATTACAGTTAAAGAAGCATGTTTTATAGGTTTACAATAAAACACTTTAAAAACATTATCATTTGACCAGTCAGCCGATCCGAGAATGTCTTTGAAACGGGAACCAGCCCAGAACGCTTTGGAAGCCATAGATCCTCTCGAAAAATGGGCTCCAAAAGAGAAGGTGTCAATGCCCGATAAGGACATAACCCACTTAACCCAACAGGCGAGAGTTGGGGAGTATCAGGCTTGAAAGGTTTTATAAAAGAAATAAGGAGTTGGGATGCTGAGGATGTTCTCAAATCGAATGTCTTTTGTTCATATATTTTCAAACATTGGCCAACACATAATTTCGGATGGTCCAGGAAAAAAGGGATAAAACACTGTTGACAAATTTGTCTTTGTACGTCTATGAATTGTAAATAAGACACCTGTAGGAGTAAATTGGCGAGCTGTAATAGCAAGAGATCTAACATCTGAAAGTCTTTTAATAGAAACAAGGCATAACAACATGGTAAGTTTAGCAGATAACATTTTCAAAGGAAGAACTGCATTATCAGGCCAAGATAAAAATAGATTCAATACAACATTATCATCCCACAGAGAACTATATTTTGGTGGAGGAGGATTACAAAACTTTACTCCCTTTAACAGACGGCAGAACAAAGGGTGTTCTCCGGCTGGTTTCCCATTGAGGTCATGGTGAATGGAGGAAATAGTTGACCTATACAAGTTGATGGTGTGGTAAGTTTTGCCTTTACTAGCTTCTGCCGCAAGGAAATTAACAATAAAGGTTACATCCACTGAAAGGGAATCAATATGTTTGCCTTTGCACCAGCTAACCCATAAAGACTGTGCTGATCTGTATGCCTTTTTTTGTTCCTGGAGCCCAGGAGTGTTCAATGAAGTTTGAAACTTCTGTTGAAATAAAAGGGACTGGCTGGGAACTCCTGATATCTTCCAAGCTGAGAGGGTAAGAAGATTCTCTAAAATTAAGTTGTAAAGAAGGCCGAGAGGGTTTGAAAGTAAAGTCAAAATGAAGGAAGAAGAAACGGGGCAATTCCAGAAGAGTAGGGTACCACACTTGGGATTGACAAAAGGTGGCCATGAGAATCACCACTGCTTGTTGACGTCTTACCTGTGCTAAGAATCTGTTGATCATGATGAACAGTGGGAAAGCGTAATTGAGATAAGTTGACCAATCCTGCGAAAAGGCATCGGAGGCTAATGCCAAGAGATCTGGGCACCAACTGAAGAACTGGGAAAGTTGGAAGTTGAGGCGAGAAGCAAATAGATCTATTTGGAACGGACCCCATTTCTGATGAATAGTGTTGAATACGTCGGGATGGAGCTTCCAGTCGCTTGAATCTTGAAGATGGTGAGAATGCCAATCTGCTACTGAGTTTAGATTGAATGGTAAGTAACCTGCATGTACTGAGATTTAGTTTTAGAGGCAGAAATCCCAAAAGGTTTGGACTTTGTGCCCCCAAATGGTTGATGTAGTGGACCGCTGAGATGATGTCCATCCTGAAAAGAACCGAACAGCAAACTCTGTCTCTTGCTAGGCTACTGATTGCAAAGAAGTCGGCAAGCATCTCTAAACAATTGATATTTAATTTGGACTCCTCTTTTGACCATGTACCTCTAGTCGAGATTGGAGCACACCGGGCACCCCAACCCGAGCAACTTGCATCTGATTCTAATACAAGATCTGGGGCTGCTGCAAAGATGGTCCTGCCGTTCAAGGCATCTAAATGGTCTATCCACCATCAAACGATTTTGCATTCGCAAACGGTGCAAATCGCAAAAATCGGCTGTTTGTGAATGCAAAAATGCCTTTCACGATGTATAAAAGGCATTCACAGTGCAATTTTAAGGAATCGCAAAAATAGCAATTCCTTAAAATTGCGACCCCATTTAGAGAATTGCAAATGGCGATTCTCTTAGTAGGAAATCACAAATAGGGAATATTTGTGATTTCCAAAGCACATGTATCAAGCATTTCCTAAATGCGAATTGGGCATTTAGGAAATGCAAATACCACAAATTCAAGTTTGGTGGTAAGCACGTTATAGATGCATTTTTTAAAATGACATGTAGTTCACACATCTGCAAATATTTTTTTGGGGTGCATCAAAAGGGGCCTTAGGCCCCCGCACCCTGGGGTTTGCATTACCTAATTTACAAATTCCTAACTGGAATTCGCAAATTGGGAAATGCAAAACCATTAACACCTATGAGCCTACAGGCCCATAGGAATGAATGGAGTTGCGTTCTCTAATTGCGAATCGGTAATAGCGATTGCGAATTTTAAGAAATTGATATTACCGAATCGCAAATTTCATACATCCCATTTTGCATTGCTTAAATAGCGATTTCTTAAAATTTGCTATTTAAGAAATGCAAAATGGATCTTTGAGACATCTGGCTTATAATGTCTGAGTAAGTGAGAACCTTTTGTAGATGTCGTATTTTTTAACTTTGAAGGGGCCGATAATTAAGAGGACCTGGAAATATGGCTTGGATTGAAGAAGACAGAAGGCCTACAATCCTTGCTAGGGATCTGAGGGAAATTAGAGAATTACGTAAAGTTTGACAAAAGAGAGCAAGTTAATTGGACTCAAGATTGAAGAGAAGGAAGATTTTGGCTCATAACAAGAATATCGTCCTTGAGCTCTGAGAAAATCTACTACCGGTTTCATGAGCTTTGTAAAGCTCCATGATGCCGAGGAGAGATCGAAAGAAAGAGAGGAAAAATGAAAAGTCTGGTTTAACCACTGGAATTGCAAATGCTTCCTGGAGTTTGGATGTATGGGGACAGTGAGGTATGCATCCTGTAGGTCCAAACAAACAATCCAGTGGCTTTGAAGGAGAGAATATTGAGGTGTAGATGGTCTCCATTTTGAAATCCCAATAAACAACAAAGTTATTGAAATGTTTTAAGTTGATGTTTTAAGTTGATGACTGGACGCATCTTTTTGTTCTTCTTTTGAACCAGGAATACTAAACTGAGGAAGCCTGAAAGATCGAGTTGACACAGGACAATTGCCTTCTTTCAGAAAAGAGCTTAAACTTCTAACGAAATGAGGTTTGTCATTTATGTAGAAAACTGGGGAGGATGAGGAAGAACCAATTAAAAAGGTTCTGAGTAAAGCTCAATAACATAGGCTTTAACGGTGTTTAATACCCATGGATCCACAGTAATCAACCGCCATTTTGGGAGAACAAGTAAAAGACGACCTCTACAAGAGGAAGGCCAGAAGGGTGACTTACTAGTTTGAGAGGCATATCTGGAACTCCTGTTTCCTCTGTTGTAAAATCCTCATCCTCTCTGAGGATCGAACAGTAGTCTATACTCCTGGTACGAAGCATTGAATGCACCATGGTACCCCTGGTTATTGTATGTGTGGCTGGCAGAGTGGTTCCTGCCTCTGCCGGCCCTGGTGAAAACCCAATTGGAGAACATCTTTTTGAGGGATTGTTGGACTTTGTCCAAGGAAGCAAATGTAGCAACATATTTGCTGATTTCTTTGAAAAAGGTGTCGCCAAATAGGAGACCTTCCGCCTTCACGCCTGGATCAGCCACAGCGAGATTTACCAGTTTTGGATCTAGTTTGAGAAGGAGTCCTTTTCTGTGCTCATGTGTAATTGCAAAGTTGGCATTGCCCAGTAAACAAAGAGCACGTTGGACCCATAAAGATAAATCAACTGGGCTAATGGGTGTATTTTCCAACCTGGCTGCCTTGGCCAGATCAAAGTTGCAAGCCAATGGCTCCACAATGTCTAAATGTTTATCCTGGCACGTGGACCATGCCTTGTGCACTAATTTACAGGGATCTTTCCCAAACTTTGTAAAAAAGGTAAGAAGTGATGAGTCAATAGAATGAGTTACTGTAATTCTTGACTGGAAGGAAGAGCAAGGGCATTCAGATCTTAATTTAGCTCTGGTCTGTTTATCTAGAGGAGTGCACAATCTAGAAGCTACAGACTCCCCCACATGGTCCGACAGACTCCCCCACATGGTCCACAGGAAACCATTCTGTAGAATAAGGGTGATGGATGTAATTTGGGTCAAACATAGGGACCCCTTCTGTGTCTGTTATTATTGGAGGTTTAGAAATCTCTTGAGTCGACTATTTAGATTTCTTTGGAGGAGGGGGGTGAACAGGTCCCCGCTGTCATTATTGGACTTCCATGCATCCAAATCCACATCTCCTATATCATCATCAGTGTCAAGTATTTTGGAAGTAATTATAGAAGAGGTTGTATGTTTCGATTTTTATGTACATTTGAGAGACAATTTTTTTGTTTTGTTATCTTCTCCCGTAAAGTAGGCCTGTGAGGAGCCACGTCCTCTGACTTATGTGGGGAAACCTCACTAATCAAGAGCGCCACTTTGGAAACTTTGTTATCGAGAGGGAACTTTCTGCTATCCTCCAGAGACTGGGCCAAAATCATCTTGGATACAATATTAATGACTGAATTTTCAATTTTTTTTGTCAATTTATCCATAGAGGCAGAAACTGCATGTTCCAGAGAGACTTGGATAAAGTCACTCAAACTGTCCTTGACAGACTCTTCCTCCTCATTCAAGGTATGTAATGTAGGAGAGCTGTCAATCTCCATGCTAACAATCTGACAAAACTGTTGTATAAAATAAAGTCTGGTGAAAAAGGGGTTAAATGAAGGCACAGGAGGAATAAACTGCTAGACTCCTCCTAGGGGCGGAGAAAAAAGGGAGGTACCAATCAGTCAAGGGCGGACACTAGCTAATAGTGGGAAATTTAAACTTTCAGGTACTGAGCGGAGTGACAGGCAGCATCAGAGACCCAAAAACAACAAAAAAATGGGAGAGGCAAACCGGAGTCAACAGACAGAGCGAGGTAAGCAACATAAAGTCTCCCTCAACCACTGTCAAAAATGGCGACCGCGGGCTGAGGATAGCTTTGTTATCTCAAAACTAACCGCGCGTGAGGAAGGAGTGCTCGAGATGGTTTGGCTACAAACCAACTGGAGACGGGGAAAGGAAATGAAGCAGCGCAATGAATAACAAAGCATATAAGGCAAAAACTTGGAATACCATAAAATAGCATATAAAATTTGTAATGTTACAAAGAATATTCTTATTTTGCGAGCAGCAAGAAAAGAGGGCTGTTCACATTCAAGTACTATAGCGTTATCTGGCTGGTGATTGGTGTATCACTGTGGACTATGTTTTTCATCCCATTGGCTACTGTTTTTCACCACCTGGGATTTGTAGTTTCATTCTGTCTTGACTGCTGCTATTAAATTTTGCCAAGAAAAGAAAGCATAATAGGAGCCTCCGGTCTTGTCATAAAATTGAGCTTTATACCTCATTTTCCTACCCCTTATGCTGGGTGCAAAGATTTATTGACCTCATTTAAAGAATGACCATCAAAATGCTTTATCACCAGCTGACAGAAGGCTTCTGGAAAATGACAGCATCTGCAGTGGAAAGATAAAAACATCTTGTGCAAAACAAACATGAAAACAGGACTCAGTCCTAATGTGTAAAGTCAATCTGAAGTTAAGCTACCAAGTCAATACAATATGTTTCTTTATATGTGTGTGATGTGTGCTTATAATGCCTAAATATGATTACTTTCAACATATTTTGCATTTACTATATCTGTGTTATTCAGCGTTGAAATCACCAATGTTTCAGTAAAATGCGTTACATTTACAAAAATTAGGACATCCACTCTATCAATTGTAACCAGCTTTACCACTGCCTTTTTCTAACATATGTTTCTATTGTCTAACAAAGCAACTTACTGCGCTCATTTCCAGCATATTTATTATGCACAGATTCTCCAAATCCGTCCCTCCTACTCAAGTACACAACTGATAGCCAGTGGCACTGACACTATGGCCCTCATTACAACCCTGGCGGTAAAAGGCGCTTACCGCCGTGCAGAAGACCGCCAAAACACCGCCGCGGAATTCTGCCACAGCTATTATGACCCACATCTCGGAAACCGCCGAAATTCAGACACCCACACAAGTCCGCCACATCAAAGGTCAGTGGTAAACTGGCGAAAACAAAAACTCCACCGTCAATGGATGGACGGATGAGCGAAAGCATGGATGGATGGGCTTGGGAGAACATGGCGGGCTGCGGAGTTCACGTAGCACGCTAGGGCGCTTCCGGTTCCGGTTCCTGGGGGGCGCGGCAGAACGCGGCTGCTGAGCGGATTGCGGCTGTAGGCACACGGATGTGCGCGCCGCAATGTTTGGAGTCTGAGGCAGACTGGAGGGCAGCGGGGGCTGTCTGGTGGCGCCGGGCCGCGATGGAGCTGCGCCGGGCTCGGAAAGGCGTGGCGCGAATTCCCCTTCGGGGGAATAGCGGCAGTAGCAGCTGCAGCAGCGGAACGGGTGGAGCAGCAGCCGAGAAGTTGCGGCAAGGAGTACAATTTAAAGGAAATTTGGAGAAGGGAGCTAGGAGAAAAACGGTGAGGCAGTGTGGGGGGGGGTGATTTCCCTTCCCCCCGCTTTTCTTAACAAGAGTGGAGGGGACTGATCAGTGGCTTCGGGACAATTTGGCTGCGATTGCCGAGGAGAAGGGAGACAAGGGGGGGTCAGCCAAAAGAAATCCAAAATCTAAAGCTGGGGAATGAGGAAGGATTGCGGTGAGGAAGGTGGGGGAAAGCAAGCTTAAGGGGAGAGATAAGTTAACGCCCTCCCTAAGGTCTTTTTTTAAAGTGAGACCAGAGGTAATTAAGCTAACCCCTGGGCAGGCCAGAGTGGCAATGGAGGTTACCGCCAAGCAGTCGGATAATGGTGCCGGTGAGGGCAGGGGGTGGGCGATGCCCCCCCCCGCCACTGCCAGCAGAAGAACAGATGGCCCCAGTGCAAGTTCAGATCCCAGACGCTATGAACGCAGAGGTTCAAGACTCCGTGCCTAAGTCGGTAGCTGTGGAACCCCCTCAAGCCGCTTCTGTTATCTCTCCTTCACTGAGTACTTCGTTGGAGGTGTTAATTTTGTCTATTTCTGAGGATGTAAAAAAAGGTTTTGCGAACTCAGAAGTAAATCAAGGGGAGATAAGAGAGGTTTGTGCTAATTTAGAAAAGAAAATTGATGGCGTAATGGAAAGAACACAGGCCCTGGAAGAAGCGATGGGGGGTATGAAGGAGGAATTGGCACAGCATAAGGGTGAGATCGATTCACTGAAGGGGAGCGAACAGGCATTAAAAAACAGGGTTGAGCAGCTGGAAAATTATTCAAGAAGAAATAATTTAAAACTTTTGAAAGTGCCTGAAGGTATAGAAGGGAACGATCTTAAGGCCTTTGTAGTATCACTAATCAAGTCAGCGGTGGATCTGGAGGAGACTGACGAGGAAATCGGGAAGGAAATTCAGAGAATCCATCGAGACCCCTTTAAGCTGCGAATGAACAGCAGTATACCTCGGAAAATTTTGATAAACTTTTTGTCATACCAGATGAAAGAAAAGATTTTATCTAGAGCATTGAAACAAAAGTCTTTAAGAGTGAATGATATTGTTTTTGAGATTAGGTCTGATCTATCCAGGGTTACTATGGATAGGCAGTGGGAACTGGGGAAACGTTTGGAGATTTTCAAATCTTTGGGGGTCTCGGCCCAGTTGAAATTTCCTGCCTTCCTCAGGGTCATGTATAATAACAAAATGTACAATATCAGAGATGTAAGTGAGGCCGATGAATTATTGGTAGTGGTCAAAAATGGGCAGTCCACCGAACAAGGCTGCGTTTAATGTTTAAATTCTCCCAGGAACACGGGGTGCTCTAAAATTTGGATCATTATGGTCCTTAGTTGGGGGGGGTTCTCCATGGGTGGGGTATGGTGGGAAGGGGACGGGGAGAGGGAGGTAGGTTTAGGGTTGGGGAGGGAGAGGGGAAAAAAGTAAAAAGTAGTGCCTCTTTCAACCCAGTTATCTGTTACCTAAGATTGATTGATAGCTAGTAGGGAGAGAAGGCAGGGGGTGCAGAATATATCACTGCAAATCCTTTCATGGAATGTTAATGGCTTGCGGGTGCGAGGAAGAAGGGAACGAATATTACAGTATCTGCAGGATTCTACGGCGCTATTTTAGTTTTGCAGGAAACGCATTTAACAAAGGCGGAGTGCATTAATATAATACAAAAGCTGAGATGGGTTCAAACATTTTCATGTACAGAACACAACTATCATAATAAAGGGGTGGCAATCTTAGTTAAATATTCACAGCAGGCGGGTATGGCAATTTTGGAATCTAGATCAGATATAGCAGGGCGATGGGTGATAGTTAAAATACAACTTGGGGGTCGTAATCTGGTTTTAGCAGGTTACTATGGCCCCAACTGCGACGATATAGAATCTTTAAAGCATCTCTTTTCCCAGCTTCTTGAATTTTCGGACCCGGTTATTTTGATGGGTGATTTCAATGTGGTGTTAGACAATGAGCTGGATAGGCATAACTGCAAATCACGAGGCACGCCTAAGTCGCAACAATATTTAAGGAGGATGATGAAGGAATTTGGCCTGTGCGATATCTGGAGACAAAGGGTGGGGAATAGCAGGGATTTTTCTTTTTTTAATAAGAAATATAGACATGCCTCTCGAATTGATTATTTTTTTATTAGATACACGTCTGAGAGAGGAGGTGAAGAATATAGCGTATCTGCCCTCGCATTTATCAGATCACTCAGCGGTGGTGTTAAAAATGAGTTTTTGGCAGACAAGTTTCAGTAATCGGTGGACGATTGATCGGTCCTTGTTATTAGATCAGGAGGTGTTGTTAAAGCTGCGTAAGGAATCCAATTTTTTTTTTAGTGTAAATTTGGGCTCCGCACCTTTATCAGTAGTATGGGACACATTTAAAGCGGTTATTCGCGGGGAGATAAGGAGTAGTTCCATCCAGAAACATAAACGGCAGAGAGACGAGATTAATGCGCTAGAGCAGGAAATGTGAAAACATAAAGTCGAAATAATAGAAGCAGTGGAGACTGAGGCTTTGAGGGACAGCTTGGATGGGTTGAGAAGCCAGTTGGAGAAGATACTACAGGGAAGAATTCAAAGGAAAAGGGAGGCAAGCAAATTGGCTCATTTTGAATATGGGGAAAATGCTGGGAAATTGTTAGCCTGGATAGGCAAAACAGATCGTGTTAGGAACTACATCAAGGAGGTTGAAATGGAGCACTCAGGAGAAAAAAGTACGGATGAGGCAGCAATAGAATCGGCTTTTCGAAACTTTTTTGCACAACTATATCCGGAGGGGTTAGAGGTGGATGAAGGTATGGTAACGGATTGGATGGGGGCTGATATATCTTTAGGTTTATCATTGCAGGAGAGGGAAGCATTGAATGCTCCAATAACGGCTGAGGAAATTAGGAGAACCTTGATTAGTAGTAAGTCGGGGACGGCGCCGGGCCCGGATGGTATCCCAGTGGAAGTTTATAAGGTATTAGGGGACTCAATTATCCCAGTTCTGACTGAGTTGTTTGGGGGGATCCTGGAAAGTGGTAATGACATTCCTCTTTCGTGGAATGAGGCGGTGATCTCTTTAATTTTGAAACCGGATAAAAATCCAGCGAAATGTGCTTCTTACAGGCCTATATCATTGCTGAACAGCGATTATAAATTGCTAGCTAAGATTCTAGCGGATAGGCTGAGTAAGATAGCGAATAATTTAGTGCACCCGGAACAAAAAGGCTTTTCTAAAGGCAGATATCTGCATGAATTAACTTTTGAACTGATCGGGCAATAGATATGGCTACAACGTTTGGGTCGCCATTGGCAATTATTATCTTAGATGCAATGAAGGCCTTCGACCAAGTAAATTGGAACTTTTTGAAATCGGTCTTGAGGCGGGCCAACTTAGGATCCAAGTTTTGTGGGGTTATTGACCGGATCTATACATCACCTCGTGCTAAGATTCTGGTGAATGGGAAACTTACGGACCCCATTACAATTTCAAGAGGTACTAGGCAGGGTTGCCCCCTGTCGCCTGTATTGTTTAATCTGTATATTGAGCCGTTTGCTAGAAAAATCAGACAAAATCCTCTTATCTCGCCCTTTTGCTGCAATGGCTGGGAAAATAAAATCTCTTTATATGCAGACTACTTACTGATATATACTAATAACCTGCCTTTAGCTTTTAACACAGTTAAAGATCTTGCCGAACAATTTGGAAGGATATCAGGGTATCGGATTAATGTGGGGAAAACAGAAACTATGCAGTGGAATATGGAAGTAGGGTCAATATCAAACAAGCAGGAAATACGGTACCTGGGCATTTTAGTGACCCAAAATTTGAAGGACTTAGTGGAAAGGAACGCATGAAAGTTATTAGTGGAATGTAAAGCTATGCTACAAAAATGGGCATATCTCCCTTTGACGATTCTCAGGAGGATAAATTTAATTAAGATGTTTATTCTGCCCAAATGGAATTTTGTGTTTTCAGCTATACCTTTGGCAATGCATAAGGGATACCTGGATAAAACGCAGCAAGCAATAAGTAGTTTTATTTGGAATTCAAAGGGGCCGAGGATATCATGGAAAAAATTATGCAGAAGAAAGGAAAAGGGAGGGCTGGCTCTACCTGATTTGACATATTATGCGTGGGCTTTCTTGTTTAAAAACTCAAGGATGTTGTTTCTGTCACCAGACGGTTCAGCAGTGGGCAGAACGTATAAGGCAATGGTTTTATCTGTGAAAGGGGCCTCAAAGTCTTTTCTATTTAAATTCGGCGACCCTAAATTTTTCAAAAAAGTTAAACTAAAAGTACTGCAAGGAATGGCAAGGAGCTGGTATCAGCTGAGTCGACGGTTGGGTGTACACTATTACACCAATCAGGCCCCTATCTGGGATTCCCCGGGCACCCCAGAATGCTGTCAAGATATCCTAGCATTGCCACTCAAAAGGGCAGGTGTGGAAAGGTGGGTTGAGCTTGCGTGAGAGGGTATTTTACTTTTTTGGGATGATTTGGTAAGAATAACGGATGGATCACTGTCCAGGTTAAAATATCTACAGATAAGAGAGTGGGAAAAAGAAATTAAGGGGGGATTGGGAGTGGTAAATGCTTTGGAGGATTCTTTTTTAGATCTGGCGGACTCGGCACCTGTGAAGAGGTTGGCGGTTTGGTATTGGGAAATATTAGAAACTCTTGATGAGAATTTTGTCCTACCAAACAAGCTATGGGGCAAGGCGATGTCAGGCGACAAGATTGGGTCATGGTGGAAGAAGTTGTTTGTGACTCTGTATGAAGTAGTGAAGCCTGCCCCATTAAGGAAAAACCATCTTTATACTCTACACAGAGCGTATATATCTCCGGCAAAACTTGCCAAGTTTAAGAAGGGGGAGGTGATTAAATGTCCGAAATGTGGCGAGCCGGGAGCAACGGATATACATATGTTCTGGGATTGTCCCGCTATTCGGTTGTTTTGGGAGGAGGTTTTCAGGGCATTATCATCTATGCTAGGCTGGAAAATTAATGTATCACTCCCACTGATTACATTTGGGCAGCTTCAGGATGAGGGTATATGGAGCAGGGTGAATAAAGCTAATCGCACATTTTTGTTTTATGTAATTGTGTTGGGCCGGAACGAAATCTGCAAAAATTGGATGAAGGAGCACCCTCCGAGCTATACAGATTGGTTTAATGCAGTTCTTTGTGCGGCGAATATGGATCTAAATGTGCAGGGCTCTAAGAGAAACGTAGAACTGTGGTCATCATTATTAGAATGGGAGGGTGTAGTTTGAATCTGTTTTCCTGTTAATATCTGCCACTTTGTGACTATGTGATGTTGGGTTGGTTGTTTTCTCTGTTTAGTCCAATGATTAGCCACCATTTGATGCTCCTGCAGGTTTGCCTAGGCAGACCGGGAGATACAAAGGTGCATCCCTTGACTTGAGTCTCTCTTCTTGGTCAGAGGGTGAGAAGGTTACAGGAATTAAGAGGTGGCTCAGTAAGCGGGGTTGAATGAGGAAAAAAAAAAAAAAAAACTCCACCCTCACGCCAACAGAAATACGCCCACACTATCACGACACACACATCCACGCGGCGGTCTTTCAACCGCGGTATTCCATTGGCGGTACACACCGCCGCACTCAAAATACACACACATCTCCAAAACACTGCCACATTGGACAATTCAAAATACACACACCTGAAACACATACACACACCACTCCCACACACCCAACACAATATAAAACACCCACCCACAAACTCCTACGACCACAATTCACGAACAAAGGCCAGATAGACAGAGAGCACAGCAACTGAGAACCCCACCACACAGAGGCACACAACACCATCACCCATACAACATTACACGCACAAAACACCACACACCACTACACATCAACACACACATCAACACTTACACCACCCCACACATCACCCACACCACCCCATGTCACGCCAAAGACATCCCCGCTTTTCCGAGGAGGAGCTCAGGGTCATGGTGGAGGAAATCCTACGGGTAGAGCCACAGCTATTTGGCTCACAGGTGCAGCACACATCCATAGCCAGGAAGATGGAGCTATGGCAAAGAATCGTGGACAGGGTCAACGCTGTGGGACAGCATCCAAGAAATCGGGAGGACATCAGGAAGAGGTGGAACGACCTACGGGGGAAGGTGCGTTCAGTGGTCTCCAGGCACAACATCGCGGTACAGCGGACTGGCGGCGGACCCCCACCTCCTCCCCCACAACTAACAACATGGGAGGAGCAAGTCTTGACCATCATGCATCCAGAGGGCTTCGGAGGAGTCGGTGGAGGAGTGGACACTGGTAAGTCAAATCTCAACATCTCATATCCCCCACCCTACCTGCATGCTATCACACACCCCCACCCTCACCCCCTCCCCTAACACTCACACTCCTCACTAATGTCCTAATAACACAATCCACTCATCCCAACACCAAGCCCTGCATGACACAACTAAGCATGGTCACCCCTTACCAAAGCATGCTCACTGCACATACCCAGAACAACCCCCTAACCATCATCACACAAACCCACACACAGGAATGCTTACACTGGGGTACACAAACACCCACCCATTGCACACCATTACACACACACATGCAATAATCATGCTCTTATATCCCTGCAGGACCACTAAGGAACGTCACCACACCGAAGGGTTCAGACAACTCCACTCCACCCACAGAAGAGGCCCACAGTGACGACAGCAGCTCTGCCCTACTGGATCCTGATGACCAGCCCGGACCATCGTGGGCCTCGGGACAGTCGGTTCCCCTTGCACAGGCACAGCCCAACACTGACTTTCCACCCTCTGGTAACACCAGCACAACACCCATACAGAGGGCCCATACCTCCGTGCCCAGGACACGTCAATCAGCAGTGTGTCCACCACTACAGGGAACCCAGGATAACCCACCACCCCAACAACAACAGGGACCTGGGGGCAGTGGTAGTGGGCACATGGTCCAGGGGACGGAGGCACAGGAACCCAGGGGAACTGGGAGGGCTGCTGTGGGACAGGGGGCGGACAGGCCAAGGGAACCCACTCTCCACGAGGCCCTCTCCTCCATCATGGGAGCATACCACCACTCCCAGGAGACGATGGCGACGGTCCTGGACAAGTTTCAGGAGACCCAGCGCCTGCAGGAGGAGCAGTATTTGGGGTTCAGGGAGGAGCTCAGAACCATCAGCTCCGCCCTGGGCACCATCGTAGGGGTGCTGAAGGACATACAAAAGACCATGAGGGACACCGTGGCACTCCAAGGGGCCCCTGACACTAGCCAGGACGATGAACTGCCCACCACATCCCCGGCGCTAGTGGACAGGAGGCACCACCACAGGACCACCACACCAGCACCCCACCCCCTGCAGACGGACAACCACCACGCAAGCGGTCCCTGAGATCCAGGAACAGGACAGAGCAAGATGGCAAGACCCCCGCCAGGAAATGAGACCACCCTGATTGTCCTCCCACAGTCCCACTTTGTTACCCTGTCCATACTGAAACTGCCCCAGCTCCACTTCCTATGCCCATATGCGCAGTGCACTTGTGTGACCAATGGACTGGACTCTGCCATGGACATTCCTCCATTGTCCCCCATCACCATATTACTACCCCCCTCCATTTTTGAGCACTTAAATAAACACCCTTGAACCACAAAACAATCTGGAGTCAGTCTGTGATTTGGTAAATATGTATAATCAATGACAGTGTCAAAATGCGTTTCCAATTGTAAAGCCAACATACCTAGGTCACACATCACAAGTCCTTGAAGGATGAAAGCAGATGACACACGTTGCTAACCACACCTGTGAAACCGTAATGGAAAGGTACAACTCAGTGACCAAATACTGCTATGAAATGACAGACAGGATAGAGGTAGAAGTGTGAAAGTGAATGTAATGGTAAAAAGAAAACTGTTCTCACCTGTATGTCACTGGAAATATTGCTGTATGACTGACTCCCTGTTGTCCATGTCTTCTTCCTCAGCGTCCTCCTCATCACTGTCCACAGGCTCCACAGGCTCCACAGCTGCCACAACACCATCATCTGGACCATCCTCCTGCAGAAAAGGCACCCAGCGTCGCAAAGCAAGATTGTGAAGCATCGAGCAGGCGATGATGATCTGGCACACCTTCTTCGGTGAGTAGAATAGGGAACCACCTGTCATATGGAGGCACCTGAACCTGGCCTTCAGGAGGCCGAAGGTGCGTTCGATCACCCTCCTGTCCGCCCATGGGCCTCATTGTAGCGTTCCTCTGCCCTGGTCCTGGGATTCCTCACTGGGGTCAATAGCCAGGACAGGTTGGGGTAACCAGAGTCCCCTAATAGCCACACACGGTGCCTCTGGAGTTGACCCATCATATAAGGGATGCTGCTATTCCGCAGGATATAGGCGTCATGCACTGAGCCAGGGAACATAGCATTTACCTGCAAGATGTACTGGTCTGTCAAACATACCTTCTGTACATTCATCGAATGATAACTCTTCCTGTTCCTGTACACCTGTTCACTCCTGTGGTGGGGGGACCAAAGCTACATGGGTCCCATCAATAGCACCTATGATGTTGGGGATATGTCCAAGGGCATAGAAGTCACCTTTAACAGGGTGAGGATGGGGGTGGGGGTGTTGCGTGTGTGTCCCCCTGACTTTTGCCTACCCCCTCCCCTATGTCGTAGGTGCAGTACTCACCGTTGTCTTCGGCGCCGCCGTTGCTGGTGTTCGTAAATGGGCAGGTAGGATTAGTAATTCCGGCTCCATGGTGTCCTCCTTCCTCGTGGGATGTGTAGAAGGTGAGCGTTTTCCCATTGAAAAAGCTATTTCCGCCGTGTTTTTATCCACGGTTAATCCGCCCCGGAAAAGGTGGCGGATTGGCGGGTTGTGATACTGTGGGCGGTACATTGTCTCCCACCAGTCTGTTGGCGGTAACCGCCGCACTGCTTGTCTGTACCGCCGTGGCGGTCGGAGTGTTAAAGTGGCTGTCTATGTTGGCGGTTTCCGCCACGGTTATGATTCCCTTTTTTTTGTCCGCCGGCCTGTTTGCGGTATTACCGCACCTTTAACACCGTCCGCCAGGGTTGTAATGACCCCCTATCTGCTTATGCCTTAAAAAGTAAGAATGAGGGACAGGTCGATGTAAGAGGAGAAAGGAGATATAGGAATACAAGGATGAAAAATAAAGAGGTGTGGAAAAAAGGGACTAGGATGGAGAATAACGAAAAAGTTGTAAAGATCAGAGAACCAAAGGTAGCGATAAGAATGGGGAGAAAGGAAGAAGGGGAAGCAAGAATGAGAAGAGGAAGGACGAACAAGAGGATTATAGAGGTTAAGAAGTGAGGGAAGTGTGGGGGGAGAGAACCAGGACGAGGAAAGTAAGAAGGCACAAGTACAAATGAGGGGGAGTAGTGTTGGAGTCAGGAGTGGAAGAAAAAAGGGATGAGAGAACAGAGGAGATGATATGGTGAGAAGAAGGAAGAGTGGCCAAGGGAAGAAAGTGCAGATGTAAGGGTGAGTGATGGGGAAAGAAAGGAAAAGGAATGGAGAGTTGACGAACCAAGTAATGTGGCTGGAATTCAAGGGAGTATGAATAGGGTGAAGAGGCAGAATGGTGTGATGGGGAATATGGAAGAACAAGGTGAAAAAGAAGAGGAAGGAAGTGAGGAGCGAGGGATCACAGAGGGACAGAGAAGCACAGTGAAAGGATAATTTGGAGACAGAATCAATTATGCAAAGAGAGAAGAGACAGATATAAAAAGTCAGGGGAAAAGGAAATGCTGAGGCAGGGTAAAGGAATCACAGGTGCCAATGAAAGAGAGGACATCAGAGAAATGTTTTGGAGGCCACCACTGCAGGATAATGAACCTGCCTGCCTGTGGTGTGCAAGCAAGCTTTCTTGATAATGGGATTTGGGGAGCAGCCGATCAGGGAGTGGTGCAGTCAAGATGACTGCAGGTGTTTTTTGGGCTATAACACATTAGGGTATATATGTCAGCCATTTTGGTTTCTTGCCACCATTTTGTAAAGGTGACACGGGTGGGGTACTTTAGTGATGAGAGCTTTGTGGAGGAAAGTTATATCCTACAGGAGAGTATGGCCAAGGAGAAAGTTGCCCAAGAGCTGCAGCTTCTGGGGGAAGCCGGGCGCTTAGATCATCTGGTAGCAGGGAAGGAAACAGGAATAAGCTGCCAGGCACATCGGGTGATGGACAGGGTGGCTGCAGTGGTTTTGGCATGTTCCCCATTGCTGAGGGCTAAGAGCAGTGTCCACTGTAGCCAGGTATGTATGCAGGTTAGTTTGAGGGTTGAGGAGCGGCCCTGAAAGGCTTGCGTGGAGGCTGGGAGCAATGAGGAGGACAGTCATACAGTTTGAAGAGGGGCGGGGGACGGTCAAGCCACATGGCACCATGTCAGGCAGGCCGTAGACCCGTCCGAAAGAATTTCCAGATGGGGTTTTAAAGGAGGGCCGGCGTGGAGTCCAGGGTAAATCCAGTCCGAGTTGGGGGCCAGGACCGACCTGCAGGGGGCAGACAGGAGGGTCAGCAAGGCTTTAAAGCAGGTGGGATGTGCAGCAAGGACCAGCGGAGAGCGGGCAGGGGAAGGGGCCCAGAGGCAGCAGAGCAAGGATGGCAGCATGGCCTTTATCAGGGCTGTAGTGGTGAATGAAGGAGTGAGAGGTGCAGATAATGGGCTGGCTGCACGATGGTGGCCCCCAGGGTGCCCACAAGGGTGGGCCTGGGAGACAATGTCATCAATAATGAACAGGCAGGCAGTGGGCCATTGGAGAGGAGGCGGCCTCCTATATCTATCTTATAACAGTATGGGCTGGCTAGAAAAGGGGCCCCTAGGGCCTCTAAGATCAGTGGGCAAATAAAACTTTCTGGGGGACAGGATTTAGTGAGCAAACAGGGTTGGAGACGGGTGAAGCTCTGCGTTGTGACACAGAAGTGGCAGCCCACAGAAGCCCCACCTTAGCCTTTGTGACTGCCCTGCTTGAGTGGAGCAATGAGGATGAAGGAATATCTGCGCAGGAGCGTGAGGGGCCAGGGCCCTGGGTGCCAGGCGGGCCCAAAGACACTGAGAAGAAGGCACCCCAGGAGAGTTTAATTATGGGTTAGAAGAGACAGGAGTGTTACGCCTGCACGCCAGGGGACATTCAGTTTCTGCAGTCGCAGACAGTACAAAGGATATCCCAGGTGCCCTGGGTTCTTACATGACAAAGGGGCAAGATGAGGACATGAAGCAGGTAGGGGAGGCTGATGTCAGGAGCAGCAGGTGGGTTTGGTTGCCAGAGGATGGAGTGCAGCCAGGGATAGGGGTGAGGGTTACCATGACTCTTGACCTTTCATTTCTCTTTTAGTCCAAACACAGAAGCAGTCCAGCAGACTCGGGAGAGTACAGTGTGGCTCACACACCTCAAGATGAAGCACAAGCAAGGCACAGCGAAGATATGACAACCACTGTCCAATGAAAGTTTGGTGTAACATCAGCAGTGCTTCAGATGCAAAGGTTTGGAGCAGTTTCCGGTGTGGAAGACTACAGCACAAGGCATCCCACGATGGTGGAGCGGCCAAGAGGGTACATAGCGGCCCCTTTGTTATGCCATGGAGAGCTCAAATGTGTTAGGACACGAGGTAACACAATACTGGCAGGCAACAGCAAATGCACAGTTGGCGCCCAATGAGATGGTGGTAGGTGAAACATAGTTAGATTATGATGAAGCAAGCGTAGAGGAGGGGGAGATGGTGGCAGCATGGTCTGGATGGTGCTGGTGTTTCAGGCATAACTACTTTGTACATGGTGTTTTGCAGGATTCATCCGATCCACAGGAGAAACATGGCAAGAAAGGTGGTCATGGGGGACCTTTGCAACTAGGGAGGCAGCAGGCTCTGTAGTCGACGCGGACCTTGATGCCAGGTAAGGCACAAAAGACCCATGGATAGGTTACGGTGTTGGTCTTGAACGGGGTGGATGAATAAGAGGAGCATGAGTGAGGAGGCACAAGGTTTAGAAATGGTTTATACGTGAAGGACACCGGAGTGGGCATGGAGGAGCAGGGTCAAGACAGTAAAGAGGAAGGACTTCATACCAAGAAGACCGACATATCAGCCAAGGTTCAGTCAACCATGGGGACAGGCCAATCTGAAGGGGTGCAGCAAACATCACAGGACAACACATCAGCTATGGGGGTGGCATACACAGACTGGGATGAGAACGCAAAAGGGGAGGGTATCAGAGCAAGAAATTGCAAATGAAAAATTTGCTGTATATGGGGGTCACAAAGTTAGGCAGTTAAGTCATTGCACCACAGTGTTTCAGCAATACAGCAATACGACAACAATTCATATTATATTCAGGGACTTTGGGATTAACCCAGCTTCTGGTCGCCAGTAATCAGTATTTTGTAAGGCTGATTGGGGTCATTTGGGCTTGCCACTCAAACCAATCTGAGCCTGTCCAACTAAATCAGCTCTGAATCATTTTAAAATGCCCGGGGGTCGTCAGGACATGTCACTAGACTTGTCACCTGCTATGCCTGTGATTACCCTAACTCTCTAGGAGGAGTTTACCAACTTTGCCCTCTTCAACCCAGCGGATCTCTGCTCACCCCTGTTCAGCACTTTTGACAGCTTTCTATCCTCTCTGTCTCTCTATCGAACTGAATTGTTGGAATTGCGGAGAGGGGGAGACTGAAACAAGTACAAAAATATGAATAGGAACTGTATCCTAGTTCCATATTGACTGTATAGTTCATTTATCATTTTGCATTTGTGATTTAAGGGATGGGGAAAATGAAAACAACTGGATCTAACCCAAGGTCCCCCCAGGCCGTCCCCCACATTACACCATTGAGGGGTTCCTGACATGGCCGCTGGGAGTGGCATCCAAAGAGATCGAGTTACCAGAAAGATGGTTATTCTTATCCAGGGACAGTTCAGCCCTTCCCTTTTCGGGGCCCACCAGCCTCCAAGAGGGGTCCGCCACGTCCTTTGTGTTCTGTGACCTTTCGACAGCTTGTCCACAGGAGGATGGTGGGAAGAGGCACAGGTAGTCTTTTCTTCACCTCTGAGTGGGGTTGCAACAGTAGAAGAGCCCAAGGGGGACATCACCCAGCCCAGACCTATTGCCAGTCTGAGGTGTAAGCACAGGAGACAAGCAGCCATCTCCCAGAATGAAAATGCCTTAATTAGTGTGGATGTGCAGGCAGAGCCCCCAGAAATCCTGCCTTTGACCGACTTAGGCCCCCATTGTGATTTCTTTGTGAAACTAGAAGGGTTAACTTCAAGGACATTCCACAACATAGTTACTCGCATGCGCAAGGTGGAAGATCTCACAAGCCATTATAGTGATTCTATGACCACAATTTGCTCATCCCTATACACTCTTAGTAGTTCCAGGAGATCCTCATTTGAGCAGGGTGTTGTATATATTGTCTCCTGTTTGGCTCTGCTGAATAACTCCATCCCCTCTTATTTGAGAAGTGGGGGCCAGTGAAATAATCACACGGGTTCCATGGCAAATATCGCTCTTCCTTCTTTTCTTCTCCCCCCCACCTGTCTGCCCCTATTCTCGGCACTGCATGATGCCCTCGCCACACCCTTAAGAACATTTCCTTCACAGACCCACCTACAGAGAGGGAGGGGCGCTTCGGAGCCCACTATCCCCCCGTGAGGTCCAACCCAAGTGAGGTCCCTAGTGAAGTCACTATTCAACTTCCCCCCGCTGCCCCTCCTTATGTTTTAGTCATGGTCAATGTTCCTCCACTCAAAAAAGAGGTTACGGAGAGCTATCCGCAACTTAAAAACAAAGTCCTGCACTGGATCTCTAAAAAGATCAAGGTAGACCCGTTTCTCACTAAGAAAATAATTATGGTCTGGAGATTGGGCTGGATAGGACACACCTAAAAATTCCACAGGTGACTGTATTGTAATCAAATTTTCCAACACCTGGCGGGCGGGAAATATTTAAGGGAGATCTATACAGGTGTCTGTCCCAAATTATACCATCTCCTGTTTCCCTTTGGGCTTTATAAACATCCTACCTTGCCCACCGAGGGGAGGCTTGACAAGAGAGGGATTTCTGTTGTTCAGGGGACTGCAGCTCATTGTCCATCTTTGCCTGCTCAGGCTCTTAGCTTACCCCTGAGCAACCGCTTTGAGCGACTATCATTGCTGGATTCCCAGGACTGACTGGGGCCAGGGGCAGACAAACCTATGAACCTTGTCTCTCAATTCCCTTCTGGCACCTTTAAGGTCTTGAGCTGGAACATAGTGGGAATTAAAGGGAGACTAGTAGATTATGAGTGTACTGACCTCCTGTGCCTCTTGGACATTATGGAGGTCATTTTGACCTCAGCGGTCTTTTGACAAGACCGCTGAGGGACCGCTGTGCTGAAGACCGCTCGGCGTATTATGACTGCTGGCAGCCCTCCGTCCTTTTCCGGACGGAGAGCCGCCAGCAGCCATACTGGCGGGCGGCGGGGAAGTGGAGGTTGCTCCACCTCCACAGCCACGTCAACAGAACACCACCCACCGAATCACGTTCTGTGATTCGGCGCGGCGGTGTTCTGTTGATGGTGTGGTGGCGGCGGAGCAGCCCCCTTGGATCCCGTCCCCTCCCGGAGGATCAACGGACCAGGTAAGTTGATCGTCCATTAGGGGAGGGGTGGGGGGTGTTGTGTGTATGGAAATGAGTGCGTGTCTGTCTGTATGTATGTCTGTATGGATGTATGCGTGTATGTCTGAATGTGGGTGTGTGCTTATGACTGTGTGTGTGGCTGTTGGCATGTATGTTGGTGTGTGCGGGTATGTGTGTTGGTGGTGCCTGCGTGCGTGTCGGGTGTGAATGTGTAATGTAATGTTAGGGGTAGGGGTGGGGAGGGGGGTCCTGCCACCATTGAGGGCCAGATGGGAGGGAGATGTGGGGACCTTAGGTGATGGCGACTGGGTGGAAGCGAGGATGGCCCTCGGGCATTAGCGATATCAATGAGATTATGCCTACTCCAATTCAAATACCTCCATAGGATCTAAATTCCCCTGAATGCCTATGGCACATAGGCTGGGCTCGCAGCACTGTGTTGCTATGCTGTGGGACCACTCTGGGTATCTTTTACCACATTATTTTGACATGCTCAGGTGTGCAGGCATATTGGATGCTGATAAGTGGTCATATGGGCCGGCTGCGGGGAATCACACTGGAACTTGATACCAAAATAGTGCTCTTGTAGATTATGGACTCTGTGGGACACACCATGTCTGTCCGGGCTCTTCTGGCAATGTCATATCTGGCAGCCAAAAAAGCTCCAGCCAGACCCCTGAGGGATGAGCAGGATCCATCTCTACTGGAGTGGGTTAGGGGGCTTGGCTTCCTGTGCTGCTCTTGAAAAATTTATATATAAAGTGAGGGGAGTTCCACAGAAGTTTGACCGAATCTGGAGAATGTGGACTGAGAAGTCTGACTTCTGATGTCATGCTCAAATGTTACGGTGATGTGTGCCTCTGCTTCACTGGTTGTGATATATATTTTTCTTGTCTTTCTGCGAAATGTTCAGTAATACGCTTGATTTGTCCAATGTTTTCTATTGTGGCCCATGTGGCTTGAGTTCAAAGTTTGTTCTGTTCATGTTGCTAACCAATAAAAGCAATAAAATGTGTCATAGAAACAGGTGGTATGGGAAAAACTGCAGATGGAAATACAAGAGAGCAGGATGGCAGGCCCTTTTAATGACAGGTCAATGGACAATTTCATTGTGTCCTCCATGGGAGTGGTTCCCAAGAAAGAGAAGGGCCAACTTAGGCTGATCCAAATTGTTCCCTGGCCAGAAGGGTGATCAATTAACAACTTAATGGTGGAGGACCTGCCTTCAGTGTCTTACTCTTCAGTGGTTATGGCAATGTCATTTGTAGAGAAAGTGGGAAAAGGGGTGGAAATGGCCAAGAGTGACATTGAATCTGCCTTCTGGTTGCTGCTGGTGCACTTTGATGACTTCCAATTGCTGGTGATTGAATTTACAGGACACTGGTATGTGGAAAAGGCTTTGCCAATAGGTTGCTCTACTTCCTGTGGTGCTCTATTTGAGCATTTCAATTCCTTCTTACGATGGTGGTTGTTCACATGTAGCACAGGACATGAGCTTGTAACACATTATCTGGATGACTTCTTTTTCGTGAGTCCACCAGGCTCGGTGAACTGCCAACGGCTGTTAATAAGTTTTCAGGAGCTCATGGGGGAAATTGGGATGGCACTCGCACTGCAGAATTGCTCTATTCCAAATATATATACACATATATATATTTATATATATATATATATCTACATATCTATATATATATATATATACTTCACTACTGCAACGCCGAGTTGTATCCAAGCTGTAGGTTCAGTCCTGGTTCTGTTCACCTTAATAGCATTATAGAGGTACGTAACCATATGTTTTGGTGTCCCATCCATAAGTATCAACTACAGGGTTTCCGTCTGTCAAAGCGCATTCAGGAATACCATCCAGTTCTCCCACACCACGCTTGCCAGTTTGCCATATTGCAAGAAGTGCCCACATTGCAAATGCTTCCTGTGCCTCCCGGAATGTGAGGAATGTCTCTCCTGGATAGAGGTCACCTAATGTCTCACATCCCCTGTCCCTTCAGCGCACTACCATAATGTCATCACTGATGTGACTAAGGGGAGAAGTGTCCAGATAACAAGTTCCTTATCAAGGGGTGGCTACTTCAATACCCTGGTTACCATTCGCTCCCACACCACTGCCACCTGTGTGATCAGATAGGGCACATCGTGTGGTGTATATGAACCAGGCATAAGCAGCACCAGTAACAAGTGTGCACAGTAAGTACCTCGTAATAGTCTCTTCTTCCAATTATCCTCCTGGCTGACCATTGGGATGCGTGGTTCAATTTGGAAGTGTAATATTAAAGTTATACGAGTCCCGCTTAAGGAGCAGTAGTGCCATCCGGCTCCTCTTCCCAATCCATACTAGTGAGATTAGGATCTTAAAAGGGGCTTGAAAAAACACACATCAGGGTATAGCGCACCTTTTGGATTGTATCAAGAGACCTGGGGAGAAACACCATTTTCACGACTGCGATTATCCCTGTGGTAGTGTGTTACAGAATTGAACTAATTTCATCCATCGGCCCATAGGATGCTCTATACTAGATTGACGCTGTTTATCCGGTGAGCCTCCCACTATAATGCTGAGATACAGGAAATTGGCAACCTCTCAGCACAGATCCATCTGTTCTAGATCCCTCTCTGGTGTCTCCCTCAGCACCCCCATTAGAAGGAGCAGCAACTTATGCCTGTTAATATGCAACCTTGCCACCACTCCAAAATCCTCTAAGTGTGTCAGCAGCAGCATACCTCCTCCGTGGGATGTTGCATATAGAACAGAACGTCAACGGCATATAGAGATATTAAAAGTGTGGAGTTCCCCACTGCCACACCAAAGTCATCCATCACACTTCGAAGCCTCGACGCTAGAGGCTCCAGTGACAGTGTTAACAGCAGTGGAGAAAGGGATCAGCCCTGTCACATGCCTCTCTGCACTTCCCACTCATCAGAGACTATTCCACTACTCCGCACACTGGCTCGAGGAGCCATGAACAGCAATTGCACCCACATACAGAGGTGTGGTCCAAAACCAATCTTATAAAGCACCCAGTAACAGATAAGTCCACTCCAGGATATCAAACACTTTAGTGATGTTCACCGATGCCAAGACCAACTCTTCCTCACTAGGATGTATAAAATGCATCACATGTACAAGCGACCGCACGTTAAGGACTGTGCTGCATCCAGGCATAAAACCACACTCATCACAGTGCACATACGTTCCACCTGGACACTATCCAATATTTTCTATCTATGTTGAGCATGGTGAGAGGTCTATAAGAATAAGAACTCATCACCCCAAAGCTTCAGGACCATACAGATCACACCCTCTCAGATGGTGGGGGGCAAAATCCCCCCTTCCCCCATCTCCTTAAACGCCTTGTGCTTCGTCAGCTGTGCCACGCACGCCTCGTAGAATTCCACCATGAATCCACCATCACCTGGCACTTCCCCCTATTCATTTTACCCATCCACTTCCTTATTTCTTCCAGGGTAATGTCAGCCTCTAAGTCCTCCCTTAGTAATGGAGACAGCATAGGTAACTCCAAACAGTCTAAATATCTGTCCAGTGTTACCTATATGTTTTACTAAGTGATTACTTCACTTTTGGAATAGCTACAGAAATATTTCTCCCACTCGTTTGAAATGTAATATCATATCGTCTGTAATGGCCAAAATGTGCCTTTTTTTCAGCGTCAACTGTCACATGACTGTTAATAGCTCTCCTGTGCTGTGATGTGTATTCCTTCCAGAAAGAGAACAAACATTTCTTCATGTTGGGAATGATGTTCCTATCCTGCCCATGATGGCTTTGGAGGTTATACTCAGCACTTCCTGGACTTCAAAGGGTAGCCATAGGGCTGTACCCAGTCCCTTTCCAACTTCTGAAGAAGCCTTCTCTGTCACTGACAAACGCAGCCCACACCTGGGCTTGCCCACCGTTTGCCTTCCTAGACAGATTGGAGCAAAACCAGGGAAAAGTGTAGAACTGAGCAGAACCAGTTTAGGGGTAGACAAAGAGGGCAGCCACCAAACACAGGCTGGAACTGGGTATAAAAGTATCACCCTTAGAACTTCTCATTAGAAAACTCATGCATCTGTGGGAACTCAGAACGGCCCTCCTGTCTGAAGTCTGAAGAAAGACTGCACCCAGGACCCCTGATGTGATTCCAAGGGTCAGTTGGCCACCCTCTGGTTTGAGCTATAGGAACGCCACAAGCTTCCAGAGGCCGTTCCTTGCATCTGCCAGCTGACTACCGCCAACTGGATCAGCTTGAACCAGCCTGAACCCTGCTTCCATCCTCTGCTGGAATGAGTCCTACACCCCAGGAGGTACCCCCAGGTCCTGGTGTTATGGTCTACTCCTCCAACTTCAAAACTGCAAAAACCAGACTCCAGGTGAAAAACAAAGGCTTTAGGCTCTTTGCATTGAAAAGAACTATCATCAGTCTGCTCATGAACAGACTTCACAAAGCACAGTGCCAAAATTACATACAATCGACAGCAAGATCAGCCCGGATACAGTTCACAGATTTCTTGCCGCCCCGAGCTCTTCCCATCGACAATGATCTCCCTGCTTTTCTCACCAATTTGAAATTCAGATTGACAACAATTGCAACTCCAACATGAAGTTCAGACCGAAGCCTGGCACTTCAGCAACCCATCATCAATGAGTCCCTATCCAGATGCAGCTAGCAGCCTGACTGCCGATGACCTTGTTAACGAGAGCTCCTCATGTGAAAGATTGGACTAAGTTAGAAGGTAGACCTTCCACTGGGGTGAACTTGGTCCCTGTATTTAACCTGCGCTCCATCACAGTCACACTTAACTTTTGACTTGGACCCGGTCTACTGTGACCAGATAACAGCAATTAGTGCATTGTGCTTTTTGTTGCCATATTTACTGAAATTTTTGGAAAATCTTATCTCCAGCCTACTTATTGGATTTTTTCCATCTTGATATCATTTTGTTTATTAAAATGTACCCTATTTTTCTATATTGGTCTGGGATTTTTATGTTGTGTTTTTACTTCATTACTGTTTGAGTTCTGTATAAATACTTTACACATTGGCTTTGAGTTAAGCCTGACTGCTTTTGTGCCAAGGGTTAAGCAAAGGCTAATTTAGTGTCTCTCTCACCCTCCTCAACTAATAATCACATTTCTTACAGAATGGTGGGCCGTTATCTGTTCAGACCTTAGCCGGGAGACAATAGACTCTTTCTGAACTTGTGCAAGACTTCTTTTCTTGAGGCTGATCAAACTACCTCTACTTCTAGGTACTTACTGAATTCATCCTTCGGGGAAGCAAGTGAAATCTGCACTCTGTTCCAAGGTTTGGTCAGTATCAGTTCAAGTGATGGTCAGTACCAAACTTTCTTTGCTGGTTGCTTTGTCGAATGAAATTGCCCAGTTGCTCTGTCAAAGGAAAACAACGAGCTATCATACCTTCTACTTGCTGGTTTGTCTCTGGGAACCAGACTTTCAGACTGATATTATCTTGGTTTGAACAATCTCTTAGTTTGTCGCTTCCTGATCTTCCAAAGTAAGGAGACTGCTTCAGTGACCATGCTATTCTTAGCTGCCACTTCAGACACATGCATTTCTGCCTATGGATCTGGGAGGGATCAAGTTGATTTAAGTTTATGTGCATTACCTGCCAGCAAGATAGTGCAACCGTTACTGACCTTGCAACACACTTCTGAGATCGCAATATTCCAATTGCTAAAGATTGGAGAGATTTGCTTTGCTGTGAAATTTTCTTCCCTGAGATTATCGTCAATCTCAAATGCAAAAAACAAGAACAGAAATAGCTGGTCCGGAAATTTAAATACACCTACACATGGAGCATCGTGCCCACTAACTGCAATCCAACTACAGCACAGAAAGAGATCTGCCATGTTTCCAGCCCATTTTATAGGAGGCAACTTGAGAGATAATATTTGTATAGTTCTTCAGGGGACCATAGGTGTGTTGCCCAGTGTAAAAGGTGCTGTCTGAATATTCATCACTATCACAAATTGATAAATTTTACTTTGTTTACAATTCCAATGAAACGAGGCACTAATATTTTTAAGTTTTGGGATTAATTTGTTTCTTTTTTTGTTAAAATAAATTAGTTTCCAATATTTCCTCAGTGTATCCATTACCACCAGCAGCCAAGACAAGCAGAATGTTACGGAATATTCATTCCTCAGGGTTTTCATAATTGATCCCACTGTGACTCCCATATTCGAGCTGACTAAATTGTCAGTTTATGCTCATATTATGGTATCTGTATTTCGTTGAAGGGGGTTCCCAGCGCGAATATTATTAACTTCCTATTGAACCGTTTAAAGTTGCCTTATTCTCATTCCATTTTAGAAGTGGTAACATGAATGATAATAACTTGGTCTTAGGTAGTTTACATTGCAGTTTTTCGCTATGTAAATAACATCTGTTACTTTTATTCAATTCAGTAATCTTTATTTTATCAACCCCGAACGGATACAGAGCTTTGATAGACGAAGTTGGGGTATGAACCTTTGAACTCCAGGCTACACGCTTCTGCTGTGACTGCTTAACTCCTCATTAAATAGCACCAACTATTGACAGCACAAGGGTCACTGAGTTACAGAAGACACTCCTTTCTAAAAGAGGTAAATGCCAGATCTTCTGAGACAATTGAAGTTATGTGGGATAACAGACAGGCATATAACTCGGGAAGGGCTTAGTAAGACTATGTCCCGCTACTATTGGTTCCATCCAAGGTTTATTCGAGTTGCACATCTGATGCTTAGAGAACTGTTCTCCTGGGCTATCCATACGAAACTACGAATAGCAAGGGATAGTCAGGGTAGTTTAACGTTCCTTGGGCTGGTAAACCTTGACACAATATGATCAAAGAAAATCCACATGAAGCAATGATAGCCATATCTTCTTGACACCTTGGGTGAAGCCACCCCACTGGAAGCAGGACAAACAGCAAAGGAAAGCTTCTGATGCAGAGGTGGTGATCCACATCCTTTCATGGAGGCATCAACAACAAACCACCCATCTCAATAAGAAGTATCAACACTGCCGTTCCCAGAATCTATTTCTACAGGAGGTAACATCACTGCATTTCACAGCATTCAGCTCTACAGTAAGTGATATTACTTGTGTCTGTCAAAATCACCTTTAAAAGAAACTGGTCTGACAATCGGACCTCATTTCTTGGTGTTCATCTTTACAGAAAGTGACATCACTACATTTCCAAATATTCTACTTGAAAGAGCTTATTAGAATTGAGTGCTGTCCCTCGTTTCACAAAAGTCATCAGGATGTGACAAGTTTAAGTTTTTAAAAGTAAAAGAGTGAAAAACTAACATAGAAAGCTACATTGACACAGCATTTTAATGTGCAATTACTTGTATTTCAGAGTTTGACTTAGGTGCCTTTCGAAATAACTCACATTAGAAGACTAAAACTGATGTTAAAATATAATTTAGACTCTAGACTATCAGTGCACATAGACACAATACTGAATTTCTCGTGATTAATGAATGATTATGAGTTTACAAATATGTGCAAGTAAGAAAAATGCACTTCTCTGTTATGCTTAATGAAATGCAGTAAAACGTTTTTCCATTACTATGAAATATATTCTTCAACCTGCTGAAATATTATTAATGATGAATTTATAGGTTTGCATATTGTATGTGTTTTAGTCAAATGTATTAAATTACATGATTTTATAATTTCCTTTGTGTTAGCATAAGTTAGGCCTGCTGAGCTTTCATTTTGCAGTCACGTAAGTGTTGATTTATTTTTTTCATAACGTGAGGTCTTCTTTCAGATATTTGTTCCAATGAGAAGAAAAGTCCTTTTTGTAATATGCCCCTTTGTTTAAATGTGGAAAGTTTCATTCCTTTGCCCTTGAGAAAAGAACATTTCAGGAACGTGGACTGAGTTTGTAAATATTTGTCTCAAACCTGCTTGGAGTCACACGACAGGGAGATGTTCCCATGACACAACTGGGAAAAAATTTGACTGTTTCAATTTGGAGTCGTATGACAATTCCTCATTAGATGATGTCTAGCCAACAGAAATTATACCTTTGGCAAATCAAATTAGTTTGTGAAATTTGAAATAATGATGGACATTCGATCTTTGGTCAGTCTGCACCATTTTCCTGAGGAGTCCTAAACAGACCTTTGCAGTTTGCAGAGGTTGTCCTGATGCTTGCTGATTTTGATGTCTTGCTGATGAAGATTCCCTGTATGCTGTACCCTTGCAGAGGTATCGCCCTCTCTGCCATTTGCCCTTACCCTTGAAATGTCATTTTTAGAGTTAGTCATTGTTTTATTTGGCCCTTCAGAAGACTCATAACTGAGCTTCTGATATGCTGGTACTTTCTCTTTTTACCTATCTTTTGCCAAATTTGGTTAGTGACCTGCAGTCCAAGATTATTTTTTTCCAAATTATTTTAATACTTTTGTATTTTTTGTCTTTTGCTCACCTGTGCTTCTCTCCATACACGAATTTCCCTGATTTGGTTGGTTGTAGGGCTTGACCAGCTAAAGATTAGTGACTCGGGTAAATTTGAATTGCCTAATGATTGTAAATTCTGAGGAGCAAGTCATGTATGCGTCTCAGATATTCTTATCAATGTTATGTATTATTTTACTTGAATGCTTAGTTTTATTAATGTTAGTTCACCTGAGTTTATTTCGATGCCTTGGGCAACCTTTGGTGATTATGTACCTTTATAACTTGGTTTTGCGCACTGTCTTCATGACTTTGAGCTTGTGGTTGTAATACATTTTTTAACTTTATTCCTGGTTGGAGTTTTCCTTCAGAGGCCACATTGATCATGGTGTCTAAATTGTTTGGGGTGTTGTTGAAATGTTGTTGATGTTCACCACAGTACTTACTGGGTATAAGGGACAGTCAACCTCGGTGAGCATTTGATTCCTGCGAAGGAAGGAAAATGTGTCCGCAAACTCTGCAGTTAAATGGCATCACTGGTTCTGGTTTTTCGTAGAAGAAGGCAGACAAGTGGACCTCATTACCTCTTTGCTCTTCCTCATAACATTCATCAGGAATGAGGTCTCCACCTCCCAGAAATAGCCAATGGCAAGCAAATAAACATAATAAATTGAAGTGAGATTTGCTTCAGTAAATTGTCGCTCATATTAGGATCAACATTTCACTGCAACATTCCACATCTATAATCCCAGTGAGTGGAAGAAACTTTCAATAGACAGGCAGTTGAAGAAACTTTCAGTAGATATGGACCAGAGGCCCAACACTTCCCTTTATTAGGATTTAATTTTGCGAGAATGGGTGAAGCCAGAAATGCTGCATAGCATAGGCTTATGGCACAAAGTATACCCTCTACTGCGTTTCACAGTGGACTTTCCAGAGATATTAAAAATGGATTCTCTTCTCTACAGCCTAGGAGGGTACTTCTGAGTCACCACACAACATGCAGCTCCCACTTAATCAGTGGATATAATACAGTGAGTTCCATCAAGCAAGTTAATTGTGAATCCATGTCTGCATTAAGTTTAGAGACTAAAGCTATGTGTATACAGTGCAATGATTGCTGAAGGATTTCCATTCTTTGGTCCAGGTTACAGAGAAGGTGGAAAATGGAAAGACAGCTGTAGTTGGCTTCAGATGTTGCAACTAATAGCCTTGAAGCAGTAGTTTTGATAACATTTTCTGTGGTGGCTGGAAGGTGTTAATACTGGTTGCATTCTTGGAAGGGAGATGCTGCTTACAATGCATCTTTATGAGACTTCTTTTTCTGGGTCAAAAACCTTTTGGACAGAAATTGGTTGAGCTTGTAAAACAAAGTCAAGCCTTTCTACACTCTTCCTCCTCTAATAATATGGAGGTACCCTCCACAAAAGCTCCCCCAATCTTCCCATCTCCTCAATTTATACCTCAATCTCACAAACATCATTCTCCCACCCAAGAGGCCTTCCTGACTTTCTAAAGGGTGGTTGTTCTAGATCCAGAGTTGTAATCTCCCAGACTGGGAACATTTTTCTTCCATGCCAGTGTCTGGGAGGCATATATTACTGACAATTGGATGATGGCATTCAAAACATTTACACCCTTGAATTCTCTCCCCAGGGTACAGGGGTGAGGAGGATATCATGGCTTGTCCGGCACCTCCAGAAGCAGGCTCTTCAACAAGAGTATTTGAACCTTCAGAAAGCAAGGAGCAGTTGTCCCAAAACATCAGTGAGAGTGGATGCTAGGTATATTTTCATCCTCATTCTTTGTTCCAAATAGATGGCTCTTCCCATCCAATAATCAACTTGAAAGATTCCATCTCCTTCATTTAGGATATAGGATTTCTGTATGATCTTATTTCAGGATAGTCTCCTTATTGTGTTCCTCATGGTATTTGTAAGGAACTATATGACATCTAGGGGCACAAATAAATATGATGAGAGCATTGCCTCAAAGATTCTTCTTATTTGCAATCTCCTCAGGGCAATACCTATTCTGAGTTCTACTCTTTGGCTTGAAATTAGTTCTGAGGGTGTTCGTCCAATTGTTGGTTCATGTGGATTGACTTCTGCATGAGAAGAGCATTTTTCATCAGCCTCATTAATACTGTGTTTCTACCATTCACTCAGACACAGACACCTCTGGTGTGTTCCATGCTTCAGGAATTTGAGTGGATTAGCAATCAAAAGTAGGCTCACCTGGTCCCATCTCAATATTTTGAATTTCATAGGAGCTTTGTCTGACACAGGTGTGCGAAAATGTTTCTCCTTTAAGAGCTAGCACTCCCATTCAGGTATTATTGAAAGTAGTGGTTACCGTCCTGTGGTCCGGGGACACCTGGGGGTCCACAAAGCCTCCTCAGGTGGTCCTCGACTGCTTAGAAAATTAAATAATATGAACAGATTAATAAAGTGTATATTAATAGAGGAGCTAAGTGTACAATTGGAAATATTAAAACATACAGTAAATGTCAAGGAATTTGAAAATTGAAGGTTAAAAATTAAATTAGTATCTTCAGATTGATTTGTGGGGGCAGTGAAGGTGCATCAAACAGAATTTAGTGTGGATGATATGTGACTGCAATTGAATTAAGAAAAGCTCCAACCTTCCTATTAAAATTGTTTCTTTTTATTTAGCTCTTTTTGCAAATTAAATAAAATGTGTTATTATTTTTGTGTGTGTTAGGTTTCTATATTTTTTTGTCTATTGTTCTGTGGTTCAAATCATTGACAATATTTAGACCGGGGTCCCCGGCTTCCAGTAGTGGCTCAGTGGGGGGTCCCCAGAATCAATAATTATTTAGTGGGGGTCACCAAGTTCCATTAATGATAAAGTGGAGGTCCACAGAAGTCAAAAGGTTGAGAGTCACTGATCTAAAGCATGTTATGGGAAGCAGGAGAGCCTCTGCTTGTCTGTTGTTGAGGTCTCAGGGTAATGTAACTCCCAGCAGAGTTGTGGTATCCTGGGCTTGTCTCCATTAGAAACGTCTGACCTAACACATGCGCCTCTGGTGCAACACCCAATTCGGGCTTTACAATACTCTTATTTCACCCATGATAGTAGCCGATAAAGCCTCATCTGTCTGCTCTTGCACTTCTTCACCCTTCTCCACTAATCCTACAAATTCAGAGATCCTTCTCCCATCAGGCGCTTTCATTTTGTGTGAAGTAGGAGAAAGTCTCAAATTAGAAGAAACACATCGCAATGTTGAGGGTGGACTAGCCTTTTTTTCCTGAGCTCAAGAATCAGGTGATTCTCGTGTGAACAGCCAATTAAGTGGCCATGTACTATATCATTCTCCAGTAACAGAGAGAGGTGTCCACGTAAATCAGAAGGAACAGGAGAAATTAATATCATAAATCAAGAGATTTCCCTCCTGTACAGTTACTTACCAAATTTTATCTACCATAACAAGAATGCACTAAAACACTCACAATTCACCATCAAATCATCCTATAATCTATGCATTTTACCCTTTTGCTTAATTATCCTTCCCAATAACAGCCTTTTGTCACTCAGTTTCAAGTTGGAATTTCACAGATTTATCAATCTCTCATAGAATTTTTATCATACATTCATTAAAGTGCTTACAGCCCAACATATTGCCGCATTTAGTATGCAAAGAGCACACAGAACCGAGCAAGTAACTTACGGATCGCGAAGAACAGAAAGACATCGCAACCGGACTTATATACACAACAATAAGAAAAATAACAAAAAAAGACTAAAAAAAACCCCAAATTAGGAGGGTATTATTAAAAAAAATTGAAATGAGAAAAGAGGCACAGTGTAGAGGCATATTGCTTTGCTATAGCTGTAAAGTAAAGGCTGGCCTGCAGGTTAAATAACCTGGGATCGTTCAAAGGAGAAACTCAGGGAGTGGAGTATAGCAAGAGATTCCTGTGACTACTGTTTATACATTTATACATTTTGACGTGAACATCTGGGACTGGAGCACCTCCTGCAGCAGGACAAAAAGCGGCACCCACAGTTGTGCAACAGGAACAGGATATTCAAACAGAACACCATATCATGTACTGCCAGCGCAGAAGCCTCATTCTATTCACTGGAGAGATGAACACATGAGCAAGAGACAAACTGATGAAGGCACACAAATAACCTAAATAGCCTCCAATTTGTTTCCTTTTATGTTTCTCTCCAAGTTGATCTTCCCTATGTTGTTCCAACTTTTACCCCAATACAAAATTTTGAAAAGTGCAAAAAATTATAAAAGTAAAAAAAAAAAGGAATTTTTTTGGATCACCTTTTTCAGTTACAAAAACTAATGTGGGAGTCGGTTTGCGTGCGACAGAATATATATGTAGCTGACTGTGTATGTGTGTTTGTCTGTGTTTATATATGAGTGTAAGAGTGTGAGAGAGAGTCTAGTTGTATGTTTGATTATGTGTGTGTTTGTATGTCAGACTGAGCATGTATGAGGATTTGTGTGAGTGTAAACAAGTGAATTTGTATATATGTGTCCATAAGTGACTGTAGATATCTATATGTGTATCTGTGTTAGAATATGTGTGTATGTGTTTTTGCTTATCTGAGTGCCTGAGTGTGGGTGGGTGTGTGAAGACATATGAAGGTATAACTATAACGGTGCTTTATTAGGTATTTATTTTCCTATCAGAAAGTGTATATGTGTGTGGGGGGTGCGTGTGGGGGTGGTATATGTGTGTCTATTTGTATATCTGTGTGTGCATGCCTGGGCAACTGTGTGCGTAAAAGTATATTTATGTGTATAAGTGTGTGTGTTTCTATATGTGTGTGACTGTTAAAATAGTCTGTGAGCGTGTATGTGTGTGTACAGTTGTGCATTTAGGAGGGATTGTAGAGTTTGGTGAAGTAGTGGTCTCTTTATGAAGACCTCTGTAGAGGGTGAAGACTCTGCGTAGTAGGGTTTCGTGAGCGGCTGGCCTCTGCATGAAGACCTGACCTATGTAACGGGCAAAGGCTTGCATAGGAGGATTTCGTGAGGAACTGGCCTGTGAGGGAAGACCTTTGTATAGGGCGAAGGCTGTGCACAATAGAGTTTGGTGAAGAATTTGACTTTAGATGAAGACCTCTGTAGAAGGTGAAGGCTGTGCATACTAGGGTTTGGTGAGTTACTGGCCTCTGCACGAAGACCTCCACAGAGGGCAAAGGCAGTGCATAGTATAGCTTGCTGAGGAGGGGGCATATGCATGAATATCTCTGAAGAAGGACAAGTTTATGCGGTGTAGGGTTTGGTGTGGAACTGGCTTTTGGGCGAAGACCTCTGTAGAGGGTGAAGGCTGTGCATAGTAGAATTCAGTGACGTTCTGTTTGCTATACGAAGACGTGTAGAGGGTGAAAGCTTTGCTAAGTATGCTTTGGTGAGGGGCTGGGCTCTGGGCAAAGACCTCTGTAAAGGGCAAAAGCTATGCATATCAGGGGTGCACAGGGGCAGGTCATAGTAGTGGTGTTCAGGGGCAGGCCTGTGCTCAAAGACCTCTGTAGTGGATGAGCACCATGTATGGTAGGTTTCAGTGAGGAAGTGGCCTCTGGGCGAAGACCTCTCTAGAGGGTGAAAGCTGCGCATAGCATGGTTTGGTGAGGGAGTGGCCTCTGCATGAAAACTTCTGTAGAGAGAGAAGGCTGTGAATAGTAAGGTTTGGTGAGGTACTGGCATCTGGACGAATCCGGAGTTTGCAGGACCACAAGGGGGCTGGATTTTGGCACCCATTTTTTTTAAATCAATTTGACACCCCCAGAAAGGCCATGGGGTCAGGTAACCTCAACCCTACTGACTTATACATGTTTTAATATTACTTTTTAAAGACTCTGTGATCCAGTCACTGTGTCCTAAAATAGCAGGTGCAATATTTTTCTTCATGTTGTGATTGCTTTCCTGCCTTGCAGTCTCAAAGGCCCCACCAACAAAAATGCATCTTTTTACATGATTTCCCATGAGAGTTTTGTGAGATTCCATGGCAATGGATGTCTATACATTTTGAACCACAACTTCTCAAAAACTACTGAACAGAATTACACCAAATCCCAAAAAGCATGCTTTTGTCCTAAATATCTACCTTTATGCCAAATTTGGTGTCGTTCTGTTTGCCGTTTTGGTTGTAGCCTTGGTTAATATTTCCTATGGAAATTGCATGTAGGAAAATCATTTTGGGACCCCCTTTTACTCAGTCCCTGATTGAAGGTTCACTTCAAATCTTTTCAGGGACTAGCTGATGTGAATTAACTATTAACTTTATTTTGGAAAGTCTTGTGAAGATTCACCAAACGGAGCCAAACTAATTGACAAATTAAAAAATCAATTTCCTATGGAAATCTGTTCATAAATACAACTATTCTGCCACTGTGTAACATATGTATAAAAGGCTACCTATATCAAACTTTTTTATTTAAATTTACATTACAATGTAACATTTTATTGTTTTATAAAAAGAAATTGAAAAATTATTTACCAAGTTTATATGTGCCAAAAACATGGATTTCTTATTAAAACGATAAGGATGATTATAATTGTTAAGTTTTAATTTTACAAATATTTTAAACCTTTTGCACAAATCACCACACCCAGAAACCTTGCAAAGGGTGATGATTTAGCAAAAATCCAAAGGAGTGTGTTTACTATTCTGTCTTCTTTTCCACAAACATTGGAGAAAATGCAAATTATAGGGGGACTTCTTTACTATTCTAACTCCAGACATAACTAATATGGGGGTGAGTGCATACATTTGGGTGGGGGTTGCATATCTCGTGTTGGAACTCCACTACCACAAAGACTCCAGAAAGTGCAAAAAGTAGTGGTTGGTTGTGCAGGGGGATCATATATACTATTTTAACTCTAGTCCGTCAAACATTGGGGAATGTGCATACATCTGGCAGGAGGGATGAGTCAGATTTACTATTCTAACTTCAGACCTACAAACAATGGGAATCATGCACAAAATGTAGGGTTGAGGTTTATTATTCTATTTCCAGTCCTACAAACATGGGGAAATCCTTGGTGGAGGATCAACTATTCTAATTCTGGGTCATCAGATGCTTGGGCAAAATACACAGGTTTGGAGGGTAATCAGATTTACTATTTCAACTCCAATTCCACAAGCATTTGGGCAAGAGCATGAATTGTGGCTGCTTAGAAGCAGATTTACTATGTTAACACTAGTCCTACAAACAGTTGGGAAAGTGCTTACATCAGGAGGGTGTGCTTTACTATTCTACTGCTATTATGAAAGTGCGTACAATTGATGGGACATATTTACTATTAAACTCCTGTCAAGTGGTGAGCTCTTAATGTGCTGGGTCGTAATACTTGCCACGGGTTCACATCATTGTTTTCAAACTTTGCCTTAGGTGCCACGTTAAACTACAAATTATGTTTAGTGTGGGGCTGGCCAAGCAGAAACACATTAACGAAGCTCCGCTGCCGGGGCTCAGCTTTCGGCATGCTGCCATCCTCCAGGCAGTGATGTACTGCTCTATAAGCATAACAATGGTGGGGTACCCCCAGCGACTAGAATTATGGATGGGTCCTGGTGTGAGCGGACGCAGGACCGGAGGAAGACTTCCCATGCGGGCCTATCCAGGAGTTAGCCGCAGTGAGGGGCTATGCATGGAGCCTCCCACCCTGTCCGTAGCATGCTGGCATATGCAGGTCCACTGTGCACACTTTGGCCTGCCTACACCTATGGTACGGGTGCCCCCTCGAAGTGCCATGATGGCTGTGAGGGATGCCACTGACAGCTGGAAGGCTGGTCGGCACTGTCAGCTCTGTTGGTGCCGATCCTGAGTGCCTGGGCCTGCTGTGGCCTCCATATGAGCTCTCCAGTGGCTAATGAAATGGCAGCAGCCCCTGGTACATCATCATAGCTGATGAGAAGATCCATGGTGGCATCCACATTCCCCCAAAACCTGCAAGTACCAAATATCCTCTTATTTACCTGCTTGCATACATCCATTGTAAGTCTTCCTGATATTTGCTGTCCCATGGCGATCCCTGGAACACTGTAATTGAGGGCTCGCCCCTCGAGCTATCAGACCTATTAGGAATCTCTCTCTGCTGTATGCCCAGGATTATTTAGTAGGATGTAGAGTTGCGTACCTGTGACTTTTGGTGGCTATGATGACTACATCTGCATTCCCTGGTTGTTTTACTTGCTTATTTGGCTCCTTTGAGCGTGTCCTCCTGTATAGTGGTTGGCGAGGGGTAAGTGGACCTAGAAGGGGAGGGGTAATTTAAACCAATTTGCCATGGACAAGACGAACAACACGCAGTCACAATTGGTTCTTGACTCCAAGCGACAGGCTAAGCGCCCCCACCCCTAATACCTCCCATAGTTCTGACCATGATGATGCTGAGGTAGAATCATTCTCACAGGGGGACATCAAGTCCCTATTGTGGGATACAAAAGTCTTGCCTTTCAGCAATCAACAACAAGACAGACTCGCTGACGCAGTGAATGCAAGATGGACCGGACAAGCAACATGCTGAACAGCATATATGACATTGCGGATTGAGGATGACATGGTGCAATGGTCCCAGTGGGTTAGCAGGATACAAGATGAACTTCGAGTCATATGCCTCAAGTATGAAGATTTAAGGCTAGATTGTGACGAAACAACATCTGCATACTTGCATCTCTGAATCCACCAACCTTGGTCGTACTGAAGACTATATCAAGGACTTGATGACTATGCTTTTTAGTGCCAATTAATTCTCCAAAATGTTTGTGTTGGAGAGAGCTCAACGGTCCCTGATTCCAAGCCAGTCACGACCATGCCACCTCGTCCAATTATCGCTACGTTCCTCAAGAAAAGTGCCACGCCTAGCCCGAGAAGCCAGGGAAATGTACCATGATGGCATGCTAATCTAATTTTACCCAAATTTCACACTTGTTGTTCCAGGCGGCTGCAAAAAACAAAATCTCCCGGTAACAAAGAAACTGCAGGAAAGGGGTATCCCCTAAACCATGCTGTACCCATCTTGTCTTAAGTTGAGCTGGAGGGGAAGTGAAAGAACTTTACTGACACTGGGTAGGCCCTCTCCTTTCTTCAACATAATGCACCAAGCCGTAGTTCTGGGACTCCCCGCATAAGCGCTGACCCTGGATCACCATTGGAGGAGGTTGAATAAGCCCCTACTCTGCTTGACTGTCAACCATTATCTGTTCTGGATGGCTCCTTTATGTATTAGTACTGCTGCTCAATAGAATTGACCTGTGATTCAATCATGCCTGGAGATGTGTGTTGGGCTGCCAGCGGGTCTACAATCCTTTCCAGGCTGCTGATTATTGGTTCATTATGGTTGCATTCACATATCTATTATATGTGCATGCCGGATACTCAATGCTTATTCATATCACAAGTTCCTCTGGCCGCCCCCAGCTTTTAGCCATTTTGAGACTAGCATTGGTTACTCAGTACACTAGGGTAAATTTGTATGTTGTGGGAAACAATGTTCAGGGTATCCACTTCGAGGTTGGGTCCTAAACTGGGTGGGTGGATGGGATTAAGGTGTTTGTCAAAATGAGGCAGTGATTTGTTTTGCTTACTCTTCTGTTTGGCAAGGGTCCATCTTGTCTTACACTTGGCTGGCATGAAGCCCGACTGAATATTATGACTGGGTGGGGAGATAAAGGCTCCAGCACTTTAAAATTGCTGGTGGGCTCAATAGTCCAAGGAAAAGTAGACAGACCCTTGCTTACCTAATTAGGCACGTAGTAGATGTTGTTTTATTACAAGTGATGTACCTTCCTCCTAGCTAGGGGAATTCCTTTGCCTCCTCACAGATTACTGTCCTCATATTTCACTTTCCCCACAGGGGTGGTAATACTTATCCCTAAGTTAGTTTGGTTTCAACATATACAGAGTATAATTTATCCAGAGTATAGATTTGTGATTCTGCAGGGAATAGACCCACAAACTATTATTTGGGTAGGAGATCAAAATATAGTATTGAATACGACATTGGACTGTTCCAACCTAGGTGCTCAATGACACACTAAAGCTCACCTGTCTCTTCTGGGGGTCATGCAGCACTTTGAGCTGGTTAATATTTGGAGGACACAGTGTCTAGCCCATCGAGAGTACACTTGCCATTCATTGGTTCACAACAACTCTTCCTGCATTGACCTTTGCCTTGGTACAAAGGATATGATGGACTGACTTGGGGAAATTAGACATTTTCCCTGGACCCTGCCAGTTCACTCCCCAGTGATGCTGGTTCTTGTTGGCCCAGTGTTTGGAACCAGATGTATTTATGGCATTTATCTCCTACGAACTTATTAGACATAGGCTCTCATTATGACATTGGCGATAAATGCCGCTTACCGCCACGCTGTCAGCCGCCAACTAACTGCCTCGATGGCGGATATCCGTTCACCATATTATGACGCACACACACCAATCCGACAGAATACAGCCACATACACAAATCAGCTAGACCAAAGGTCAGTGATAAAGTGGCGGTATCAAAACCCACACCATTACGCCAACAGAACAACACCCACCACATTATGACCCACGAATCACCACAGCAGACATTCAACAGTGGTAAACCATTGGCGGTACATACCGCAGCGCTCACAATGGAGACCCACAGACAAAACAACACAAAATTGGACAATTCAAACAACACACACCTGAAACCCATACACACACCACCTCCACACAGCCACACACCCGCACCAATATAAAACACACACCCACATTACCCATAACCCTTTACGATCAAAAATCATTGCCACCAGAGAGACACCAAGACAACTGAGACAACTAGAGCCACACACCACTCACACCCATACACCACTCACACACTCCACATCACACACTCCACAAAACATTACCCAAAACACCCTCATCAACACACCTCACATAACACCCATGGCACCACAAAGACACCCCTTTTTTACAGAGGAGGAGCTAAGGGTCATGGTAGAGGAAATTGTCAGGGTAGAGTCACAGCTATTTGGAGCACAGGTGAAGCAAATATCTATAGCTAGGAAAATGGAGCTATGGCAGAGGATCTTGGACAGGGTGAATACTGTGGGACAGCACCTTAGAACAAGGGATGACATCAGGAAGAGGTGGAACGACTTACGGGGGAAGGTACGTAGGATAGCAGCAAGACACCAGCTCCTTCCCCACAACTCACAGCATGGGAAGAGCAAGTCTTGGCAATACTGCATCCTGAGGGCCTGGCCGGAGTCGGAGGAGGACTGGACTCTGGTAAGTCAACTCTCTACTATTATCACCCCCCTACCTGCATGCCATCACATACCCTCACTCCCATCACTCCACTCCATCCCACACACTCCACCATCACATCTCACTAATCCCAATGCCAAGCCCTGCATGTTGTACCAATGCATGGACACCCCTCACAGCGCTGCATGGACACTCTTCACTAAAGCATGCACAGCATAGAGAACTAATAATCCCACCATACACTAACATTCAAAAGTGAAAGCTGACAGGGCAAAACCAACCATAGAGGGGAAGCCAGGGATGTACAATATGTCATACACATCAACCAAAACACATCATTTACATCCCCACAGGTACCCCAGCCAATGTCACTGGAGAGGAGGTGCCAGTGCTATCCAGTCCCCCAACTGAAGAGGCCCACAGTGATGACAGTAACTCTGGACTTCAGGATCTGGATGATCTACCTGGACCACTGGACAGCCGGATACCCACGCCCAGTCACAGACCACCACAGAGTCTCCCTCTTCAGGAAACACCACCACAGCACCCACCCAGCATACGTACACCTCTCTCCCCAGGACACGTCAATCAGCAGTGTGTCCACCTTTACAGGGACTCCAGGCCACACCTCTTACCCAAAACAATCAGGGACCCGGGGTCAGTGGCAGTGGGCACACGGTTCAGAGGACAGAGGCACAGGCCAACAGGGACAGTGAAGGAGTGCTGTGTGCCAGGGGGAGGATAGGCCCAGGGACCCAACTCTCCAGGAGGTACTCTCCAAGATCCTGGGAGCCTACCAACATTCCCAGGACACGATGGGCCAGATCCTGGACAACGTGCAGGAGAACAGGCGACTGCAGTAGGGACAGTACCAGGGGATCGGGGAGGACTTGCAGGCCATCAACAACACTCTGACCTCCATAGCAGGGATGCTGGCAGGCATGGCCTACATTATGAGGGAGGGAGTCTCACAGAAGCGGGCCACCGCCACTAGCCAGTCATCTGAACAGCCATCCACTTCCCCTTGAACTGCCATTGTTCCCCTTCCTATGTCCCCATGGACAATGCACCTGTGCTACAAACAGACTAGAGCAATACCCTGGACTTTCATCCATCATCACCTCATCCCATTGCACTTTCCCCCTATATGTTAGCACTTCAATAAACCCTCTTTGACAAAAATCGATTTTGAGTATGTCTTCTTTGAAACAGGTATAACCATTGCAAATGAACTGTAAATAGAATGAGCATAGATTCCTGTAGCCGGCTGTAGTGATCACACCAGGAGTATTTGTCATATAACCAACATCGGCAAAATGAATAGCCAGAGGAAACAGTAAGTGGGCATTGAATTGGGAATTACCAGCATGCCAATGCCACGCAGAATACAACCAAAGTCATTGAAATGTGCAGTTACACTGTCTTACCTGTGTGTCATTGGAAGTACTGACGGATCACAGATGTTCTGTTGTCCTCATCTTCATCCTCTGCCTCCTCATCCTCACTGTCCACAGGGTCCACTGCTGCCACAGGTGCATCTCCAGTCTCCTCTTCCTGCAGAAAAGGGACATGGCATCTGAAGGCCAGGTTGTGCAACATGCAGCATGCCTCTACTATCTGGCATACCTTCTTGGGTGAATAGCACAGGGATCCACCTGTTAGATGGAGGCACCGAAACCTAGCCTTCAGGAGGCCAAAGGTTCTCCTAATTATCCTTCTGGTTCGCCCATGTGCCTCATTATAACGTTCTTCTGACCTTGTCGTGGCATTCCTCACAGGGGTCAGCAGCCATGATATGTTTGGGTAACCAGAGTCACCTGCAATTATTGAGGGACAACATTTAGCCACACACTATACGATATGGCCCACACCATACCCATTCACCAACATATACTGGGTGGGAACGAGGGCTCACCTATAAGCCACAACCTGTGCCTCTGCAGCTGGGCCATCACATTTGGGATGCTGCTATTTCTTAGGACAAAGGCATCATGCACCGACCCTGGATACTTAGCATTGACGTGGGAGATGTACTGGTCCGCCAAGCACACCATCTGCACATTCATGGAGTGGAAACTCTTACGATTCCTGAACACCTGTTCATTCTGGCGGGGTGGTCAAACACAATATGTGTTCCATCAATCACCCCAATTATATTGGGGATATGTCCCATTGCATAAAACTCTGCCTTCACAGTGGCGAAATCCTCAACCTGGGGGAATGCAAAGTAGCTGCACATGTGTTTTATCAGGGCAGACAATACTCTTGTCAGCACTATTGAGAACATCGGCTGTGACATTCCTGCTGCCAAGCCCACTGTCACTTGGAAAGAACCAGTTGCCAGGAAATGGAGTACTGATAGCACTTGAACAACAGGGGGGATGCCAGTGGGGTGACAAATTGCAGATATCAGGTCAGGCTCCAATTGGGCACACAGCTCTGTGATTGTGGCCCTGTCCAGTCTATAGGTGAGAATTATGCGCCTGTCCTCCAGTGTAGCCAAGTCCACCAGGGGTCTGTACATGGGGGTACATCTCCATCTCATTTTCATCTGCAGCGGTAGGAATCTATGGGACAAAAGAGCGAGGAGTCTGTCACAAACTGAAAAATGGAGCCACAACAGTAGTTTGCATTCTGTAAACATGTAATAGGTCAGTATGATTTGTCCAGTATGTGCTTATTTCTCCTGTGATGCAGCATTATTCCATAGGCCTGCCCCACCCTGAAATGGCGTCCGCCTGTCCTGTGTGGAAGTACAGGTGGAAGTGAGGTAATTCCGTTGACGTTGTGCGCCGTGGCGGGAAGGATGCATGTGGCATGGGTGCATGGAGATGTGTGTGAAGGCACTGTGTAAGGGGGGATTATCTGTTGGCGGTGTACATGTAGTGAGCTGGACTATGTATGTGCCAATGGTGATGGAAAGGGTTAGGGAGAGCCATGCGTGTGACAGGCTGGACTGTTTGTCTAATGGTGTTCTCCTGTCTGTATTGCCTCTGCAGGTCAGCGCCCATCAAAAGAAGGGTATATGGTGTGCCATCGCCAGGGAGGTGCCGACCCTGGGGGTCTATGGCAGGCGGAGCACCCACTGTTGCAAACGGTGGGAGGACCTGAGACGCTGGGCATGGAAGACCGTGGAGGCCCAACTGGGGATGGCCTCCCAATGAGGAAGGGGTGCCCATCGAACTCTGACCCCCCTGATGGCCCGCATACTGGCAGTGGCCTATCCAGAGCCGGATGGAGTGCTTGAGGGCAACACAGCAGTCACAAGGGGGTGAGTACAGTGGCTATCATTACAGCTTACGTCTGGTGGGGTGGTATCTGGGTGGTGGTTGTGTGTCAGTGAGTGCCCCAGGCCAGGCCAGACATAGTGGCATAGGTCCTCTGGTGGCTAGGGGTCTGAAGGGAAAATGATGGCTACCTAGCTTGTTAGCATCCACTACTGGCCAGGGCTGCATGGGTCCCAGGTGTGCTGAAGTTGGCGGTGTGTGCCCCTCCTCATGTCTTGGTGGCTAGCAATGTCACTGGTAGTGCAATGCAAAGTGCGTAGGCCTGTACCCTGTGTGTGAGGGTGCTGTGGACGCCAACGGTGGTGTTGGTGCAGTCATTGACCCAGTGTATCCTTTGCCTCTCTCCCCCCTATCCTGTTTTGTCATCCTGTCCTTATGCGCATTAGCATAATCTGGCGGAGGAGCAAAGGCACCGGCGACGGAGGGAGCTGCATCCCACAGGACCCAGGAGGCAGAGTCCACCGACGGTGAGGGCACCAGTGGATCGGAGGGCAAGGGGAGCACCGTGGCGGAGACTGGAGGGGACAATACAGACTCAGATCCCTCCTCCGATGGGAGCTCCCTGGTGGTGGCTGACACCTCTGTGACCACCTCAGCTACAGGTACAGCCACCACCCTCTGTACCAGCACGGCCCTCCCAGCAGCCCCTCAGTGAGTTGTCCGTACCCGTTCACCCAGGAGGGTGGGCATCTCCTTCGCCCCAGGCATCTAAGGCCCTGCCCCAGTGAGCCCTGCTGCCCTGAGTGAGGAGGCTATTGACCTCCTGAGATCCTTCTCTGTAGGGCAGTCAACCATTGTGAATGCCATCCAGGGGCTGGCAGCCCAGATGCAACAATCTAATGCATTCCTGGGAGGCATTCACACTGGATTGGTGGCCCAACAGAGATCGATTCAGGCTCTGGCCTCCTTTCTGATGGCAGCCATTATCCCTGTTTCTACCATCCCCCCTCCAACGAGCATGCACACAAGACAGCACCCAAGAATGTCACAGGCAAACACAAGCACCACACTTCATCCCAAAGGCACTCACACAAACACCAACCAATTGCAGACACACCAACATCCAATATTTCCACCTTCTCCCCCTCTTCCTCCTCCTCCACCTCCCACCCAGTTCTGTCCACACTCACACCTGCATGCACTACATCATCATCCACTACCTGCATCATCACCACACTAAGCAGAACACACACCTGCAGACACCTCCACAACATCCATGCACACGTCCTCTGTGTCCTCTCCCACTGTGTCTGTCCCTCCCCCTCCTAAGGTACACAAATACACCCAATAGCCATCCACCTCACAACAGCATACAGCCCATGCACCTGCATCCAAATCCAGCAGGCAAACACCTCCAACAACCACTCCCTCATCCCCCACTCCCATTACTTCTCCCTCTTCCACCCCCCAATGTCCCTAAAAAGCTTTTCCTTTCCACCATTGACCTCTTCCCTCCCCCTCCCCACCGTCCTGCACATATGGCCAGGGTATCAAGAACCCAGCCAAGCACCTCAGCCACACAGTCCACGGGCCCACTTCCATCTGCACCTGCTCGTGGTGGAAAGGATTCAAGGCCACAAATACTGAAGGAGAAGGAGCCTGCACCAGCCAGCAGAAAAGGGAAGGAGCCTGCACTAGCCAGCAGAAAGGGGAAGGAGCCTGCACCAGCAAGCAAGAAGGGGAAGGAGCCTGCACCAACAAGCAAAAAGGGGAAGGAGCCTGCACCAGCAAGCAAGAAGGGGAAGGAGCCTGCACCAGCAGCTGTCACAGAGCCCCAACCACCAACTGTGGTTGTGCAGCCATCAGTGAGTGCAGGGGCTAAGCAGGAGCCTCCCACTACCACCACCACCACATTGCAGCCATCGCAGGGTGCAGGGGCTGAGCAGGAGCCTCCCACTACCTCCACCACAGTACAGCAATCGCAGGGTGCAGGGGCTGAGCAAGAGCCTCCCACTACCACCACCACCACAGTGCAGCCGTCACCGTAGGCGGATGCAATGTGATCCAGCCTCCATTGGCTGCTGTGCGGCCTGTCCACTCCAGAACCAATGGGGAAGACACCCACCTGAGAGACTGTGGCCTTGCACTCCCCAAGACCAAGCACAGGGCATGTTGCCCCCTCCAGAACCAGCGAGGAAGACACCCACCCGAGAGACTGTGGCCTTGCACTCCTCAGGACCAAGCCTAGGGTATGTTGCCCCCTCCAGAACCAGTGGGGGAGACACCCACCCGAGAGAATGTGGCCTTGCACTCCCCAGGACCAAGCACAGGGCATGTTGCTCCCTCCAGAACCAGTGGTCTTGTTTCCGCATCCAGCTGAGGTGCGCCCCCTCCCCCTGTTGCCAACTGATGCCCCTGCAGTGTTCTCTCCAGATTGATACAGGTAACGAGCGGGGCCTTGGACTTTGCCTTGTAGCCATGTGGCCCACACAAACTGGGGACTGGGCAGCGTCCCTTTTTTTGTACATATCTGTTACATTAGCAAAATTATTATTAATATTGTGTTGCTCTTATTACAATCACTTTGGTCGATTCCTGTTGTCCTTGCATTATTCAGCCGATTTAGGGGGATTAACTTGTTTTCTTGGGCAGCTGGTTGTGTGTATGGCGTGTGTTTGTCGGGTGGGTGTTGTGCGTGTGCGTGTGTGTCACTGTCGTTTCCCCCCTCCCTTGTGTGCTAGGCGGCTGTACTCACCGTTGTTGTCTTCGCCAGCGTTGGTGTTCATGGTAGAGCATGACATAGAATATAATCGGGAAAACTTGCAATTTGGGTTCCATGGCGGCATGGTTCTTCCCTGTGTCTCCAATGGTGAGTCCTTTCACTTCTGAGCTCTGTTTCCATCAGGCTTTTGATGTCGTTGGAACTACCCTGGAAAAGGTGGCGGATTGTCTTTTCATGATATGGTGGGCGGATCTTTGACCTCTGTCTGGCTGTAGGCAGCTACTGCCATGGTGCCTGTTGTTTCCGCCCTGGCGGTCGGTGTGGTACACTGTCTGTCTTTCGGAGATCTTTCTGCCATGGTCATAATTTGGCAGTAGTTACCACCAGCTTGTTGGCGGTATTACCGCCACTTTATCACCAACCGCCAGGGTCATAATAAGGGCCATAGTCTTTCAAGAGGAAATACGTCAAGTGATTCTAAACATTTTAGAGTTAAATAGGGGGTTGTCGAGAAGGTAGCCACCCAGTGGGAATCCTTGAAAGCTGCTATTAAGGAGAATCCATAGCCAAGGATAACAGGATCTTAAAGTCCATTCAGGTTCGCCTTCATAGATTAGAAAGTGAATTGCACAGCCTAGAGCAGCACTATTATACTTTGCAAGATGATTCCCTTCTAGAGCCAATGCAAACTAAATTGATGGAGTTTTGGGAAAATATGCATTGGCCCAACAATATGGAGAGGGAGATAGGTCGGGCAAGGATTAGCCTCCTTACTCAGGCCTAATTCGGCCACTGGCCACGGCGGGGACCTTCACACACCTGATGCCATTATAGTCACATTTGCTGCATTTGAAAGGGAACTATACACTGCCCAATAGCAGGCTGATGATGCAGCTATTCGTAACTACTTAGAACGGGCAACTTTAGCATGGTTGCGGTTCGAAGAGTGTACAACTCCGAATCAGCCTATTCCATTAGAAGAGATCAAATTGGTGATCAACAGCTTAAGAATGGTAGTGTCCCTGGCAATGATGGGTTTCTTGCAGAGTTTTATAAGGAATATCCTGAAGAACTTGCACCTTTACTTTTGGCGGTTTACAAGGAGGCTTACGAGGGAGGCACAATTCCACAAGCAATGCAGGAGGCATGTACTATGATTCTTATTGCCCTCTACACCTTATAAATGTAAATACCAAGATTTTAGCGAAAATACTGGTGAACAGACTATTACACCTTATGCCCCTCCTAGTACGGCCGTATCAATCTGGTTTTATTCCAGGGAGCTCCACTGCTGTCAGCCTCCGCTCACTGTTTGCTCTTACACATCAACCAGACACTAGTCTTAAAGTTGCCAAAGTGTTTCCTGATGCCGCTAAAGCTTTTGAGTCTGTTGAATGGTCTTTTTTTATTGGGGGTGCTGACTAGAATGGGGTTGAGAGGTGTTGTGATCAGATGGATTCAGGCAGACTATACAGTCCCCTTGCTCATGTCTGGATCAATGGAGGGATGTTCGCAGCTTTCTGAGTAGTAAGGGCAAAAGGATAGGCTGCCCTCTTTCCCCCTTACATTTTGCCCAGACTGTGGAGCCCCTTGCATGCATTTTTTAGGAGTTTCACTATCGACACAGGATTACTTTGGGGTATTGTTACTCTTTACTCCCTATGTATGCTGTTGATATTCTCCTGGTTCTCCAGGATCCAGATGTTAATCTGTGTCCTATTATTGATGACATAATCCAATTTGGTCACTAGACACGTTTCCAAATTAACTGGTTGAAGTCCATTCTAGTTGCGCTTATGTATGCTACCACTCAGCCCACCCTGTTGCTTCCGCTATAGTGGCGAATGGGTCTGGTAAGCCACTTAGGGATCTTGTATCATGTTGATCTTCATACAACCCTGGTGGAGAATTATGGGACAGATATTGAAGGGCTTCATGCAAGAGTGGAATACTGAATCACCCTGCCTTTGTCTTTGGCGGACAGGGTGGCTCTGAAGAAAATGATAATACTGCTGAAGTTACTTTACATGTTTCATAACATCCCTTTTCCCTTAAACAAGTCCTTCTACGAACAACTAAACTTGCTTAAGGTTCATTTGGCCTGAGCAGGTAAGCAGCCTTGTCTAAATTGGAGATAGTTATGTCTCCTTTTATGATGGGGGGTTGCAGCACCTCAATTTGAGATATATTACTTGCATGCATCAAACCTCATTTCAGAAGAGAGTCAAATACACCCACTTTCTATACAGATCTCCCTATTCTCACTTTATTAGACAGATGATAGATATCCACTCTGTAAGATGCATGATTGGGCATTATCTAGACTGGCTCCGATATGTGGTGTGGCAGTGCCTTACTCCTCTTCATTCCTATTAAACACTATAGCCTCCATTGCATAGCTCGCTCCTCTGTTATGATGATTATTCTACATAGCAAACATATCATTACTTTAGGAGATCGGTTCCAAAATCATGATTTCAAACAGTACAGGGAATATCTTGGGGATTGAGTGCCCAAGCTCCTTGAAATTATTTCATATGGAACGCTTGCTTCATGATGTTCATAGTCTGTATTCTACGTTTTCCAAAAAGCCTCCGGTGTGGTCAGTACTGCCCTGTTTATTATTATGCACAGGCCTCATCAAGCTTGTCTCGTGTCTGCACTCAGCTGTTATGTCCCTGCTGGGTATGGAGCTATTCTGTGCTAAATTGCAATGGGCATAGGACTTGGGCATCGATGTCACGGATGAGATGTGGCGTCATTGTTGTCATCAAACTGGGGAGGTGTACCCTAATGGAAGATTTCAATTAATACACTGTAATTTTCTATTGTGAGTATACCTTACCCGGAAGAGTCTAGCTAAGTATACTCAAGCCTAAGACATTCCCTGTAAAAGATGTGGGGTTTTGGTGCAGACATTTTTCATCTAGCATGGAACTGCTCAAGCATTGCTGAGTTCTGGCACCAACTTCTACAGGCTATAGAATCCAAGACCCAGACAGCCTTTGGCTGTCAGTGTAGACATTGTGTTGCTGGGTTATGTTAAACACCTTCCCAAGGTTTTCAACTGCGATTCTTTTGGGTATACTTAGAGTTACCATGGTGTGTGGAGGCCGGCAGTCTCCTTGATTTAGAGACTGACTTAAAAATATTACTTTATCTGCAAAATGGGCAGAAACATACTCTACAGCTCTTCCCAGCACTTCAAGACACATAGGGGGTCATTACAACATTGGCGGTAAATGCCGCTTATCGCCGTGCAGAAGTCCGCCAACACACTGCCGTGGCCGCAGAATTCAGCCACAGCCATTATGACCAATAGCTCGGAATCCGCCAAAATTTAGACACCCACACTAGTCCGCCACACCAAAGGTCAGTGATAAACTGGCGATAACAAAACCTCCACCATCACGCCAACAGGAATACGTCCACACTATCACGACCCACGAATCCACGCGGCGGTCTTTCAACCGATGTATTCCATTGGCGGTACACACCTCTGCGCTCAAAATACACACACATTTACAAAACACTACCACATTGGGCAATTCCAAATACACACACCTGATACACATACACACACCACTCCCACACATCCAATACAATATAAAATACACACCCACATCACCCACAAACCTCTACGACCACAACTGCGACTGAAGGCCAGAGAGAGACACCACCATCTACACACTAGCATCCACAGGCACTCAACACCATCACTCACACAACATCCCCACACTTCACAACACACACTACCCCACACATCACCCACACCACCCCATGGCACCGCAAAGACACCCCAGGTTCTCTGAGGAGGATCTCAGGGTCATGGTGGAGGAAATTATCTGGGTAGAGCCACAGCTATTCGGATCACAGGTGCAGCACACCACCATAGCTAGGAAGATGGAGCTATGGCGCAGAATCGTGGACAGGGTCAATGCAGTGGGACAGCACCCAAGAACACGGGATGACATCAGGAAGAGGTGGAATTACCTACGGGGGAAGGTACGTACCGTGTTATCCAGACACCACATTGCGGTTCAGAGGTCTGGCGGTGGACCCCCACCTCCTCCCCCACAACTAACAACATGGGAGGAGCAGGTCTTGGCTATACTACATCCTGAGGGCCTCGCAGGAGTAGCTGGAGGAATGGACTCTGGTAAGTCAAATCTTAACTATTACATCCCCTACCGTACCTGCATGCTATCACATACCCCCACCCTCGCCCTCACCCCCATCACTCCAACTCCTCACATATGTCCCACTATCACAAACCACCCATCCAAAAACCAAGCCCTGCATGCAACAGCAAAGCATGGCCACCCATCACCAATGCATGGCCACTGCACATACCCACACACACCCCTAAACAATTATCACACAAGGTCCCACACAAGAATGCAAGCACTGGGGTACAGGGTCACCCACCCATTGCACACCATGCCACACACAGATGCAATAATCATGCCTTTACACCCCTGCAGGACCCCTACCCAACATCACCGGACAGGAGGGTCCAGACATGTCCATTCCACCTACAAAAGAGGCCCACAGTGATGACAGCAGCTCTGTCCAACTGTATCTAGATGACCAGCCCGGCCCATCTGGGACCTCGGGACAGTCGGTTCCCCTCACACTGGCACAAGCCACAACAGAGCCTCCCCCCTCTGGAAACACCAGCACAGCACCCGCCCAGCGGGCCCACACCTCTGTCCCCATGACACATCAAGCAGCAGTGTGTCCACCACTACAGGGAACCCAGGCTAACCCACCACCCCAACAACACCAGGGACCTGGTGGCAGTGGTAGTGGGCACACGGTTCCGGGGCAGAGGCCCAGGATCACAGGGGAACTGGGAGGGCTGCTGTGCGACAGGGGGAGGACAGGCCCAGGGAACCCACTCTCCACGAGGCCCTCTCCAACATCATGGGAGCCTACCACCATTTCCAGGAGACGATGGCAACGGTACTGGCCAAGTTTCAGGAGACCCAGCGGCTGCAGGAGGAACAGTATTTGGGGTTCAGGGAGGAACTCAAATCCATCAACACCACCCTGGGCACCATTGTAGGGGTGCTGAAGGCACTCGTCAACACCAGGAGGGACACTGTGGCACAAGAAGGGGCCCCTGACACTAGCCTGGATGATGAACTGCCAACCTCCTCCGCCGGTGCTAGTGGACAGGATGCACCGCCACAGGACCACGACACCAGCACCCCACCCCCTGCAGATGGAGAACCACCCCGCAAGCGGTCCCTGAGATCCAGGACAAAGACAGAGAACAATGCCAAGACCCCCGCTAAGAAATGAGACCACCCTGATTGTCATCCTTCTGTCCCACTTTGTCACCCTGTCCATCCTTAAACTGCCCTAGCTCCACTTCCTATGCCCCTTTGGACAATTAACCTGTGAGACTAATAGAGTGGACTCTGCCATGGACATTCCTCCACCATCATCCCTGACCATTTTACAACCCCCTCAAATATTTAGCACTTAAATAAACACCCTTAAAGCACAAAACAATCTGGAGTCAGTGTGTGCTTTAGAAAATGTGTATTTGCAATAACTGTGTAAAAATGATATATCCATTGTATTGTCAACATACCTATGTCACATAGCTCTAGTCCATGAGGAAACAAAGCAGATGTCACAAAGTGGGACCCACGTCTGTGAAATTGAAAGGGAAAGGGAAAACTCAGGGTCCATACACTGGGTGAAGGTGACAGATAGATGAGAGATCGAACAATTGTATCAGATGTAGCAGGCAGTGATGTCTTCTTACCTGTGTCTCACTGGAAGTATTGTTGGATCACCGTGTTTCTGTTGTCGATGTCCTCTTCTTCTGCTTCCTCTTCTTCACTGTCCACAGGATCCACAGCTGCCACAACACCTCCATCTGGACCATCCTCCTGCAGAACAGGTACCTTGATCTGGCACACCTTCTTTGGTGAGTAGAATTGGGAACCACCTGTCAGATGGAGGCACCTGAACCTGGCCTTCAGGAGGCCGAAGGTCCTCTCTATAACCCTCCTAGTTTGCCCATGGGCCTCATTGTAGCGTTCCTCTGCCCTTGTCCTGGGATTCCTCACTGGGGGCAGTAGCCATGACAGGTTGGGGTAGCCAGAGTCATCTGCAAATGTCGAGGGAAATCTGTTAGACACACACTAACTCTTAGGGACATACCCAGACACCTAGTCACACTGTATAGGCTCCATGTCCTCACCTAATAGCCACACTTGGTGCCTCTGGAGTTGCCCCATCACATAAGGGATGCTGCTATTCCTCAAAATGAAAGCGTCATGCACTGATCCAGGAAACTTGGCATTCACATGCGAGATGTACTGGTCGGCCAAACACACCATCTGCACATTCATTGAATGGTAACTCTTCCGGTTTCTGTACACCTGTTCACTCCTGCAGGAGGGGACCAAGGCCACATGTGTCCCATCAATGGCACCTATTATGTTGGGGATATGTCCCAGGGCATAAAAGTCACCTTTCACTGTAGGCAAATCCTCCACCTGAGGGAAAACGATGTAGCTGCGCATGTGATTCAGCAGGGCAGACAACGCTCTGGACAACACGTTGGAAAACATAGGCTGGGACATCCCTGATGCTATGGCCACTGTCGTTTGAAAAGACCCACTTGCCAGGAAATGGTGTACTGACAGGACCTGCACTAGAGGGGGGATTCCTGTGGGATGGCAGATAGCTGACATCAGGTCTAGCTCCAACTGGGCACACAGTTCCAGGATTGTGGCACGATCAAGTCTGTAGGTGACAATTACATGTCGATCCTCCATTGTTGACAGGTCCGCCAGCGGTCTGTACACCGGAGGATGCCGCCACCTCCTCATCTGCCCCAGCGGACGTGCTCTATGGAGGAGAACAGCGAGCAGAGAGTCAACCAACACTGAGGTACGTTAACACAACTTTATTCCTCAATTTTTTTAAACCGCTATGTGCCTGTATTAGTGTGTATGCAAGGCCTAGATATGTGTGACGCATTTAAAATTAATGCCATACGGCCCCCTGAAATGGCGGCTGCTTGACTTGTAATGTGGGACAAGGGGATATGAAGTAACTGCGCTGGCGTAGTACACCGTTGCGGTAGGCAGTCGTAGACCGTGGCGCAATCCTGCATTGGTTAACATTGGACCCTATGGGTCCGAGGAACCAATGACGATGTATGCCGGCAGTGACGGTACGCACCGCCGCGGACGTGACTGCCATTTTCTCTCTGTTCAATCACTTGATACCTGATCTTCGACAGGAGAGGACCTACACTTCAAGTGCTGCTGTGACCTCAGTCTGGAAGAGACAATGGCTCATTTGTCTGGGGAAAGGGCCCCTGCCTTCAGCACGGAGGAGTTGGAGAAAACTAGTGGATGGGATCCTCCCCCAGTACACGCTACTCTACGGTCCTCCAGACAAACAGGTAAGTACACTGTGAGCATGCCGAATGGGAAATGCCTGTGTGGAGTGGTGTGGATGGAAGATAGGGGGGGAGAATGAGGCGTGCATGAAATGACGGTGAGTGCATGTGCGTCATGGCAAAGGTAGGGATGCGGGCCAATGACTGTGACGGTGCGGACGGTTATATCTTCTCCTTTTCCCCTGTACTATTCCTATAGGTCAGTGCCCACCAGAAGAAGGATATTTGGCGTGCCATCGCCAAGGAAGTCCGGGCCCTGGGGGTCCACCACAGACCAAGCACCGACTACCGTAAAAGATGGGAGGACCTTCACCGCTGGAGCAAGAAGACGGCGGAGGCCCAGCTGGGGATGGCCTCCTAACGTGGGAGGGGTGCCCATCGCACCATAACCCCCCTGATGTTACGGATCCTGGCGGTGGTGTATCCAGAGTTAGATGGGCGCTTGAGGGCATCACAGCAGCCACAAGGGGGTGAGTACAGTCACATTCAGCTGATTCTGCGTGCAGTGGAGGTGTCTGGGTGGGGGAGGTGGGCTGTGAGTTCCCCTAGGCCAGGGCGAGTTTAGTAGGCAAGGTCCCGTCATAAGGCAGGTGATGTGGCACCCCACCCTACCTGTGTTCAGAGCCAACTACACCTAGTCAGGCTCCTGTGACTTCCATGTGTGCAGCAATCGGGCATAGGCCTTGTAACCCATGTCCCTGTGATTAATTAGGGAACTCAAAGTGCACGGCGTAGTGCAGGGGGCTTCTGTGTCTGTAGTGTCCGCCAACGGTGGCGGCATTGCATGCACTCAACATGTCTTTCTTCTGTCTTCCCCCACCTTTTTGTGGTCTCCCTGTTCTTGTGTGCATTAGCATCATCAGGTGGAGGAGCAGTGGCACCGGAGCAGCAGGGAGCTGCATCCCACATGGCCCTGGAGGGCGAGACAACGGAGTCTGAAGCCACCAGTGGGACGGAGGGCGAGGGGAGCTCGACGGCAGAGACAGGAGCTGAGACCAGTGACACAGACTCCTCCTCTGATGGGAGCTCCCTTGCGGTGGCGGGCCACTCTGTGCCCACCGCATCTACAGGTACAGCTGCCACCCCCCCACCAGCACCGCCCTCCCAGCAGCCCCTCATTGTGTGCCCCGTGGCCGCTCACCTAGGAGGGTCGGCATCTCCTTCGCCCCAGGCACCTCAGCCCCTGCCCCAGTCAGCCCTGCTGCCCTCAGTGAGGAGGCCATTGACCTCCTCAGGTCCCTCACTGTTGGGCAGTCTACCATTTTGAATGCCATACAGAGTGTAGAGAGGCAGTTGCAACAGACCAATGCATACCTGGAGGGCATTCATTCTGGTCAGGCAGCCCAAAAGTGAGCTTTTCAGACTCTGGCCTCAGCACGGATGGCAGCCATTGTCCCTGTGTCCAGCCTCCCCCTCCAACTTCCTCTACCCAGACCCAAACCCCTGTACCTTAGCCTATCCCAAGCACACCATCAGACCAGCATGCACACACCTCAACACACAAGGGAAGCTCTGGCAAACATAAGCACCACAGGCACTCACACAAGCATCATACCCATGCACACATACCAACATCCACTGACTCCACTGTGTCCCCCTCCTCCACATCTCCCTCCTCCCTCCCAGTCTCATCTCCACTCACACCTGCATGCACTACATCTTCAGCCACTACCTCCATCACCAGCACACCTATCACCACACCCGCTCACTTGCACTCACCACCCCCACTACCATTCACACACCCCCTGTGTCCTCTCCCAGTGTGTCTGTGAGCCCACCTCCTAAGGTACACAAATGCAGCCACACACCCACCCAACAGCCATCCACCTCACGGCAGCCTCCAGCCCATGCACCTTCACCCGAAGTCAGCAAACGTTCACCTCCTACAACCTCTACCTCTTCCTCCACTCCTAAACCTCCCTCCATCTACCCGTCCCAGTGTGTCCCAAAAACCTTTCCTTGGCAGGATGAAGCACTCTGGGCACAAAGCCCCCTCCAGAACCAGTGGAGTATCCCATCCACTACCTCAGTCCTTGGCAGGATGAAGCACTCTGGGCACCAAGCCCCCTCCAGAACCAGTGGAGTATCCCATCCACTACCTCAGTCCTTGGCAGGATGAAGCACTCTGGGCACAAAGCCCCCTCCATAACCAGTGGAGTATCCCATCCACTACCTCAGTCCTTGAAAGGATGAAGCACTCTAGGCACAAAGCCCCCTCCAGAACCAGTGGAGACTGTTATCCACTTGAGAGACTGTGGCTTTGCACTCCCCAGGATACAGCAGTGGGCAAACTACCCACTTGAGAGACCTGTGAGACTGTGGCTTTGCACTCCCAGGATAAGGCAGTGGGCAAACCACCCACTTGAGAGACTTGTGAGACTGTGGCTTTGCACTCCCCAGGATACAGCAGTGGGCAAACCACCCACTTGAGAGACTTGTGAGACTGTGGCTTTGCACTCCCCAGGATAAAGCAGTGGCCAACCCACCCACTGTAGAGACTTGTGAGACTGTGGCTTTGCACTCCCCAGGATAAAGCAGTGGGCAAACCACCCACTGTAGAGACTTGAGAGACTGTGGCTTTGCACTCCCCAGGATACATCAATGGGCAAGGAGCCCCCTCGTGGATCTGGCGTCGTGCACTCATCCGGCTGAGGTGCCTCCACTTCCCTTCCCCCTGAGGTGCCTGTTGTATTTCAAACTGATGCCCCAGCAGTGTTCTCTCCATTTTGATCGGGTATCTTGTGTGGGCCTCGCCCATGCATTTTGGACCCAGTGGTCCACAGACTTTAATGGTGGAATACCTTGGACTTGTGTTATTGGTGTATATATTTGTTAATAGTGTATATATATTTTTTAAACTCTGAATTTTAATAGATTACAAACATTCAACTCACTTCCTTTTGTCTTTGCATTCTTCCGGGGGGGTTGGAGGGTGTAACTGTAACGTATCATGATGTATTAGTGTGTGTGTTGTCGTGGGTGGGGGTGTTGTGTGTTGCGTGTGTGTGTCACTCTCTTTTCCCTCCCCCCTCCTCTGTGTCGTAGGTGCAGTACTCACCGTGGTCTTCGCCACTGGCGTTCGTGCTCCTGGTAGAGGAGCAGGAAGACAAAGGCAGGGAGTATGTGGAGTTCCGGTTCCATGGAGTCCTGGTTCCTCGTGGGGTGTGTAGAGGTGAGCGTTTTCCCTTCCAAGTCCTGTTTCCGCCGTGTTTTTTGTTCGCGGTGAATCCGCCCCGGAAAAGGTGGCGGATTGGACTGTTGTAATACTGTGGGCAGTACTTTGTCCTTCGCCTGTCTGTTGGCGGTTTACCGCAGCGGTGTTTGTTTGTACCGCCGTGGCGGTCGGAGTGTTAAAGTGTCTGTCTATGTTGGTGGTTTCCGCCAAGGTCGTAATTCCATTTTTTTCCGCCGGCCTGCTGGCGGTTTTACCGCCGCTTTAACACCGACCGCCAGGGTTGTAATGACCACCATAGACTTCTAGGAACTGTTTTATATTCACCTGCAGTCTATCAATGAGCAGTGAGGAACATGTTCATTGGGCAATGCTTCCTTCTTTGAGGTAGTGGGCTATCTATTCTCTGATGTGGGATCTGATCTTCATTATGAACCCATTGCTAGGGAATGTAATTATGCATGTTTGCTTTACATTATTGTGGGGTGTACTTATATACATCCTGCTCCACTGTGTTCTTATCTGTTTGAATACCAGACATGTATGTTACCTTGTCTATATGCTAAATTGGTAATGACTTATTGCTTTGTATGTATTCACTTGCCTCAATAATAAATATACAATAAAAAAAATAAGTATGTTTAGTGTGTCAGCCTGGAATGATCCCATGGGGAGCAGGGTCAAGACTGATTTACATATGGTTGGGTCTAAACTGGGGTGGTGTGGTGAGCAAAACAAAATGATGGATTAAAACCAGATCAGTGACTTGGGGTGAACATTTGCATTGTTCAGCATTCCGTCCTTCACCTGTTCTTTTTGCTTTTATTACCCTAAGTGGGAAGGGTATGCCCAGACATGAGTCCCATGCTCACTGTGCCACTGGATTCAAGGTAGCTTGGCTGATGAAGGGTGATACCCTGAAACTAGTCCCAGGATGCTTGTTTCTTGTCCTAGAAGGGCCTAGTCTGTCAGACTGTTCCCATGGGGAGCAGTGTCAAGACTGATTTGCATATGGCTGAGTCCAAACTGGGGTGGTGTGGTGAGCAAAAAGAAACAATGGATTAAATCCAGATCTGTGATTGGTGGGTGAATGTTTGCATTGTTCCGCATTACATCCATCACCTGTTCTTTTTGCTAGTGCCATAATTTTGTCATGGGTATCCCTCTATAAAGAAGTTACTTACCTTTAATAACATTCTTTCTGTATATTCGTCAGGCATCAGACTGGATCTGGAATCTTTTGAGCAGTGCCTTTGTGTGCCAGAGGGTGACGCTGTAAGGGTCTGCACTGAAGCCATTCTGATCTGGAAATAACCTGCTGGGCATATATAAGCATTTAAATATATTCAGTGCCTATGTGGGGATTAGCCAAATCAAACCCTGCTATGACATGGAGCTCTCCCACATGGTTCTAGGATGGCGGACTCACAACCCGGTATTTGGGACTGATATTCAAAAGACCCTTGTTTTTTTTGTTTTGTAAGGCCCTCTGTACAGCCTTGCCATTCTTTGACCCATTGGACTCCACAAAGAGCTAACCATCCACCTGGTGTTCCTTGGTACGATCAGTGTTAAAGCTCAGTGACCTTTTGGGGTCCAAACGAAAAAGTATTTCCTTCGCCTTAAAGGACTGAGGCAAAGTATAGAACACTGACAGGGTGTTTGTTTGACTGATGTGGAATGGCATCACAACTTTTTGTAAGAAAGATGCTTTGCTTTTTAAAACCAGGTTGCGTGGAAAGAAAGAGGTGTATGCTGGGTTAACACAGAGTCTGAAGCTCACTCACTCACTGCACCAAGATGATGGCGCAGAGGAACACCATTGTGAGGGTGAGGAGCCGCAAAGGACAGCTGTGAAGTGACTCAAAGGAAGTGGACACTGGATGTGTGAGGATGAAGTTCGGTTCCACTGAAGCATGATCAAAGGATAGGGAGGAAACAAGTGGTGGAGACCTTAAAAAAAAATGCAGCACAACCAGTGACTTAAATAATAAGGGCTGGTCTGGAAACCCAACTCAAAAAAGTTTAAAGGGCTAAATGGTAGCTGTTAACTGTACCTAAAGTTAAGTTTTGTTAGTCTAGAGGCAAAACAAACAATAGAACATCGGTTAACTTGGCCTGGAGGGGGTTTAATCTGCTGTGTGCTGCACCAAACCATAAATGTGTTCCAACAACAGACATATATCATTTTTGTCAAGGGATATCAAAGGTGTTCCGCTGTCACTGCTCAATGTCCACACATAAAGATGGAGATTGCAAAGGTCCAAAGAGAGCCCAGCCCTGTTGATGCAACAGCAGGTCTTTCTGAAGGGGTATGAAACACAGAAAAGGTAATGGGAGGAATGGCTGCCAGTGTTTAGACAAATTGCAAGCATTCCTCTCATCATCTTTTCTGTGTCTCATGTTCTGCCATTAGTGGCATGGGTATGCCCAGACATGGTTTCTGTGCTCACTGTGTCACTTGAACCAAGCTGTATCTGGATTATGAACCCATAACTAGGGCAAAACCGGTCCCGGTTCAGGGAGGACCTGGCTTGGCAGTTCTGGCTGGACTGTTCTCATGAGGAGCAGATTCACCTGGTCAATCACCTGGCAGGATCATGGTATGTCAGGGCAGACAAGCTCAGCCGTAGATGCCTACTGAATCATGGATGGCACTTTCATCTAGAGGTCGCACAAGATCTCTTTGGTGAATGGGAAAAACCTTGGCTAGATCTGTTTGCCACCGCCAAGAATTTATAATGTCAGCATGTCTGTGCTTTGGAGTTTCCAAAGAGTTCTCAAGAAGATCAGGCGCAACGCATGCGTGACAAAACCCAAGCAGCTGCAGGTGCACCAGGGTAAGAGAGCGGCACTCCAGCCTGTGGCCTCTCTGGCGAAGTCACCCACCTCCGATAGGCAGATAAAGGATCTCACTGAAGTCCTGTCCATGAGAATCTAGAATCGGTCACTAGCATGCTAGAGGAGACCCCTCACATGATGCCCCAAACAGCAGAGGATATTATTTAGTAAGTGGCGCCTCTAAATCTTGCAGATGATTTCTAATTGGAAGCGGCACACTAATTACAGGCTAGGGCTCCTTTACAGATCCATGACTATCTCGCCCCCCACTCACCCGCGGACAAATCTGTCAGGCAAACAAAGATGGAACGCCAAATGTTGATTTTGCTGGTTTGGCTGACCGGCCGTTGCTATGCTGCTTTCGGGATGGAGAGTTGGGGTTTGTTTATTATTATTGCTGATGCCCCTGTATGTATCCGGTGCGTGGCTGTGACATTGCGGTGTGCACGGGGAGGGTGCGGGTGGCCATGATTGCAGGACAAGAGACATTGTGAATATATGTTGAATACTAATAACACCCTTAAACTGATGTCCTGGAACATTCAGGGGTGTGGGCACTGCATCAAAAGGACATAAAATCCTGAGGTGTCCACATTGATATGCTGCAGGAATCCCATTTTACAGGACCGAAGTAGACTACCTCCGCAGATGCTGGCAGGGTGTAAATATATGCCACCATCTATTCCGCTTATGCATGGGGAGCACAGGTGTGAGTACGGGCGGGAGTGTCCATTGAGGCCACTTCAGTAGATGCAGACAAAGAGGGTCACTATTGAATGGGGTTCCTGGTTGGCTAGGGTATGCACATAAGCCAGGCAGAACCCACCCACTCTAGTCAGGGCAAGGGAGTTACACATCCAAGATAATCCCTGCTCACACCTTTGTTAGCTTGGCACGAGCAGTCAGGCCTAACCCGAAGGCAATGTGTAAAGCGTTTGCACAACACACACAACACACGTGACACAGTAAATACACCACAAAGGAACACAACACCAAGTTATGTAAAAATAAACTGTTTTGCATCAAACATAATTAGACCAATCATAACATGTCAGTAATACCCTGCTTCACAAGCAGTTGTCAGAACATTACAAAATACCCTGCAGAAACAAGCAGTAGTAGTAGTAGAACCCATAGGTACTCAGTATTCTGCATCATAAGCATTAGGAAACCATCATAAATGCCCAAAAGAGGAACACTAGGAAATATCTGGCAAGTCCATAAAATATATATTGGCATACAATGCCCATAAAAAGGATTATCAGCATGTATAGGTCCACTCATATTCAAGAACAAGTTATCATAATAGTCCCCTCAAGCCCATAATAGGAACATAGGAAGAAAAAGTATCTGTCCTTGTGAGGTAAAGGAACGTATAGTGCCAGGGGGTAACAAGGGGGACCCCCGACGCACCTTGTGCTCCATGGGGGCCTCGCGCTGATGTTAGGGGGCGGCACGCACCCCCTCCGGTTGTTATGTCGGACACCTCATGGGGACCTGCGATCTCTGGAGGTGTTGGGCCCCTCCTGGGACCCACATCTACCAATTCTGGGGACCCAAACGTAAGGCTTTAAGGATGATGGGGGCATCTGCGCTCCTAGGGCAGAGGCCAGGGGGAAAGGAACTCCTTCTCTGCCCTGCAATGATGTAGGCAGCCGCCTGCATCCCCCGAGGTGGCAGCCAGCAAGACGGGGGAGAGGCAACCACCTCTCCCTGCCAGCCGCGCTCCTCCTGGGGCTGCTCCGGTGACCTCCAGCGGGCCCACCCGTCTCTCTGGGCCGCGGAAGTGATGTGCACACCAGTAGGAGTCGGCTTGTGCCTCGGAGGCACCTCTGAGTAAACCGGGTCCCCGGGGGCACTAACAGGAGCACGCTGGCTTCAATCTTCATCGTGGTGGTGCCCTGGGGGTATGTTCAAGAGCGCGCCACCAACGCGCTCTTCGTTGTCAGAACACCCGGGTCGTGGTGGTGAATCCCTCCACGTCAACGCGCTGACCAAAGCACTGGGGGGCAATATTTAAGGCCCTGGGTTGTGGTGGTGATTTGTTTCCTCAGACCAAGCGCTGTTCCAGCGCTTGAGGCAATCTACACACTGCATCCTCCAAGCGCTATGGCCCTACGTGGGGCGCGGCTCCTGCACTACTCAGTGCAGGGAATCCAGGGATGCACGGGAGACAGGGGCCACAGCACCCCGCCTCTGGAGAAAAGAAATGGAGGCACAGGTGGCAAGGCCCAGCAACAAGCCAGCACAAGGAAGATGCAGTCAGGGACAAGTCTTCCTGGTGACCCATCAGGTCACAGGTCAGCACCACAGCAGCAGTCCATAGCAGTTCCTACGGGGTTCCTTCCAGCAGCATTCTGTGTCCGGTTCCAAGTATGTTTCTGGTTCAAATTGTGGCGGAAAATCCCCTGTACTTATACTTAGTTTTGCAAGGCATTTTCAATGAAGAGGAGAGGGGGTTTCAACCGGCTACAGCTGGTTCTGGGAGTGTTCCTTTTCTCCTCCAGCACAGGCTCCAAACGTCAGTTGGGGGTAAATGACCCTTTTGTGGGAGGCCAGTGCACAGCCTTTACAGATGCTTGTATGCCCCCCTCCCTTCTCTCAGCCCAGAAAGACCAGCTGCCTGAGAAGTATGCACAAGGCCAAACTGTCACTCTGGCCAGACATGGATTGGAGTCAAGCTGCAAAACACCAGAGTCATGAGCATAGAGAAATGCTCACTTTCTAGAAGTGGCATTTCTGTAATAATAATAAAAAATCCACCAGTAAGCAGCATTCTCACTACCATTACAACCATAGCAAACATGCCTATGCTACCCCTCATAAATCAGATAATACCCCCTAGACATAAGGCAGGGCATTGCCAATGCAATCCTATGAGAAGGCAGCACTCACAGCAGTGAGAAACCAAATAGGCTGTTTGTCACTACCAGGACAGGCTGCAGTACTAGGTACATGTCCTGCCTTCTTCATACATTGCACCCTGCCCATAGGACTAGCTAGGGCCTACCTTAGGGTTGACCTACATGTAGTAAAAGGGTAGTTCTGGGCCTGGCAAGTAGATTTAAATTCCAGGTCCCAGTGGCAGGAACTGCGCGCGCAGGTCCTGCGCTAGCAGGCCTGAGACAGGTTTGAAATGCTGCTTCTATGGGTGGCGCAAGCAGCGCTGCAGGCCCACTAGTAGATTTAATTTACACGCCCTGGGTATAGAGATACCACTGTACAAGGGACTTACAGGTAAATTAAATATGCCAATTAGGAATAAGCCAATCATACCAAGTTTACAAGGAAGAGCACATGCACTTTAGCATTGATTAGCAGTAGTAAAGTGCCCAGAGTCATAACGTCAGCCAAAAAGGGCCAGAAAAACCAGCAAACACAGTACCGAAACCGCCCTCATCGCCGTCACCGACAACATCAGGGCCTTGCTTGACAACGCCGAAACCGCAGCCCTCATCTTCCTGGACCTCTCGGCCGCCTTCAACACCGTCTGCCACCTCATCCTACGCACACGCCTCCACAACAAAGGGATCCGCGACAAAGCTCTGGAGTGAACCTCCGCCTTCCTCTCCGGCAGAACCTGGAGCATCCACCTCCCCCCTTTACGTTCCGAAGCCTCCAAGATCATCTGCGGCATTCCCCAAGGTTCGTCCCTCGGCCCTACACTTTTCAACGTCTACATGGCCCCACTCGCCCACGTTGTCCGGCTACACAACCTCAACATCATCTCCTAGGCCGATGACACCCACCTGATCGTCTCCCTCACCAAGGACCCCCTCACAGCCAAATCCAACCTCCACGAAGTTATGAAGGCCGTCGCCGAATCGATGAGGAAGAGCAAACAGAAGTTGAACTCAGACAAGACGGAGGTCCTCATCCTCAGCGCCAACCCCTCAGCCTGGGACGACTCCTGGTGGCTGACTACTCTGGGAGCAGCCCCAACACCCACCAACCACGCACGCACCCTGGGCATCATCCTCGACTCAACACTCTCCATGACCAAGCAAGTCAGCGCCGTCTCCTCATCCTGCTTCAAAATCCTCCGCATGCTCCGCATGCTCCGCAAGATCTACAGATGGATCCCCACAGATGCAAGAAGAACAGTCACCCAAGCCCTCGTCAGCAACAAACTTAACTACGGAAATGCCCTCTACGCAGGAGCCCTGGCCAAACTCCTCAAACGAGTGCAACGCATACAAAACGCCTCTGCACGCCTGATCCTCGATGCCCACAGCCACATCACTCCCCTTCTGAGAGACCTACACTGGCTCCCTGTCAACAAAAGGATACCCTTCAAGCTCCTCACCCACGCACACAAGGAGCTCCACAACACCGGTCCAGACTACCTCAACAGAGCACTCACCTTCTACACCCTGTCCCGCCAAGTCCGCTCAGCCGCCCTCGCCCTCGCCACCGTCCCCCGCATCCTAAGAGTGACTACCGGAGGCAGATCCTTCTCCCACCTCGCCGCCAAGACCTGGAACATCCTTCCCTTGCCCCTACGACAGACCGAAGACCTGTTGACTTTCAGGAAGCGGCTCAAAACCTGGCTATTTGAGCAGTAGCAGCACCCCCCCCTAGCACCTTGAGACCCTCAGGGGTGGTAGTGCGCTCTACAAATACACTGATTGATTGATTGATTGAAATAAGGAGGAGAAGGCAAAACGTTTGGGTAATTACCCTGTAGAAAGGGCCAGGTCCAACAACTATATGCTGGCCAAGCTATCTGGATGGCCCTTATCTCCTTGGGGGTGACTTTAACAATGTATTTGACCCAGTCTTGGACCACTGTGGGGTGTGGTGACCATCAGGGAGGCAATCAGACTGGCATCGTGGGTGTCTCAGTGGGGCATGGAAGATGTTTGGAGTAGTCAACACTCCCAACAGTAAAGAATTCTCCTACTATTCTCCCTCTATCAAGTACATTCTAGAATAGGCCATAGGTCTGCTCCACTTGCCTAAGCTGTGCTTTTTTAAGCACCAAGGGCCAAATTTAATGGGAAATGACTGGCACGGCGCTGTGCCAAATTTCGCCGCGTCGTGCACCGTCATTTTCAAAATGCAGGGATGTGCCGTATTTACTAGAATACGGCGCACCCCTCTGTTTCCACCTGCACTGGCGTTAAATTTGATGCCCTGCATCAACGCAGCCACCCTTGCACCGTAGTGCAAGGATGGCTGCGTTGAAGGAGAGATTGTTTTTGTGCAGGAAGGAACACCTTCATGCACAAAAAACAATCTTAAATGGTGATTTGCTATTTCTATGTGTGCTTCTAAATGCAACACACATAAAAAGAGCAACAAACATGGAGAAATTAAAGCATTTCTCCTCATTGTGCCACTCTGAAGCCACCCCTGAAAACTCGTAATCCTGAGGCAGCATCAAAACGCAATGGGTGTTGCTGTGGCAACACAGGGAACACAGCGCAGGGTATAACACCACCGAAGCATCATGAAAAATGATGCCCTGGTGGTACTAGGGGCTCTTAAATATACCCAGAGTATCTGGGCCACACGGGGTCTGACCATTGCCAATTGATACTGACGAGGAAGACCTAGAGAAGCCCCTACTGATTCTGATGTGGCGCCTATTCTAAAGCCATGGAAGACGAGGTCTTCCGGAGCGCATTAGAGACCAAACTGATGGATTACCTCTCACTGAATCCGGGAACAGCTTCTAACAGGGGAGCTGAGTGGGTAGTTAGGGGCCACTGTCTGGGACAAACAGTGGGGATCCAGAGGGATCTAGAAACTGACCTTGAAACAGACCTACATAACTGGCAAACTCTACTGGGCACCGACCCAGATGCCCCACGGCAACACTCAGAAACACAGGAGTGCTACAGCGTTGCACTCGAAAGCCTTTGTTGTCATGATTATAAAGCCTACATGAGTAGAGTGCATGAAGAAGATTGGAAGGTGGGGAGGCCTTTGGCCTGGTTGATCAGCCCGGAGGGTAGTGGCACACTGATTACCCACTTGACATCAAAGAATGGGATACCACTGTACTCACCAGTACACATCAATGAAGAGTTCAGATCTTACTATGGCCCTCATTACAACCCTGGCGGTCGGTGATAACGCGGCAGTAATACCGCCAACAGGCCGGCGTTAAAAAAAATTGAATCATGACCACGGCGGAAACCGCCAACAGATACAGCCACTCTAACACACCGACTGCCACGGTGGTAGAAACAAACACCGTGACTGTAACCGCCAACAGCCAGGCGGAAGACAATGTACCGCCCACTGCATTACAACCCGCCCATCCGCCACCTTTTCCGGGGTGGTACCAATGCCATCAAAAGCACGGTGGAAACAGAACACAGAAGGGAAACGACTCACCTCTCAACACTCAAGGAAGAACCAGGACGCCATGGAGCCCGAGCTGCAGGTGTTGGCCATGCTGATGTATCTTCTCATACACCAGGAACATGAACGCCGGCGACGACGACCATGGTGAGTACTGCACCTAGCACACAGGGGAGGAGGGAGGAAAAAGAGAATGACACACACAAGCAATAGGCAACACCTCCACCCCCATCCTCACCCCCAACACTATACACACAAACACATGCAACAACATTACATATACACCCCGTAACCCTCTGGAATAAAGCAAGGACAAAAGGAATGGAGTAAAATTAGTGTAATATTAGTCATTTTAAGAAATACGTTCAAAAAGAAAAAAACAGTATGTACAATATATACCATATATACAATATATATATAAAAAAGGAGGGACAATGCCCACTCAAAATTGGCCAAAACACATAGGCCAAGGCCATACTTGACTCCTGCCTCAATACGGAGAGAACCCTGCAGGGGCATCAGGTTGAAAACACACAGGCACCTTAGGGGGAAGGGAATGGGGGGGGGACCTCTGCCAGCAGATGGTACAATGCCACTGCTCCTGAAGGGGCTCCATGCCCACTGCTTGGTCCTGGGGAGTGCAAGGCCACAATCTCTCAAGTGGGTGATTTGCCCACTGCTTGGATCTGGGGAGTGCAAAGCCACAGTCTCTCAAGTGGGTGTTTTGCCCACTGCTTGGTCCTGGGGAGTGCAAAGCCACAGTCTCTCAAGTGGGTGGTTTGCCCACTGCTTGGTCCTGGGGAGTACAAGGCCACAGTCTCTCTAGTGGATGGCTTCTTCTGGTTCTTGAGGGGGCCTTGTGCCCAGTGTGCTTCATCCTGGAAAGGAGGGGATGAATGGATGGCTTCTGTCACTGGTCCTGGAGGGGGCCTTGTGCCCAGTGTGCTTCATCCTGGCAAGGAGGGGCTGAGTGGAAGCCTTCTTCCACTGGTTCTGGAGGGGGCCTTGTGTCCAGTGTGCTTCATCCTGGCAAGGAGGGGCTGAGTGGATGCCTTTTTCCAATGGTTGGGGAGGGGGCCTGGTGCCCAGTCTGCTTGATCCTGGCAAGGAGGGGCTGAGTGGATGCCTTCTTCCACTGGTTCTGGAGGGGGCACTGGGCCCTGTGATGCAGATGTTTTGGAGTGCAAGGTCACAGTCTCTCACCTCGGTGTCACAACGACAGCTTTTGCAGGGGCCAGGACGCACTGCAGCCCATGTAGTCACCACTACACACCACTACACACTGCTCTCTGGCGGTGACGGCTGCTCAGTGTATGCCAGTTGAGCTGCAGGTGGCGGTGCAGGCAGTGGTGGTGGTAGAATCCAGGCCTTCACCTGCAGCCTTGGACGACTGCCCACTCGGGCTGCTGCTGCTGGCAGTGGTGCTGCTGGCGGCAGTTCAGGTGGTGGTGCTGGCCGCGGTGCAGGTGGTGGTGCTGGCAGTTGTGGTGGTAGCCTCCAGGCCTTCACCTGCAGCCTCAGACGGCTGCTCACTGGGGCTGCTGCTGCTGGCAGTGGTACTGCTGGCGGCGGTGCAGGTGGCGGTGCTGGCAGTTGTGGTGGTAGCCTCCAGGCCTTCACCTGCAGCCTCGGACGGCTGAAGTGCCATGGCTGGTATTCTGTGCCCCTTCCTGCCATTGGCAGATGGTGGTGCCTCCTTGCTTCTGCCAGCTGGAGTCTTTGACTTGGCCTTGCTGGCTGGTTGTGCCTCCTTCCCCTTGCTGGCTGCTTTCCCCTTCTTGCCCTTGCCAGGTGGCGGACCCTTCTTGGCCTTGGCAGGTGTTGGTGACACACTGGCTGGGCTGACGGGTGCTTCCTTGGAGCCTCTCACAGCTGTAGAAACCACAGTGGCCGTGGTCTGGGTGGCCGAGGTGCTGGGCTGGGTTCTGGCCACCCTGGCCCAAGGTGAAGGACGGGGGAGAGGTAGGGAATAGGTCAAGGGTGGCGGGGAAAAGCTTCTTCGGGACACTGGGGCGTGAAGAAGGTGAAGGTTTGGGAGTGGAGGAAGAGGGAGTGGTTGTAGGAGGCGTCAGTCTGCTGTGTTTGGGTGCAGGTGCATGGGCTGGATGCTGTTGTGAGGTGGATGCCTGTTGGGTGTGTTTGTGCTTGCGCCTGTGTACTTTGGGAGGATGGGTCACAGACACAGTGGGGCGTGTACATGGATGTGGGAGTGGTGACTGCCAGTGAGGGGCGTGTAGTGATAGGGGTGCTGGTGATGGAGGTAGTGGATGAGGATGTAGTGCATGCAGGTGTGAGTGGAGACGCTACTGGGAGGGGGTGAACGACGAGGAGGAGGGGGACACAGTGGAGGCAGTGGATGTTGGTGTGTCTGCATGGGGATGGTGCTGTGTGAGTGCCTGTGAGATGAAGTGTGGTGCTTGTGTTTGCCTGAGCCACTTCTGTGTGTTGATTTTGGTGATTGCTGGTCTGAAGGTGTGCTTGGGATAGGCCGGGGTTGAGGGGATTGGGACTAGGTAGAGGAAGTTGGAGGGGGGAGGCTGGAGACAGGGACAATGGCTGCCATCAGTGCAGAGGCCAGAGCCTGTCATGCTCTCTGTAGGGCCACCACGCCAGACTGAATGCCCTCCAGGTATGCATTTGTTTGTTGCAAATGCCCCGCTACACCCTGGATGGCATTCAGTATGGTTGACTGCCCAACAGAGAGGGATCTCAGGAGGTCAATAGCCTCCTCACTGAGGGCAGCAGGGCTGACTGGGGCAGGGCCTGAGGTCCCTGGGGCGAAGGAGATGCCCACCCTCCTTGGTGAGCAGGCCCGGGAAACTCGCTGAGGGGATGCTGGGAGGGCAGGGCTGGTACGGGGGTGGCGGCTGTACCTGTAGTTGGGGTGTGCACAGAGGTGTCCTCCACTGCCAGGGAGCTTCCATCGGAGGAGGTTTCGCTGTCAGAACTGTCCCCTCCTGTCTCCGTCCTGGTGCTCCCCTCGCCCTCCATCCCAATGGTTCCCTCACCATCAGTGGATTCGGCCTCCAGGCCCATGTGGGATGCAGCTCCCTCCGTCGCCAGTGCCTCTGCTCCTCCGCCAGATGATGCTAATGCACACAAGGACAGGGTGACAAATCAAAAAGGGGGGGAGGGACAGAGGATACACTTGGTCAATGCCAGCAACAACACTACTGTTGGCATACACAACACACAGGGATCAGCCCTATGCACTAGGCCATGCACTACCAGTACAATGCTATTCACCATTCCATGCAGTTCAATGCCTAACCCCATTAGCTGCACACCTGAAACCCACAGGACCCTGCCCAGTAGTAGATGCCCACTAACACTATTGGGGTTGGCGTGCATTTGATCTTGCCCATTATTGAACATACCCTGCCATGTTTGCCCTGGCCTAAGGGCACCCACATCCCCCACCCAGGTAAAACCTTCACGTGCGCAAAGTCATGACACTGATTCTGCACTCACCCCCTTGAGGCTGCTGTGATGCCTTCAAGCGCCCATCCAACTCCGGATAGGCCACCGCCAGGATGCGGAACATCAGGGGGGTCAGGTTATGGCGTGCACCCCTTCCTCATTGGGAGGCCAGCCCCATCTGGGCCTCCGCCCTCTACTGTGCCCAGCGGCGCAGGTCCTCCCACTGTTTGCGCCAGTGGGTGCTCTACCTGTCAAAGACCCCCAGGATCCGCACCTCCTTGGCAATGGCACGGCAAATACCCTTTTCCTGATGGGTGCTGACCTGCAGAAAAAACACAGCAGAAAAGGGATTAGTCATACCGTCCGGACTTTCTTACTCATGGCACACCGTATCCCTCCCATCCCCTTGCGCACATACATTCCCCACCATACGTGCAGCTCTGTAGCCAGGACCCCTCAGACCCCACTACACAGGTCTTACACACACAGCAATCCATACATTCATGGCCCATGCATCAGGCTCACAGTGTACTCACCTGTTTGTCTGGAGGACCATAGAGTAAAGTGTACTGGGTAGGACCCCATCCACTAGTCTCTCTAACTCCTCTGAAGTGAAGGCGGGGGCCCTTTCCCCAGACACTCGAGCCATTGTTGCTTCCAGATACAGGTCACAGCAGCACTTGCAGTGTAGGTCCTCTCCTGTTGAAGGTCAGGTAGCAAGTGAGTGAACAAATAGAAAATGTCGGTCTCGTCCGCGGCGGTGCGTACTGTCACCGCCGGCGTACATCGCCATTGGCTCCTGGAACCCATAGGGCCCAATGATAACCAGTACATCTCCCATGTCAATGCCAAGTATCCTGGCTCTGTGCATGATGCCTTTATCTAGAGGAATAGCAGCATTCCATATGTGATGTCTCAACTCCAGAGGCACAGGGTGTGGCTAATAGGTGAGCCCATGGTCCCCACCCAGTTGATGTAAGTATATGTGGTTACCCCAACCTCTCATGTATACTGACTCCAGTGAGGAATGCCAGGACAAGGGCAGAGGAACGTTACAATGAGGCACATGGGCGAACAAGGAGGCTCATTGAGAGAACCTTTGGCCTCCTGAAGGCCAGATTCCAGTGCATCCATCTGACAGGTGGATCCCTGTGCTACTCACCCAAGAAGGTGTGCCAGATCATCGTTGCATGTCGCATGTTGCACAACCTGGCCTTGAGATGCCAGGTGCCTTTCTGCAGGAGGATGAGCCTGGGGATGGTCGTGTGGCAGCGGTGGAGCCTGTGGACAGTGACGAAGAGGAGGCAGAGGAAGAAGATGTGGACAACAGAAGTACACTCATTCAACAGTACTTCCAGTGACACACAGGTAAGACACTGTTACTTCATCTTCCATTGCAGTTTTGTGTTTGACATTGAACATGACAGCCTGATTTCCCTATTTCTATGGCCACTTACTTGCGCCTTTGGCATCTCTATTTTCAGATCTCGGTGCCCCACTCTGGCTCCTGATGTCTTTAATGCTGGCCACTGCAGGCCATACCTATGTAAATATTACAGCACATTTGATTTGCAATGTTTACAGTTTGTGGAGGTAATACATTTGTCATAGAATTCACAGACTCAATACTTGAATTTGTTCCAAGGGTGTTTATTTATGTGCTAATAAGTTTAGGGGGTATTGAAATGGGCTGGGTAGCTAATGGAGGAAAGTCCAGGGTAGAGTCCATTCTATTTGTATCCCAGGTGCATTGTCCAAGGGTGCATAGAAAGTTGAGCAATGGCAGTTCAAGGTGGACAAGATGACAGAGTGGGACAGAGGGCGACAACCAGGAGAGTCTTATATGCTGGCGGGGTTCTTGGCAATGTTCTCTGGCTTCTGCCTGGATTGCAGGGAACGTTTGCAGGGTGGATCTCCTTTTGAAGGGGTTGGGGTGCTGGTGGCCTGTTGTTCCTGTGGGGGGCCTCCTGTCCACTAGCGCCGGCAAAGGTGGAGGGCTGTTCTTTGGTTTGGCTAGTGTCAGGGGCCCGCTGGTGTGCCACTGCCTTCCTCATGGTGTTGGCCATGTCTCCCAGCACCCCTGCAATGATGACCAGGGTGGTGTGGATGTCCCTCAGGTCCTCCCTGATCCCCAGGTACTGTCCTTCCTGCAGCCACTGGGTCCCCTGCAGCTTGGCCAGTATCTAGCCCATGGTCTCCGGGGAATGGTGGTATGCTCCCAGGATGTTGGTGAGTGCCTCATGGAGAGTCGGTTCCCTGGGCCTGTCCTCCCCCTGTCGCGTAGCAGTCCTCCCAGATTCCCTGTTGTCCTGTGCCTGTCCCCTGAACCGTGTGCCCACCGCCACTTACCCCCAGGTCCCTGATCTTCCTGTGTTTGTGGGGTTGCCTGGGGTCCCTGTAGTGGTGGACACACTGCTGATTGACGTGTCCTGGGGACAGAGGGATGGGCCCACTGGGTGAGTGCTATGCTGGTGTTTCCTCAGGGGGGAGGCTCTGTGGTGGGTTGGGACTGTGGCTGGGTAACCGACTGTCCAGAGGTCCCTGATGGGCCAGGTTGGTCATCGTGATCCAGGCGTGCAAAGCTGCTGTCATCACTTTGGGCCTCTTTGGGGGGGGGGAACTGGATGTTGCTGGCACCTCCTCTCCGGTGACTATGAGTGGGGGTCCTGTGGGGATGTAAATGCAGTTTTATCGTATCTGCGTGGGCCATCTTGTGCATGGATAGGTTTCCCTCTATGGTTGTTATTAGCAAGGCAGCTTTGGCTTGTGTGAGTTGTGCTTGGTTTGGCTAAGTGATTGTCACTAGTGTGCATGCTTTGGTGATGGGTGTTCATGCATTGGTGTTGCATGCAGGGCTTGGGATTGGAATGGGTGGGTTGTGATGGTGGGGTATATGTGAGGTGATGGAGTGATGGGAGTGAGGGCAAGAGTGGGGGTATGTGATTGCATGCAGGTAGGGTGTGGGGATAAAGTAGTAAAGATTTGACTTACCAGAGTCCAGTCCTCCTGCTACTCCTGCGAGACCCTCTGGATGCACCATCGCCAAGATTTGCTCCTCCCATGTTGTTAGTTGTGGGAGAGGAGTTGGGGGTCCACCACCAGTCCTCTGTACAGCTACCTGGTGTGTTGCTACCACGGAGCGCACCTTCCCCCATAGGTCGTTCTACCTCTTCCTGATGTCATCCGTTGTTCTGGGGTGCTGTCCCACGGCGTTGACCCTGTCCACGACTCTCCGCCATAGCTCCATCTTCCTTGCAATGGATGTCTGCTGCACCTGTGATCCGAATAGCTGTGGCTCTACCTGGATGATTTCCTCCACCATGACCCTTAGCTCCTCCTCTGAGAACCTGAGGTGTCTTTGTGGTGCCATGGGTGTAGTGTGAGTGGTATGTGTGAGGGTGTGTGGGGTGATGTGTTGGGGTGTGTGCTGTGAGGTGCGTGGATGGTGTATGGGTGATGGTGTTTTGTGGCTCTGGTTGTGTGAGTGCTCTTGCTATCTCTCTCCAATGGCAATTATTTCTAGTTGTAAACGTTTGTGGGTAATGTAGGTGTGTGTTTTATAGTCAGTATATGGACAGTACCTGGGGATCAGGGAGGACTCGAAGGCCATTAACACCACCCTGGTCTCCATTGCAGGGGTGTTGGCAGACATGACCAACAGTATGAGAGAGGCAGTGGCACACCAGCCGGCCCCTGACACTAGCCAGACTACTGAATAGCCCTCCACCCCATGGCCTGGTGACTAGCATTGTAACTGGTAGTGCATTGCCTAGTGGTAGTGCATAGGGCTGTTCCCTGTGTGTGAGTGTATTGTGTCCACCAACGGTGGTATTGGTGCTGCCATTGACCAAGTGTATCCTTTGTCTCTTCCCCCCTTTTTGTTTTGTCACCCTGTCCTTATGTGCATTAGCATCATCTGGCGAAGGAGCAGTTGCACCTGCGACAGAGGAAGCTGCATCCCACAGGACCCAGGAGGCAGAGTCCACCGACGCTGAGGGCACCAGTGGGACGGAGGGCGAGGGGAACACCACATTGGAGACTGAAGGGGGCAGTTCGGTCACAGATCCCTCCTCCGATGGAAGATCCCTGGTGGTGGCAGACACCTATGTGCCCACCCCAGCTACAGGTACAGCCGCCACCCTCTGTACCAGCACCACCCTTGGAGCAGCCCCTCAGCGAGTTGCCTGTGCCCGCTCACTCAGGAGGATGGGCATATCCTTCGCCCCAGGCACCTCAGGCCCTGCCCTAGTTAGCCCTGCTGCCCTGAGTGAGGAGGCTATTGACCTCCTGCGATCCATCTCTGTTGGGCAATCAACCACTGTGAATGCCATGTAGGGGCTGGCAGCCCAAATGCAACAGTCCAATGCATTTCTGGAGGGCATTCACACTGGCTTGGCGGCCCAACAGAGATCAATCCAGGGTCTGGCCTCCTCCCTGATGGCAGCCATTTCCCCTGTTTTCACCATCCCCCCTCCAACTTCCCCTACCCAATCCCATTCCCTTAAACCCCAACCTATCACACAGGCAGACCAGCATGCACACAGGACAACACACAAGAGTGGCACAGTCAAACACAAGCACCACACTTCATCGCACAGGAACACACACAAACACCATCCAGATGCAGACATACCAACATCCACTGCCTCCACTGTGGCCCCCTCCTCCTCGTCCTGCACCTCCCTCCCAGTTGCGTCTCCACTCACACCTGCATGCACTACATCCTCATCCACTACCCCCATCACCAGCACACCTATCAGAACACACACCTCACTGGCAGTCACCACCCCCACATCCATGCACACATCCCCTGTGTCCTCTCACACTGTGTCTGTGCCCCCTCCTCCCACAATACACAAACGCAAGCACTCAGACACCCAACAGCCATCCACCTCACAACAGCATCCAGCCCATGCACCTGCACCCAAACATAGCAGATTGACACATCCTACAACCACTCCCTCTTCTTCCACTCCCAAACCTTCTCCCTTTTCCCACCCCAATGTCCCTAAGAAGCTTTTCCTCTCCCCCACTGACCTCTTCCCTACCCCCCCCCGTCCTTCACGTCAGGCCAGGGTGGTCAAAAGCCAGGCAAGCACCTCAGCCACCCAGTCCACGGGCACAGTAGTGTCCCCACCAACTCCAAGTAGGAAAGGATCCCGCCCACCAGCCAGTCAGATGGAAGGAGTGCCTGCCCCAAGTGCTGCAGGAAGGAAGGGCAAGGAGCCCGCCCCAGGTGCTACAGGAAGGAAGGGCAAGGAGTCAGCCCCAGGAAGGAAGGGCAAGGAGCCTGCCCCAGGTGGTGCAGGAAGGAAGGGCAAGGAAGCAGCCTCAGGTGCTGCAGGAAGGAAGGGCAAGGAGCCAGCCTCAGGTGCTACAGGAAGGGCAAAGGGCCTGCACCAGCAGGCAGTAAGGACAATAGGCCTGGTGCTGGGACTCAGTCAGAGACCCCACCACCAACCATGGTGATGCAGCCGTCCGAGGCTGCAGGGGATGGGCAGGAGCTTCCCCCCACAACCACCACCACCAGCAGCAGCACCACCACCAGCAGTGGGCAGTCGTCCGAGGCTGCAGGGGATGGGCAGGAGCTTTCCCCCACAACCACCACCACCAGCTCCACCAGCAGCACCACCAGAAGTGGGCAGCCATCCAAGGCTGCACGGGATGGGCTGGAGCCTCCCCCTACCACCAGCTCCACCAGCAGCACCGCCACCACCAGCAGTGGGCAGCCGTTCGAGGCTGGAGGAGATGGGCTGGAGCCTCACCCCACCACCAGCTCCACCAGCAGCACCACCACCAGCACTCCCACCAGCAGCAGCAGCGCTAGTGGCGGGCTGTCCGAGGTTGCAGGGGATGGGCGGGAGCCTCCCCCCATCACTACCACCACCACCAGCAGCAGCACCAGTGGGCAACTGTCCGAGGCTGCAGGGGATGGGCTGGAGCCTTCCCCCACCACCAGCAGCTGCAACAGCACCACTGCCACCACTGAGCAGCCGTCACTGCTGGCGGACATTCTGCAGACCAGCATCCATGGGCTGTTGTGCGGCCTGCCCCCTGCAAATCCAGTGGGTATGACACCCAGTTGAGAGACTGTGACCTTGCACTCCCCAAGATCTGCATCACAGGGCATGATGCCCCCTCCAGAACCTGTGGAGATGCCATACACTCACCCCATCCTCCCCAGGATGAAGATCACAGGGCATGATGCCCCCTCCAGAACCAGTGGAGATGCCATCCACTCACCCCATCCTCCCCAGGATGAAGATCACAGGGCAGGATGCCCCCTCCATAACCAGTGGAGATGCCATCCATTCACCCCATCCTCCCCAGGAAGAAGATCACAGGGCACGATGTCCCCTATATTACCAGTGGGCAAGTCACTCACTTGAGAGACTGTGGCCTTGCACTCACCAGGACAAAGCAAAGGGCACAATGCCCCCTCCAGTGCCAGTGGAGCAAGTAACCCACTTGAGAGACTGTGGCCTTGTACTCCCCAGGACAAAGAGCAATGGGCATGTTTCTCCCTCCAGGACCAGAGGCGTTGTTCCATCTGCCGGCTGAGGTCCCCCCAGTTCCCTGTCCCCCTGAGGTGCCTGCCTATTTTCCAAATGATGCCCCTGCAGTGTTCTCTCCGTGTTGGTGCAGGAGTGAAGTGGGGCCTTGGACTTTGTATTGTGGCCCTGTGGCCCATGGACATTGAGGACTGGGCAGTGTCCTCTCATTTCTAAATATGTATATACTTTTTAATTTGGATGCACGTATTGCTACTGTTTGATCTTATTATACTATTTTTAATCTATAGTAATTGTCCTTGCATTATTCCTGCGGGGTACGGGGTGTATCTGTTATGTTACTGCAGATGTATGTGTGTATGGTGTAGGGGGTGGTGGTGTTGCGTGTGTGTGTGTCACTCTCTTTTTCCTCCCCGCCTCCCCTGTGTGCTAGGTGGCTGTACTCACCAGGGTCATCTTCGCCATTGTTGATATTCTTAGTGGAGCAGCACGTAGAAGATAATACGGAAGATATGCAGCTCGGGCTCCATGGCGGCATGGTTCTTCCCTGAGTCTCCACAGGTGAGTTGTTTCCCTTCTGTGCAGTGTTTCTGCCAGGTTTTTGATGTAGTTGGTACCGCCCCGGAAAAGGTGGCGGATTGGACTGTCTTAATACAGTGGGTGGAACATTATCTTCCGCCTGGCTGTAGGCAGTTACCGCTGTGGTGCCTGTTGCTTCCGCCCTGGTGGTCGGTGTGTTAAAGTGGCTGTCTGTCTGAGCTGTTTCCACCATGGTCATAATTTTGCGATATTTACGGCCAGCCTGTTGGCGGTATTACCGCCACTTTATCACCAACCGCCAGGGTTGTAATGAGGGCCTAAGTTAGTACACCATGAATAATAATATGTATCATTTGAAATACTAATAAAACAAAAGTGTTAAAAAAATATATCTGTGTGTAAGCAGACCTTAATGTCTGCCCATTTATACATTAATGAAGAACTATACACTTTGGCTCATGGTTATGTTATAGGCTTGTTGGACATTGACATGGATACCTAATTACGTAGTCTCACTTTGGTCTGTTAACTTAATTCCTCAACAATTGATCTGGTCAGACCAGGTGTTAAAATGACTCCCAGGCACACATACATAAGGAGAACACTCACAAAGCACTCTGCCAACTTGGAGAATAACATGGGCCTTCTCCTCTTACAACCTGGGACACCATGAAGACCAGTGCAACCTCCAACAACAACACCACACCATCCAGCATCTCCACAGTTATCATAAGCCAGAGCGCAGAAGCAGTGTAGGAGAAGAGAGTATGTCTACCACCAGCTGTAATCCCTGATTTGCCTCAGGGAGGAGGAGGTTATCAGCTTCTTTTGGCTGCGCAGGGAATCCATCATACAAATGCTCCGCCTCATTGCGCCACATCTGCAGCCAAACTTTGAGCGGTCCACCAACATCTCATCAATGACCAAGTTCCTGGCTGTGCTTCACCTCCTTGAATCTGGATCCTTCCAACCCACGGCAGCACGAGTGGGTGGATTATTGCAGCCCTACCTGTCTGCATACCTGCCCTCTGTTCTGGATGCAATCATCTGCCTCACACCCCAACACATCTTCTTCCCCAACACCCAGCAATTGCAGCAGGAAATCAAACAAGGCTTCTACTCAATTGCTTGGTTCTCACATGTCCTCGGAGCCATGGACTGCACGCATGTGCAACTTGTACCACCAACTGCAACAGAACATGTGTACCACAACCGGAAGCACACACATTCGATGAATATGCAGTTCATTGTGGGTCATCGCGGATTAATCACTAATGGGCTGGCCAAATACCCAGGCAGTGTCCATGATTCGTTTATCTTCAGAAACTCAATCATCAACCAGAGGTTTAAGGATGGACCACACAGGGATGGCCTGCTTGTAGGTAAGCAAGTAGCATGTACCTAACTGACACAAGAAAAAAGAGATATGGAGGACACAATACACAGATCACTCTCTGCCCTGACATATAGGAACTTCACACTGAGGCCTCTCATACATACATGCACCATTCCTCTGTACACAGATCTAATGCAAATCACCATCACTTACAGGTGAAGACATGTCAAGCCACTTTAGCATATGTTGCATGATGGAAAGGCACACAGCCATGCATGGCAGACAGGAAATCTGCTCTACATCTTTGAATGCAAGGAAGGTGTACTGTCTATCCGAGGGGTGGGGGAGGTGGCTACATAAAACATACATGGGACATCACCAGTGTCCTGCCTCAAACATAAGGAATTACGTGCCTCTGTTACCCTGTTCTTGTGCCACTCTGTCCCACCAGAGTGACATTTGTTGGATGCTCCACTGGCACAGTGTGCAAGTCCATATTTCCAAGGCCATGCCAAGCCACCTTGCATGGCTTATCATGGCCTTGTAAAATGGACCCCTGACATCCTTAACACTGTGTTAAAGGGCCGATCCATGGGTGCTGCTTGGGGTATACCCATGCAACACCCATGGACGAAAAAAGTACCTGACATTCACACAGTTACAAGGCAGGGAATGTATCACAAATGTAAGACATCTCAGGCTGGCATAAGAGTGACACAATGGGTAGCAATATCCCTACCACTCCCTGTATCTCCCTCTCCCTATATGTGCTGCTTTATGAAGCACACAAAGAAAGAGGGAAACACTTCCCATGGTTGTTGGTACTCTTTGTGTGCAGGAAGTTGTTACCTCTTGCATAAAAACTATTATCCCCACAATGCATGTGCCCTTGCACCATGTTGCAAGGCCTCCTGCCTTGGTGTTAGGCAGCAAGTTGTGCATCAGTGCAGGGGGGAGGAAAGAAAGGTGCCACATCTTGTTGATAAGGCACATTCGTGCCACTACACATTGGTGCATGGCAGTACAGGAAGGTATGTGTTGTGCTGCTCCATGCCATGGGCCATGTCAATGAGGCACTAGGTGCCAGATCACAAACAACCGACCATGGCCAGGTCACTGTACAAAGGACCAATGCATATATCAAATAACCCATACCTCACATTTGTGAAGTCCAGTGGTACACACAGAGACACCACTTGCCATGCTACTGAGGCAGCAGCCTTGGCTGGAAGGTGCTCATGCATAAAATATATACATCCTGAAAGCTAAGAGGTAAACCTACTACCCCTGATGCAAGTGTCAATGAGACCTGTGTAAAAACAAAAATCCCCTGGGATGAGGAGCAGGAGGCTCCTTGTGAAGAGGAGGAGGACTACCACACAAAACATCCTCACATACAAAATGCTGTTGCTGGGGCACAGCAACTTGCTCACATTGTCCAGCATTTCTTCACATAAATACATGTGGAGTAAGGCATGACTGCCAAACATAAATAAATGTCCCCATGTAAATATGTCTTTGAGAGTATATCTCAGTCCTATGTCACAAGATAGTACATATCAAGAAAACCATGAGTAGACCCCAAGAGTTGATACTCTTGTGTGAACACTGCTGTGATCCACTAACTACCAGACACAATGCACTGAGTTTAGAAAATAATTAAGTGTAATGTTTATATTGCCTCCAAAACCAACATTTTTGACTGAAAACACACATATCTGCCATTGAACTATTGTACTAAAAAGAAAACAGATAGATAGGAGTCACTATGTACAGCATCAGGGCAACACTGTATGCCAAGGACTATAAATATTTGTCAGGAACTGCAACATTTGTTCACTGTGAGATATGTGTCAAATCAATGGGTGAAAGATGCATTGCACTGCTGACAACTCACAACATCCATATCTTTTGCACTTACATGTATGACAACTAGCAAGTATATCACAGATGATAGTACATCTGTATGTGTAGCACAGTGTCCAACAAATGAGTGGTCACCTTGCTTGTATGCCAGTCAATGTAATTGTTTGTATCATGCCGTTGACTATGGGTCTGAGTATATCATTACACAGCATAACTTGAACATAGATGTGGGGCCATTGGCTATAAACAGCATTCCCCCAAATCACCCCTAATCACTGTGCAGATGCCAATGGATAGCTGGGGCTGACTACTCCTCACAAACTCACCCACAGGGAAGCCATGCAGAATCCAAATCATGGCCGTAACAGGGCCTGCTACATTGTGTAGGGGCCTACCAAAGTACACCAGTATGACTCCTGGAGTCAAGATAGGTTATGGGACCATTTACCCTACTCCCAATCAATAGCAATTGAAACATTACCACTGTGCTACACATTGCCAGACACATGTGCAGGACATAATCTCCTATGGGCCAATGACAACAAGGAGCAGGATCAGCTGGACAGTGAGTATGGTGACGATGGGGACCAAACCCAAAATGTAACATCAATAGCAGCAAAATAGCTGAGTCCACAATGTTTTGTCCAGTGTTTGGTAGATGCGTGAGTGACTCACACAATGTCAGAAGAGTGTGATGACAAGAAAGACTGTACCCGTGTGAGAAAACATATAACATCACAAACAGTGTGTAGCCAAATTACCTGCCCAGTCACAGTATGAGAAAGGCGTCCAGTTTGCACATACTTCAAAATGTTAAACACTGAAAATAGTGTGGACTGACCCTGGCTACAGCCTGGACCTGCTACCCAAGACTAGGGTCACTACTCTGAAGAAAACGTATATGGTAGATTGGAACAAGCACAATTGCAACTAATAGACTGATGTAAGTCCCTAGTAGATAATAGGGCAAGGTTGACTCCGATTTCCTATAAGTCCCTAGTAGATAAAAGGGCAAGGTTGACTCCAAAGCCCTATAAGTCCCTAGTAGATAATAGGGCAGGGAAGGTTTGACTGTCAAACATACATACATGGACACATGGAAAGAGAGGAGTGTGTGTAACACAACCATTCACAGGCAATGCAGCAACCCATAGGCCTAAGGAAATGATGTCCAATAGACACCATACACATTTACAGTTCATGCAGGCCATGCCTAAAAAGCAAAATACACAATTCATGTATTTTCCAGCAGTTGTGTATGCCAAAAATGTACACATGCCACCCACACGTCAGACATTTCTCTTTTTTTTTAGTGATGCGTACTCTAAAATCCACACTTAGGCTCGGGCATAAAAAAAACAAAGCATTGCCAAAATCCGTGCTGCAGCAGCCCAGGAAGTGATGCAATGGCTCGGCTGTGTGCCAAATCAGGAACTGCAAAGTAACTTTCACTTTCACTTTCTCTTTCTGTAACAGTCTTTTTGTCTGTGCTAGAGAGAGGTTGTGTGTTGTTGGAGCTGTGCTGAGGAGTGTTGGTAGAGTTGTCTTTTGTGCTGTGTTATGTCCCTTTAGTGTCCCTGACCTTTGTTTGTTCTATCTTATTGTGTGTTGTATCTTTTTGTGATTGTATTGTTGGTTGTTCGTCTTTGGGGTGGGTTAGACTGTTGGGATAGTTGGGGTTAAGTTTGGGTAATCTTTTTGGTTGTTATGGTGTCCGTGGGCTGGGAGTGTAACATGCTGGGGAAGTGCCAATGAGTTGGGGGGATTCATCTGGCTGATTATGCACTACTTTGATAATATGGTGGCCCTGGTGGGAAGGGTTATACAAGGCTACAAGACAGAGGCATTCAAGCTAAATTGGGGGAAGGTCCTGTTTCAAATGACCCTTGTATTCGAGGTGAAATGCACAGCTCACCAGTTAAAACATCTCTGGGCAGACCCTGTCACCAGGTAACAGGACCTTGTGGACCACTTTGGAACTGAAGTTGGTGGAATTGTGGGTGAGTACAGAATCTATGGTGCCTGACTCTTATTTTGCAATTGCAAGTGCATGTCTTTTGGCTACAGGCCCTCCTTTAGCAAGTTATGACAAAGTCCAGGGCTGTGAGTTGTGTGGCTGTCCCAAACAGCGTCCATGACAAGGGCAGCACTGCATCATTAAGGAGACAAATGGCAGATTCTTGTCCTTGTCCGCTTTGTTAGTCAGCAAAATCAGATGTGTACCAATGCTGACATACCTGTGTCAAGGTGCAAGTGTACATGGTTACCAGGGACAAGTGTCCGTGTCCACTAAAGGCCTGACTACTGTTTAATTTTGCATAGTCATGTACATGTGGTGAGAAAACTGACGCAGGAGAAAAGGCAGTCATGGCTGAGTCTGTCCTGTGAGTCATGTATGTGCAGAGTGGCAGTGATACTTGGAAATGGTGCAGTAGGTACTCATCTACAAAATGTGACCAATGTAGCTGAGACATGCATGCATTCGTCCAACACATATGTGTACAAGTCAGCCTGGCCTTCCAATGTATGTCACTGATACATGTCTAATGGCCTATTTGCATATTCACTAACTAGGTCTTCTATGTCCATTAGCAAATCATGTGAAATATGCAATAGTTGCCCATAATGTCCATTGTACAACAGTCACAGTGCTATATCTCATGTACTCTCTTGCAGGTGGTCCCCAGCTGTATACCACTGGTGAAGTGGCAAGCTTTGAAGACCGCAATGCTGCCAGTGAGTGTCAAGCTGTATGTGTAGTGCAAGTACTGTGTGTGATGTTGTAGGTTGTGTGCAATGCTATGTACCAAATGCATGTATGCTACTACAGTCATCATATGCTATACATGGAGGCTCATTTACAAAGCCCTATTGCCACTGGAGTATCACTTTTGTGATGCTCTGGTGGCGCTGTGCCATTTTCCACATTTACAAGGCAGCACTAAGCCACTTTTCGTGGCTTAATGTTGCCTTGTAAATATAGGCACCTCTGACACAGTTTTCTGTGGCAGAGGGGCATGCAATGGGTTTTGCTGTGGGCCCATGGGTGGCATTAGCATGGTGAAACAAGAAGAAATACATTTATTTCTCCTCATTTTTTGCTCTTTCTATGTGTGCATTCTGCAGCACACATAGAAGGAGCAAATCACCATTAAAGATTGTTTTTGTGCAGGAAGGTGCCCTGTCCTGCACAAAAACTATCTCCCCCACAAGGCAGCCATCCTTGCTCCATAGCGCAAGGGTGGCTGTGTTGATGCTAGGCAGTTAGTTTAGTGCAGGGGGAAACACAGGGATGTGCCATATTCTTTTATATACGGCTCATCCCTGCGTTTTGGAAATGATGGAGCGCGGCGCAGAAGTATTTGTCGCAGCTCTGTGCTGTAACATGTCCTAGTAAATGAAGCCCATGGTTTTGGGCTGTGTGTTTGATGTTGTGTGCAGGATCAGCACCCCAAGAAAACTATGCAGAGGTGGCAACATGTGCTGCAAGGGGCTTGTAGATGTTGGACATGGTGTAAGAGTGCAAACACAGTGATGACAGTAAGGGCAGGTGTCAGACATACATGTCCTACACATGTATGTTGGGTGGAAAAAATTTGTTCTTTTAACATGTTACTGCTCGGTGTGGCACACATAGCACATAGTAACTCAGGCCATGGTGGGAATAGTGACCATGTAAATAGGTTCCGAAGATTAGCAGGACAGTGGTCAACATTATACACATGAAAATACCATAGATCAGCCCACCCATGTTTTGTAATGCCCCATACTCTGTGTTGTATGTCAATACATTGCGAACCCATGTCATCCTCACAGATCTTGACATGTGTGTTTGGCCTGAGGAGTTTCCTTACGATATTGTTAGACAACATGCCATCACTCAAAAATAATCAGATAGTGGCGGTCTGGAATTTATCCATGATGTGATGCAAACAGCTTCACACAATGTACAGCATCAGCCAGTGATGTTCCAAAATTCCTGTGCAGATGAGGTGTAGGGCATGCACCAACATATGAGATGGTGGTGCTGAGTGCTGGTGTGCAACACGCTAACCAGATATTTGGACACATACACAGGCAAAGGGCAGCATAGTAGGACACATCAAGTAACTCTGGGATACTGTCACAACACAGCTCACCAGGTAGTGAGCAGAGTTGATATGGGTGGAGGGTCATGCCCCTCCGTGTGACATGGATGAGTGCTCCCCCCTCCGTTTTCACATTGGATAACTGTCAAGTCCATTTTCCATGTAGCAGTGTGTTCAGACATCTGTCCTTGCCATATCAAAAACAAACTGTTGGAAGACTACATTTAACTGGCAGTCCTTGCTCAGATGAGTTTGGTACATGCCAACTGATCTATGGGCATTGGCGCATACGGGGGGGACACTGATGAGCAATCCAACTAGATGAATGTGACCTACCAATGTCACATAACTAATGTGTGTGACGAGCATAATCAATGGTGACATGGTCCTTTGAAGATGTTCCAAGGTGGTTCAATGGTATAATTCAACATTAGCTAGCTTTGATGCCTTCAACATGAGTAATGGGGAGATGGTGGTTGGTGTGCAGATGAACATTTCCCTCTAAGATGTCATTGTGATTTGTGCTGGGCAACGTGTGATGACTGCAGATCGAGTTTCAATTGCTTGCCTGTTGTTCATTACCATGAAATACATTTATCTGAATTGTCCCATTTCTGTTTCACCTGGCAAGTAAGACCCCATCAGAAAAGTTTGACTTCAACAAGTGAGCAGAATGCTACTACCACATCTGTCTGGTACAGAGGGGATTCAGGAGGATGGTGCATCTGTATGAGCGGGAGCGTTCTTCAGGATCATGGAAGGCCTTTCCTCAAGGGGGACCACCCAAGGGACCAACCGACTCAAGCACCCACAAAGCAGGCAGCTTGAAGGCCAGAGACAGGGCAGGTTCTACAGGGGCTGGCCAATCAATGTCAGATGGACACATGAGTGCCCCTACTACACCAGTGGCTGTTCCTCCCATTGTTGAGCCCCCATATGTTCAGGAGTTTTGTGCGGAGCTTGCAGTCCAAAGAAGCAGGATTACCATACTGGAACAGTATAGTGTGGAGATGCTTAAGATGCTGAGGGAAATAAAGGCTACAGTGAGGAGACACTGAATTAGACAATGGACAGATGGACATTATTTCCCTTCTCCAGTATTTGGTATTTGTTTTAGTTGACTTATTTAGATAGTTAGGGTTAGTTTAGTTGATGTAGTGTAGGTTATTGTTCTTCTTAGGGAGGGGATTTGGGTTTCTCTTTTTCTTTGGTGTTTCTAGGGGAGTGGGTGTTGTTTTGGATATGTATGTTAAAAAAAAAACTATAAAATGTAAAAAAAAAATACAAAACAAATATCATTGTTTAGGCTATCTGTTTAGTTAGTTAATGTTTAGCTGTAGTTCCTGTTGTCCTTGTCTGAAGATGCGTTTTGAGGGGGCTGGGGGTGTTGATGTTTGTCATGTGGCAATAAATGTATAGGATAAGTTAAAGTAAGCTAAGTTACTTGTAGGTATAAGTGAGGATAAGATAGTGTAGCTTAAGTTAGTATAGGTAGGTTAGTTACTTTAGGGTATTTTAGGATCATAGTTATATTTTATTAAATCGTCTTGTAACCTACAATATGGTCTCCATCATGATTCACTGTCTAGGTGGTAGCATGTCTGCACAGGTCATGACAGGCATATGCCTTTGTCTATGTAAGCTGTACTTTGAGAAATGTGTGACTATGTGTTTGCCCTATGGTCAAGTACCTGTCAGGTTAGCAATGGTGTCACATCAGCTATCTTCAGACATCATTCAGCAATGTAAGTGACAATCTGGATGTGCATTGATACACATTCCTAAACATGTATTCATATGCAGTTTTTCCTTGTTGGTATGTCATGAGAGATGCATTTATGAAATGTTGTTATATATGCACTCACCATAAATCAAGGATTTGTTTCTGACACACTTTTGGCTACCCCTCACAGTTTTGGACATGCATCATTTGTTTGTCACATGAAGGTTGACCTGTTGCTATTTGTTGTTGCGATTTTACCAGCTGTCACAATTCATGCATGCCTCGGGAACTGCTTGCTAGTCAACATAGATCTCAGTCACATCACTTATACTTCAGTCAGTGTGTGTGTGCCTTTGTGTCTGTCACAAACCCACACGTTTGTCTTTGAGAAGCAGTCAGTGTGTTAGCTTCACACGTCGCAACATGTTCATGTTGGTAATGCTTCTGACACACATGCAACACCAAGTTTGAGCAAAGTGAATTTATTTACAAATGTGAATTTGTGTGCAGTAATTCTGTACATGACATTTATATCCTATGGAACTCGTAATACGGCTGGTGGTATATCCGTCACTTTACCGTCACTTTTGGGATGGATTAACACCTCCTCCAAAGTTGTAATAACACCCTAAATGACAACTCCAACAGATGTACTTAGCCATTGTATGTCCAAACAGAGTCTTTGGGGGAGTACATGTCCTGGGAGATTTGTAGGAGAGGAGTGTGTCAGTGAGGAGGAGGAGCACATTGCCATTAGGGAAGATTGGGCAGAATGACAGTCCACAAATGTGAGAGGGCAATAGGCGGAGAGTCCATTTGAGGGAGGACAGTGTCTGATTTTATGACACTGGTATGATCTTAAGCACAGAGAAAAGGGGAAAGGGGCTATGTGCCACAGAGAAAACCTACGGACCAGTTTTCCTTGTGAAAGATGTTCCTTCCACATCGTCATCCTCTGATGTATGTGGTGCCTCCCATGACAGGGGTGTTGTAGGTGCTGCAGTAGAAGGAAGGACAGACACATAAGGGGCTGAAGATGTGGATGCTTTGTCTCTGGCAGCTCTAATTTGTGGAAAAACATCAGGCAACACAGCAGCAAGGAGGGCCTGCAGGGTCTGCGAGACTGCAGTCATGTCATGGTGGTAGGCATCCAAGTTGACAATGAGGGAGTCCGGCTTCTGCTCTATGTTATCAAAGACCTGCTGCATTGCCCCCAGCCTGGTGTCAATCACACTGGTGTCACTTTGGTTGAGCATTTGCTTTTGAATCTGCCTCATGACACCAGTGATGTCGGGCAGGGACTGCTTGAGCCCACGGAGCAGAGAGTGGGTGCCTCATACAGATGCAGGGTTTGTCCTTATTCGGACTGCGGAACGTGGTGACTGCCTCTAGGGTACTCACCTCAGTCTCCATCCTCACCCGCACTGTGTCTGCCAACTCCCGCTGGACTCCTACCGCTATTTTATGGAATGTCCGTGTCGGGTCCTGGGAGTCCAGAGCCGGGGTTGAGCTGGCAGGTGGTGTTTGTTGGCTGTTGGATGGATCATCTGGAAACCCCAAAACTCTGCTTCACCTCCCTGTGACCAGAGATGGTGTCTGTACGGCACCCAGGATTTCCTGGAGGGTCTTGTCATTGATAAATTGCAGCTGGACATCCACATGATCGGACAATTCCAGGACAGGCAGCTCGCCAGTAGGTATGTTGTTGTCCTCTTTAATGAAATGGAGGTAAGTCAATGTTGAACTCTGCTAAGTGTTGATATGATTGTTAATCTATACAATCTGGATATCTGGGTGAGCATTGTAGGTGCCTCACTTCCAAAGCCCTAGCACCATACTGCACTACTGGAGTCTCAGTGACTTTGATGTTCCAGTGGCATAGTGTGCAGGCTTCTACTTTACCAGCCCACACCACACTAAACTGTGTTGTTGTTACAGTTGAGTCTTAGGGTGTTGGTGTGTGTTTTCCCCCAAAACACCCATAGATACCCTAAGGAATGTTACACATTCACAGATTTAGTTATCTGGACATGCATCAGATTTGTAAACCACATGAGCAGTGAATATGAAGTGGTGTAATAATGAGATCTGACATTACAGTCCCCATGTTTCCTGTTTCAATATGTGCTGCATTCTGCAGCACACATGGAGACTGGATGGGAATGAACATGATTGTTCAGGAAAGTGTCCCTTTTAGAAAATGGGCAACCATCCTTGTGATGCAGGCACACCTACAACATGGTGCAAGTGTGCCTGCGTTGGTGCTAGGAAGCTGTGAGTACACCATCACAAAGGAAATTACATGTATGCTTTGCATTTTGGTACATGACACACATGACTGCCCTTTCTACATGACACAATTCCATTTCCATTGGAGCAGGGCAGTGCAGCAGGTACCTTGCAGCGCTGCCAGGCAAGGGGAGGGATGCCCCATATATGCAATATAGGGTGCATTTCTGTCCTCTCCAACTGCAGTGGTACACACAATGCTGGCTAGTGCCAATGCAGACACCCTTGGACCATGGTACGAGGGTTCCTGCATTGTGGTGATGAACTTTTAGGTGCATGAAGGGAGACCTTCCTGCACAATAAATACCCCAAGGGGTGTTATTGTCTTCCGATGTGTGCTGCATTCTGCAGCACACATAGAAATGGTACCACAAGAGTAATATTGAAGACATTTCTCCCTGTAGTGTAATTCTTACACCACCCCTGGGGTAACATAGGAATGTGACACATTCCTTGCCTTGTTCATTTGTGTATGTGTGAGGTTTCTTTGTTTTGCATGGGTGTTGCATGTGTGCACCCCAAGCAACACCCATGGAATGTGCCTTTCACACAGTGTTCTGTGTGAAAGGTGTACATATTTCCAAGGCCATGACAAGCCATTCAAGTTGTCTTTGTGTGGCCTTGTAAGTATGGATTGGCACACTGCATCACTAAAGTGTCAATGTGAAATATGCTCCCGTGGGACAGTGTTCTGGTAGTGCCCTGAACAAGGGGCCCAAAGTGGGGTACACCTGTACTTCACACAATATGGTAAGTGAGCTCCTCATGGGGTGCCGGACTTCCACCTCCAGTCTGCAGTACTGCCTTGTGATCGCAGGTCAGGTTTTCCTTTGTTCTGTGCCTGCAATCGTGCCAGTGCTTCTTACAATCAACAACTGTCCTCTTAACCTCTGCCACACTGTTGACTTTGTCAACTATGGACTGCATATTGCCTCCTTCTTCCCAAATGGCAATTTGGAGGTGACAAATAGCTGTTATTAATGGTGTGTCACCTCCCTGATCAAAATGCTGTTCTCCTCCTTACTGAACCTGCACTTCTGCTTCCTCTTCCCCTTCTCTTGGACAGCCTTGTTAGTACCTGGGTGGTTGGTGTTGTCCTGGGGGCTATTTGGTCCTGGATTCTCCATTTCTAGGTCTCATGTGGTGTGCGTCCTGTGTCTCCTGTGTTGTATTTTTTTGAAACTGTGTCTTGCAGCAGTTTTATTGACGCTTTTGATGAAAAAGTGACCCTAGGGTGATAGGCATCAAAATACGTGCCGCAAATCAGCCTAACATCAGTTTTTCAGCACTAACGTCATTTTCCTTTACAATGAGGCACAAAGTTTAGCGTCATTTTCTTTTATGCTAACCAAATCCTAACGCCATGGTGCACCATTCTGCAAATACAACACACACAGGGCATTAGAATCTGACAATAGCCGCCGGCAAAAGTTTTGCCACACAACTACACTAGCACAAGTTACCGTCATTTCTTGTAAGTGTGGGCCTTAATCCTAAGTCTTTTATAATGGCCTGCTAAACATTTTCCTTTTCGATGTTGAGCCTGGAGATGACTAAACGTTTGCTAAAACAGTCTTCATATGGGTTGGGGAGGTCGGGCGCTCTTTGAAGGGGTGGAAGAAGCAGATTTAGCAAACAGGGTGATGTGAGATATGATGGAGAGAGTAGAATCTTAGTTAAGTACAAGTAATATTACTGCGAGGAGAGAGTGATGGCGAAGCGTTTTCTTGTAGGGACATTCAGTAAAGACAGGTCACATTTGTTTCAGTTTAGAATGAGATATGGTGAAACATTTTTTTTTCTGGATTAAGCACTTGCGTTTTCTGAGATCCAGGTGTTTGGTGTTCCCAGACAATTCTGAAGTTCAAAGAAGTCCCTGAGAGGCGAAGTTCTTTTATATACATGTCACACACATGTTGGAGTATTGAGACAGTATTTCCTAAGGTTGGCACCTTCATGGACAAATTAAACGAGGATCAGACTAGGATCGAACCTGAGGTACACAGCAGCGTCATAGTAGATCTTTATGAGAAGAAGCTTTCCATCTTCACCAATTGACAGCTAAATAAGAAGCGAACCAGCTTAGAATATTTCCACAAAAGCCGTTGCAAGTTTCCCAGAGTGCAGAATTGTGACTAAAGCCACCCACAGATCAAGATGAATGAGATAACCAGATTCTCTGTCACCCAGTAAGTGATGGAAGTCGTCAGACTGGCTGGTTCAATACTATATTTTAGACGGAAGCTGGATTGTTAGACTGTAAACCCAGCTATGATGTTCACCTGAATCGCTGCACCTCTCCATGACTTTCCCTAGCTAGGAGAGATGAGAGGACAGTTGATGGTTCCACAGGACGCCTGGACCCAAGTCGGATTTTTTCACAATAGAGACGGTATGGACAGTTTGTAAAGTGTTTTGATACATTTTTTAGCATAGGGGAGCATTTTCTGAGGCACGCCAAGACATTTTAAAAATATGGAAGTTTTCTTGTAATATGTCGGCTGCCAAACGCACCATGATTTGTGGTACTGAACCACAATCTTTGCATGCAATCAAAATAATGCTAAATGAATCTGGATATGTTAAAGCATGCACATGAACAATTTCATACATGTGATTTGATTAACTCTATACATGTTTCTATGTAAGCTCGGTCCATTTGGCAGTATTTGTGTCCATTTCTGATTGGTTCAGGGGATGCACTATTTTTTAATGCACCACTGTGTTTCTGTCCCTGTGTATAAGATCTTTTATGTGCGTGAGTACATAGCTGTGTGCTTCAGTGTTTGCTTGTTTGGTGATGTAAACATTTACATTTCTTTTACTTTCAGAGTTGCTCTGGCATCCGCCCACCAGGGCCAACCATTGAAGAAGACACAGAGGGCCTGATTCACAAGGTAAGCTAACACTTTGAGTAAGTTCAGTATTTTTAGCTATTCACAGACTCCCAGTTAATAATAATAATGAGAGGCTCTGCAGTCGGGGTGGAGAACTCGGCACATAAAAAGATAGACCTGTCCTATTTTTTTCTGTGTGGAATTCTCCACCCCACTGCGGAGTCTCCGCAGCTGTCAACTTACTGTTAGCTCCGAGAATGTGGATATAAAAAATTAATAAACTTACACAAAAGTGTAAATTTACCTTTGTGAATCAGCCCATCAGCGTTCTCGAGAGCCTCCCTTAGTTCTTGGAAATGCATACAATTCTAGTGATTTAAGTATTCTAGAGCATCTTCCATCATAACCATAGTCGTAGCTATGGCCCCCCAATTCAAATCCATGCATAAATCTGGTGGTCAATATATTTAATAAAAGGCATATTTTTCATCAACTACAGTTTTTAACTTGTGCCGGTATTTGCTGGTGCTTGGTACTGTTACTTAATTCTTGACTTCAACACTTGTTTATGATATTCCATCACATGGTGGTGCTGCCTGCCTATTTTCAGCAAAGACCATAAGTTTAACAATTCATTAAATACTAACAAAATAACAATAAGACTATGGTGGCCGTAAAGTTGGCGGTTTCACCGCCAACAGGCTGGCATTGAAGACAGCCACATCTCCACTCATACGGCCATAGTGGTCAGACCCGCTGGGCTGGAGATGAGCATCTCCGACACAGTGGTCCACAGAAGACCGGCAGCGGTATTAGGAGCTGCCTTTCCATCAGCGTTTCCGCGGTGCTAGCACCGCCACAAAAACTCTTGCAAAAAGGCTACCGGTGACAGGGAATAACTTCCCTGTCACCAGTAGACAACTTTCCCCAGCCCAGCAAGCACAAAACCTCCCCACACCCCTTCAGGTACAGCGCCCCCCTCCAGCTACAGCGCACCCTCCACGCATACATAGACCCCCTCACGCATCACGCATACACTCATTCACCTATACTTACATACACACATTCACTGAAACGCATCCATACTCGCATTCACCTCATCACTCATACATGCATTCAATCATGCATGCACAGACCCATCCAAACACACATACACACACCCATACATACAGGCATACACACACCCAACCAAACATGCATGCACACATGCAGACAAACACCCCCTCACACACGCACACACCACCCCCTCACCTCCTTCCCTGTCGGATGATCAAATTACCTGGTCCCCGGAGGAGGTTGTCTGGCAGGGAACGGGAAGCCGCTCTTCCACCTCCGGCAGCACCCGCCATCAGAACACCGCCATGCCGTATTTTTGCACATAATACAGCAGGTGGTGTCCTTCTGGCATTGAGGGGCTGGTGGTGGACCCGCCCCAGCGCCTCCGCCCGCCAGCACGACTACTGCTGGATTTCTGCCCAAAGTGTGGCGGAAATCCAGCAGTACCTGTAATATGATGAGCGGAAGACCGCCAGCACTGGAGGTCTTCTGGCACTCATGGCTTTGGCAGTCTTCAAAGAAGACTGCCAAAGTCATAATGACCACCTATGTCCAGGACATTGGCACTGGCATTTTTCAGCACTGGCAAGGCCATTGGTTGCATCCTAAGTGATACCCTGAACCCTGGCACTTAGGTTGTTTTAAAATTGAGCACTGATCAACTAAAAGGAAGTGAGTTCCAAGTTCCAAAGACACACTTCTGTGATAGGGTATGAATTAATTTCTTCTTCTTTCCCCTTCACTCTTTATTGGCTACTTTAGTCTAATGTACAAACTACAGAATTTTGATGCTGTTGAAAGATTTCCACCACGGAGAAGGAAAAGGGATGTACTTGTTTTAACACAAGGAGCTCTTCACACAACTCAGGGTTTCAACTGTTTTCCTTTGCTGAAGAAGACCAACGTGGATACCTTGGTGCTGGGCCTGGCATATCTGCAGTGATGAAGAAATGCCTCTATGACACTGATCTCAAGTTCCTGCTTCCTTGTACCAAGTGACTTTGCATTCGGAGGCCTCTGTACTTTGTGGCAAGATACCAGTCATCTCAATATCTGCCCCACAAGCAGTAATCTAGGCAGCTGTGCAAGATGCACTCTTTTTTATAAATTATTCTTTATTGATTATAGCCACTTCTACATTCAGAGGTACAATGCCTAGATCCTCATCAAGTTACAATATGGGGGATATTAAATTAAGAGTGTCACCCTATAAAGTGGCTGTGAGATCTTTACAGTTATCAACAAAGGGATATTAGACATGTACAGGTATGCCACAGCAGTTTGTGAATAATCCTACCACTTACCTCAAATCTTACCATGTTTCTTGAGGGACCCTTGGGCTTTATAGACCAACTCCTCGGTTGTAGCACAGAAGTCCATTGCTCTCATCCATTCCCTTTCAAAGGGAGTGGTGGGGTGAACACCAATGTTTCGCAATGTCTCCCTTAGCTAATAATAGCCACAAACCTACAAGACTCACAGCCTGGGCCCCTCTATTCATCCAAGGTCCCCAGTTTCACCCTCTTAGGAATCCCTCTTCCTATAACTTCACTCAGAACTTGTGTGATCCATTTCTAGCTTTGGAAAACTACTGCGCAATTCCATATAAAATGTGAAAGCTGCACTCTTGAGAGCACTGGGCTTGGAAGTATTTACAGAGACCTACCATAAGAAGTGGTTTACTCTGACAGATGTTTGACTGGCAGGAAAAGCCCAAATACCGGTCGGCATCAGATCAAAAAACATATTTGGATAAATTAAAACAATAACGTTTTGTTAAATGCAGTATCCTAAATTAAAAAGGTTAACTGAATTTTCAATTCTAGAATATAAAGTTTGATGAGATTCATAGGAAATAGCAGATGTGTGAGAAATGTCTAAGTGGTTAGACCCCGGTTTGTGGGGATGTAAAAGGTTTTTTGGAATAAACATCTTGGACAGTCTAAACTCAAGGTGTACATGGGATGAAACATGTTGTGGTTCTTCCCACTGTGCTAACTCTGGAGGGACATTGGGGGTCATTCTGACCCTGGCGGTAGACTACCGCCAGGCCAACGACCGCGGATGCACCGCCAACAGGCTGGCGGTGCATCCATGGGCATTCTGACCGCGGCGGTACCGCCGCGGTCAGAAACGGAAAACCGGCGGTGTCCCGCCGGTTTCCCGCTGCCCTGGGGAATCCTCCATGGCGGCGCTGCAGGCAGCGCCGCTATGGGGATTCCGACCCCCTTACCGCCAGCCTGGCTCTGGCGGTTTTGACAGCCAGAACCTGGCTGGCGGTAACGGGTGTCGCGGGGCCCCTGGGGGCCCCTGCAGTGCCCATGCCACTGGCATGGGCACTGCAGGGGCCCCCTAACAGGGCCCCACCAAGATTTTCAGTGTCTGCCAAGCAGACACTGAAAATCGCGACGGGTGCAACTGCACCCGTCGCACCCCTTCCACTCCGCCGGCTCCATTCGGAGCCGTCATCCTCATGGAAGGGGGTTTCCCGCTGGGCTGGCGGGCGGCCTTCTGGCGGTCGCCCGCCAGCCCAGCGGGAAACTCAGAATTACCGCAGCGGTCTTTTGACCGCGCAGCGGTATTCTGCCAGCGGTACTTTGGCGGGCGGCCTCCGCCGCCCGCCAAAGTCAGAATGAGGCCCATTGTGTCTGGCACAAGGATAGGATAAGGGCGGTAGTTTTATGAGGTGGGCTTGTTACAGGTGAAGCAGATGATGCCAATACCAGGAAAACGTAATGATGATAAAAACCTCATATAGAAATATTATGGGGGTTATTACAACTTTGGAGGAGGTGTTAATCCGTCCCAAAAGTGACGGAAAAGTGACGGATATACCACCAGCCGTATTACGAGTTCCATAGGATATAATGGACTTGTAATACGGCTGGTGGTATATCCGTCACTTTACCGTCACTTTTGGGACGGATTAACACCTCCTCCAAAGTTGTAATAACCCCCTATGGGCCTGATTACAACTTTGGAGGAGGTGTTAATCCGTCCCAAAAGTGATGGTAAAGTGACGGATATACCACCAGCTATATTACGAGTTCCATAGGATATAATGGAATCGTAATACGGCTGGTGGTATATCCGTCACTTTACCGTCACTTTTGGGACGGATTAACACCTCCTCCAAAGTTGTAATCAGGCCCTATGTGTTTCAAAGCCCTAAACTGGTGATTTAATTACCCAGGGTAATTGTAATTGTATTTATGTCGCACTTACTACCCATGATAAGGTGATGAAGTGCTTTTCGGCAAGTAGCACGCTACTCCAGAACCCAAAAGGATTAGTAGTACATTAGTACAGGGGAATATGAGTGAAGTATTAGTATAGGGAGGTATGACTTAATTTGAGCAGAGGACGTGAGTCTGTTAGTTTGATTGAATAGAATAATGGAGACACAGAGGAGGGAAGAATCCAGAAGTGTTAACTGGGAGATCACTGTAGCGAGATGAGGTTTGGGATGAGTAAAGAAGAGATGGAGGAAGGAAGAGTCTGTAGAAAGAGATTAGGGAGATCATAGTAGTAAAATGGGGTTTGGGATGAGTTAGAGGAGAGATAAATTCAGGAGAATTTAGTAGCAGTGTTTGGGAGATCATAGTAGTAAACTAAGGTTTGGGGTGAGCCAGGGTGAGTAGGGGAGAGAAGAGTCTAGGAAGGGTTATTTTGGAGCCCACAATAGTGGAATGGGTTTGGAAAGAGTCAGAGAGTGGAGATAGAGCATTGATTGATAGAGGTATTGGGTGATGGTAAGGCAGAGTAAAACTTTTGAGAGTCATTTTTTTTCTCCTCTTGAAGAGTAGGACTAAAATAATAAATATATAGATACATAATTACATAGTAAGGGGATATGTATGTAAGGAATAAAATATATTGAGATTTAAGTAGCATCGTATAAAGACAGACTTTTAAGAGTTGCAGTATTTGAAGTTAATTTATTTGTGTACTTTTATAACATTATTTTATCTTTCCTCAATATTTCAATTACGAAATGATTGTAGAAAAGTAGTTAAGATAATATCTACCTATTGCGATAGATAAAAACAGAGGTGGTCATTACAACCCTGGCGGACGGTGTTAAAGCTGCGGTAATACCGCAACCAGGCTGGCGGACAAAAAAAGGGAATTACGACCCTGGTGGAAACCGCCAACAAAGACAGCCACTTTAACACATCGCCCGCCACGGCGGTACAGACAAACAGTGCGGCGGTCATCGCCAACAGACAGGCGGAAGACAATGTACTGCCCACACTATCACAACACACCAATCGCCACCTTTTCCGGGGCGGATTCACCGTAGATAAAAACACGGCGGAAACAGCTTTTGCTATGGGAAAACGCTCAACTCAACACATCCCACGAGGAACGAGGACTCCATGGAGCCAGAACTACAAATCTTACCTGCCCTGCATTCCTGCTCATCTATGACCAACAGCGACGTAGGCGCAGAACATACCGGTGAGTAGTGCACCTACGACACGGGGGAGGGGTGACGCAAAAGTTACGGGGACACCCACCAAACACCCCCACCCTCGCATAGTACAACATACACACTAATGCAGTCACAATAAATCACATGAACAACCCACAATCCCCCCGGAAGAATGCAATGACAAAGCGAATAGTGGTCAAACATTGTATTGTGTCAATATACTACTCATTAAAAAATATACGGATATATATCACGAAATCTGTCAAAAATAAATGTACAATACAAGAAGTAGTGCAGATATGTACACAACAATGTCCGTGCACCAACAGTCCAAAAATGCATGGGCGACGCCCACAATAGATACCTGACCAAAATCCGAGAGAACACTGCCGGGGCATCAGATAGAAACACTACAGGCAACTCAGGGGGAAAGGAAGGGGGGGCACCTCAGCCACATGAATGCGAAGCCAGATCCACGACGGGGCTCCATGCCCATTGAAGCCACAGTCTCTCAAGTCTATACAGTGGGTGGGTTGCCCACTGTGCCATCCTGGGGAGTGCAAAGCCACAGTCTCTCAAGTTTATACAGTGGGTGGGTTGCCCACTGTGCCATCCTGGGGAGTGCAAAGCCACAGTCTCTCAAGTCTATACAGTGGGTGGGTTGCCCACTGTGCCATCCTGGGGAGTGCAAAGCCACAGTCTCTGAAGTCTATACAGTGGGTGGGCTGCCCACTGTGCCATCCTGGGGAGTGCAAAGCCACAGTCTCTCAAGTCTATACAGTGGGTGGGTTGCCCACTGTACCATCCTGGGGAGTGCAAAGCCACAGTCTCTCAATTCTCTACAGTCGGTGGGCTGCCCACTGAACAATCCTGGGGAGTGCAAAGCCACAGTCTCTCAAGTCTCACAAGTGGGTAGGCTGCCCACTGAACAATCCTGGGGAGTGCAAAGCCACAGTCTCTCAAGTCTCTACAGTGGGTGGGTAGCCCACTGTTACATCCTGGGGAGTGCAAAGACACATATTCGCAAGTAGATGCAGTGCTCAACTGGTACTGGGTGGGACTGTTGCCCAGACTGGATGAGTCTCCCCGTGAAAGTACATGTCCTGTCACAGTCCCAGCTGCACATGGGAGAACGATGCCTGATGTGCCGGACTATTCATACCCACACGGTCTTTGCCCTGTTCAGCGGTCTTCACCATGGCGGTCTTGGCCTTGTTCAGCGGTGCTTTGCCATGGCTGCCTATGGACTGTTCAGCGGTGCTTTGACATGGCGGTCTTTGCCCTGTTCAGCGGTCTTCACCATGGCGGTATTGGCCTTGTTCAGCGGTGCTTTGCCATGGCTGCCTATGGACTGTTCAGCGGTGCTTTGCCATGGCGGTCTTTGCCCTGTTCAGCGGTCTTCACCATGGCGGTCTTGGCCTTGTTCAGCGGTGCTTTGCCATGGCTGCCTATGGACTGTTCAGCGGTGCTTTGACATGGCGGTCTTTGCCCTGTTCAGCGGTCTTCACCATGGTGGTCTTGGCCTTGTTCAGCGGTGCTTTGCCATGGCTGCCTATGGACTGTTCAGCGGTGCTTTGCCATGGCGGTTCTGGTACGGATATTGGTGTGTGGCATGACGATCTCCACACTGGACATTGGGGTGTGGCATGACGAACTCCACACTGGACATTGGTGTGTGGCTTGACGTTCCATCATTGCCCAGCGGGGCTGTGGGATTCTGGACCCTCCTGGGCTGTGACTCCGACTGTTGCGGTGGTCTCCTGACCAGTAACGATACTTGAGCCCTCCTGGGCTATGACTCTGGCGGTGGTCTCTGGACCAGTGACGATACTTGGGCCCTCCTGGGCTATGACTCTGGCGGTGGCGGTGGTCTCTGGACCAGTGACGATACTTGAGCCCTCCTGGGCTATGACTCTGGCGGTGGCGGTGGTCTCTGGACCAGTGACGATACTTGAGCCCTCCTGGGCTATGACTCTGGCGGTGGCGGTGGTCTCTGGACAAGTGACGATACTTGGGCCCTCCTGGGCTATGACTCTGGCGGTGGCGGTGGTCTCTGGACCAGTGACGATACTTGAGCCCTCCTGGGCTATGACTCTGGCGGTGGTCTCTGGACCAGTGACGATACTTGGGCCCTCCTGGGCTGTGACTCCGGCGGTTGCGGTGGTCTCCTGACCAGTAACGATACTTGAGCCCTCCTGGGCTATGACTCTGGCGGTGGTCTCTGGACCAGTGACGATACTTGGGCCCTCCTGGGCTATGACTCTGGAGGTGGCGGTGGTCTCTGGACCAGTGACGATACTTGGGCCCTCCTGGGCTATGACTCTGGCAGTGGCGGTGGTCTCTGGACCAGTGACGATACTTGGGACCTCCTGGGCTATGACTCTGGCCATGGCGGTGGTCTCTGGACCAGTGACGATACTTAAGCCCTCCTGGGCTATGACTCTGGCGGTGGTCTCTGGACCAGTGACGAGACTTGGGCCCTCCTGGGCTATGACTCTGGCGGTGGTCTCTGGACCAGTGACGATACTTGAGCCCTCCTGGGCTATGACTCTGGCGGTGGTCTCTGGACCAGTGACGAGACTTGGGCCCTCCTGGGCTATGACTCTGGCGGTGGTCTCTGGACCAGTGACGATACTTGAGCCCTCCTGGGCTATGACTCTGGCGGTGGTCTCTGGACCAGTGACGAGACTTGGGCCCTCCTGGGCTATGACTCTGGCAGTGGCGGTGGTCTCTGGACCAGTGACGATACTTGGGACCTCCTGGGCTATGACTCTGGCCATGGCGGTGGTCTCTGGACCAGTGACAATACTTAAGCCCTCCTGGGCTATGACTCTGGCGGTGGCGGTGGTCTCTGGACCAGTGACGAGACTTGGGCCCTCCTGGGCTATGACTCTGGCGGTGGTCTCTGGACCAGTGACGATACTTGAGCCCTCCTGGGCTATGACTCTGGCGGTGGTCTCTGGACCAGTGACGAGACTTGGGCCCTCCTGGGCTATGACTCTGGCGGTGGTCTCTGGACCAGTGACGATACTTGAGCCCTCCTGGGCTATGACTCTGGCAGTGGTCTCTGGACCAGTGACAAGACTTGGGCCCTCCTGGGCTATGACTCTGGCGGTGGTCTCTGGACCAGTGACGAAACTTGAGCCCTCCTGGGCTATGACTCTGGCGGTGGTCTCTGGACCAGTGACGAGACTTGGGCCCTCCTGGGCTATGACTCTGGCGTGGTCTCTGGACCAGTGACGATACTTGAGCCCTCCTGGGCCATGACTCTGGCGGTGGTCTCTGGACCAGTGACGATACTTGAGCCCTCCTGGGCTATGACTCTGGCGGTGGTCTCTGGACCAGTGACGAGACTTGGGCCCTCCTGGGCTATGACTCTGGCGGTGGTCTCCTGACCAGTTACGACGGTGCTGGCGGTTGTGTCTGGACTGTGGGAAATGATGGCGCACTTCTCCGCCGTGACACTCACAACAGGTTGGGGAGACTTCCTCGGGACCTTCCCCACCTTCTTTTGAGTTACAGATGACTCACCAATCGCCTTGGATCCCATTTCACTGTTTGTACCACCAGGAGTCTTGACACGGTCCACTCTCCAATTTCGGAGCCTTTACCGGGGGTGGGCTGACAGTGCCTTGGCTCCGGGTCCTACTGCCTGCCCTGGAGGACGGGGCACTCCAAAAACCTGGAACACGCACCACTGGTACTGGAGGCTTTTTGGCTGAGGCGCTACGACGGGACTGATGAATTGGAGGGGGTGGGGCCAAAAAGGTCAATTTGACATAGGGACAGTTTCTGACGTACACTGGGATGGGTAGTTGGAGGGGCTCTGGGAGTGGAGGAATAGGAGGTGGTTGTAGGAGGTGTCACTTTAGCTGTTTTCGGTGCAGGTGCAGGTGCAGGTGCAGGTACTGGAGGCTGTCGTGAGGTGGATGGATGTTGGGTGAGTGATTGCCGGCGTTTTTGTACTTTGGGAGGAGTCGTCACAGACACACTGGGAGAGGACACAGGGGACGTTTATATGGCAGTGGAGGTGGTGAGTGCAGGTGAGCGGCTTGTGGTGCTTAGTGTCCTGGTGCGAGTCCTAGTGCCTGTAGATGTGGTGCATGCAGGTGTGTGTGTAGACGAGACTGGGAGGGAGGAGGGAAAAGAGGAGGAGGGGGACACAGTGGAGACAGTGGATGTTGCTGTGTCTGTATGGGTCTGATGCTTGTGTGAGTGCCTGTGGTGTGTGTGGTGCCTATGTTTGCTTGAGCTACTTTTGGGTGTTGACTTGTGTGCATGCTGGTCTGTAGGTGTGCTTGGGATGGGCTGGGGTACAGGGGATTGGGTCTGGGTGGAGGAAGTTGGAGGGGGGAGGCTGGACATAGGGACAATGGCTGCCATCAGTGCTGAGGCCAGAGATTGCAGGGTTCGCTGAAGGACAGCCTGACCAGAATGAATACCTTCCAGGAATGCATTACCGTGTTTCAACTCTCGTTCTACACCCTGGATGGCATTCACAATGGTAGACTGCCCAACAGTGAGTGACCTGAGGAGGTCAATGGCCTCCTCACTGAGGGCAGCAGGGGTGACAGGGGCAGGGCCTGAGGTGCCTGGGGCGAAGGTGATGCCCACCCTCCTGGGTGAGCGGGCACGGGGCGAACGCTGAGGGGCTGCTGGGAGGGCGGGGCTGGTAGGGGAGGTGGCGGCTGTACCTGTAGAAGTGGGGCGCACAGATGGTGCCGCCACCACAGGGGAGCTCCCATCGGCAGACGAGTCCGTGTCGCTGTTTGGTGATCCTGTGGCCGACGTGAAGCTCCCCTCGCCCTCCGTCCCACTGGTGAAATCAGAGTCTGTGGTGTGGTCCTCCATGGCCATGTGGGATGCAGCTCCCTCGTGCTCCGGTGCCACTGTACCTCCGCCTGATGATGCTGATGTACAGAAGGACAGGGAGAGCAGAAAAAGGGTGCAGACAGAAGAAAGAGAGTTTTAGTGCATGGCATACCGCTACCGTTGGCGGACAAGACAAACGCAGCAGCCCCCTGCATTACGCCGTGCTCCTGCCCTCTGCACATGCAATTCCTGGGAAATGGCCTACATGGCAATGGTAGACATCTGCCCACATGGATGGCAAAGGGGCAACTATACATCAATTTGCCTTTTTTTTGAGCTGGGGTAGAGTGCCACATGGCCTACATAACGGAGGGGCCTTGCCTACCTAACTCGCCCTGGCCTAGGGACACCCACAGCCCACCACCCCCACCCAGACTGCTCCACAGCACGTAAAGTCCATTGCATGAGGTTGAACTCACCCCCTTGTGTCTGCTGTGATGTCCTTAAGCGCCCATCCAACTCCGGGTAGGCCACTGCCAGGATCCGGAACATCAGGGGGGTCATGGTGCGACGGGCACCCCTCCCACATTGGGAGGCCATCCCCAGCTGAGCCTCCGCCGTCTTCTTGCTGCAGCGGCGAATGTCCTCCCATCTCTTCCGGCAGTGGGTGCCCCATCTATGGTGGGCCCCCAGGGTCCGGACCTCCTTGGCGATGGCACGCCAAATGTCCCTCTTCTGGTGGACGCTGACCTACATGACATGCACAAGGAAAGAGGAACAGTCATTACCTACTGCACCATCGTTGTAATTGGCCCCCTCCCAACTCTATCCCTGTGGCCCATTCATCCCCATGTATGACTGTTCTATGTACTCTGCTCCCTTCCCTCATCCACCCAGCCCTCTCCACCCAGGCCTAGCCCATACAACGTGCTCCCTGTGTACTAACCTGTTGGTCTGGAGGACCGTAGAGTAGCGTATACTGGGGGAGGACCCCATCCACAAGTTTCTCCAACTCCTGTGCAGTGAAGGCAGGGGCCCTTTCCCCAGACGCAGCAGCCATCGTCGCTTCCAGACCGAGGTCACAGCAGCACTAGCAGTGTAGGTCCTCTCCTGTCGAAGGTCAGGTATCTAGTGATTGAACAGATAGAAAATGGTGGTGACGTCCGCGGCGGTGCGCATCATCACCACCGGCGCACCTATTCATTGGCTCCTGGGACCCATAGGGTCCAATGTTAACCAATGCAGCATTGCGCCGCGCTCTACGACCGCCTACCGCGACGGTGTCCAACGCCAGCGCAGTTACCCCACAATTCCATTGTCCCATTTTAGAGGTCAGGCAGCCGCCATTTCAGGGGCCCACATGGCTTCATTTACTACTGCGTCACACATACCGAGGCCTACGCTCAAAACCTTTCCCGGATGGGTTAATTGTCTGGCGTAGTCTTGTGTATGACTGTGGGTACATACCTGGAGGAATGCTGACAGTTTTTTCGCTGTTGTCCTTCTTAGGCACCGTCAGTTGGGACGTATTGGAAGATGGCGGAATCCGCCGGTGTACCGACAGCTGGTGGACCTGTTGACAATGGAAGAGCGACATGTCATCGTGACCTACCGGTTTGACCGTGCCACAATCCGGGAACTATGTACCCAGTTGGAGCCTGACCTGATGTCACCAATCTGCCATCCGACTGGAATACCCCCTGACGTGCAGGTGCTGTCAGTGCTCCATTTCTTTGCAAGTGGGTCTTTTCAGACAACAGTGGCCATGGCATCAGGGATGTCCCAGCCTATGTTTTCCAACGTCTTGTCCAGAGTGTTGTCTGCCCTGCTGAAACACGTAAGGAGATACATCATTTTCCCTGAGGTGGCGGATTTGCCTACAGTGAAAGGTGACTTCTATGCCCTCGGACATATCCCCAACGTCATAGGTGCCATTGAAGGGACCCATGTAGCTCTGGTCCCCCCCCGCAGGAATGAACAGGTGTACAGGAACAGGAAGAGTTATCATTCGATGAATGTCCAGATGGTCTGTTTGGCAGACCAGTACATCTCGCAGGTAAATGCAATGTTTCCTGGCTCAGTGCATGACGCCTACATCCTGCGGAATAGCAGCATCCCTGATATGATGGGTGAACTCCAGAGGCACTGTGTATGGCTATTGGGGGACTCTGGTTACCCCAACCTGTCCGGGCTACTGACCCCAGTGAGGAATCCCAGGACCAGGGCAGAGGAACGCTACAATGAGGCACATGGGAGGACTAGGAGGGTAATCGAGCGGACCTTCGGCCTCCTGAAGGCCAGGTTCAGGTGCCTCCATATGACAGGAGGGTCCCTATTCTACTCACCGAAGAAGGTGTGCGACATCATCATCGCCTGCTCCATGCTCCATAACTTGGCATTGCGACGCCAGGTGCCTTTTCTGCAGGAGGATGATCCAGATGACGGTGTTGTTGCAGCGGGGGAGCCTGGGGAGCCTGTGGACAGTGATGAGGAGGAAGCTGATGAAGATGAAAACGACAACAGGGAGTCAGTCATACAGCAATATTTTCAATGAGACACAGGTTAGTACAATTTCATGTTTCACATTATATTACATTTCACTCTATCCTGTACCTACATTTCACTCCCTATTTGTTAACTGAGTTGTCCCCTTCCATTTCAGTTTCACTAATGTGTTAACCTACGTGTCAACAGCTTGCACCCTTGAAAGGCTTGTGATGTGTGACATTGGTATGTTGACCTTCCAATGGGTAACCTTTTTTAACACTGTAATTGACAATACAAAGTTCACCATCATTGACTGACTCCAATATTATTAAGGTTTCAAGGGTGTTTATTGAAGTGCATAAAAATGTAGGGGGGTTGTGAAATGGGGAGAGGTCATGGTGGAATAATGTCCATGGCAGAGTCCAGTCTATTAGTCTCACGGGTACATTGCACATCTGGCCATTGGAAGTGGAGCTGGGGCAGTTCCAATCTGGACAGGGTAACAAAGTGGGACAGTGGGGGGACAATCAGGGTAGTCTTATTTCCTGGCGGGGGTCTTGCCATCTTGCTCTGTCCTGTTCCTGGATCTCAGGGCCCGCTTTTGTGGTGGTTGTCCGTCTGCAGGGGGTGGGGTGCTGGTGTGGTGGTCCTGTGGCGGGGCGTCCTGTCCACTAGCGCCGGCGGAGGTGGTGGGCATTTCATCGTCCTGGCTAGTGTCAGGGGCCCCTTGGAGTGCCACGGTGTCCCTCAAGGTCTTTTGAATGTCCGTCAGCACCCCTACGATGGTGGCCAGGGCGGAGCCGATGGTCCTGAGCTCCTCTCAGAACCCCAAATACTGCTCCTCCTGCAGACGCAGGGTCTCCTGCAACTTGTGCAGGACCGTTGCCATCGTCTCCTGGGAGTGGTGGTATGCTCCCATGATGGAGGATAGGGCCTCGTGGAGAGTGGGTTCCCTTGGCCTGTCCGCCCCCTGTCGCACAGCAGCCCTCCCAGTTCCCCTGTGTTCCTGTGCCTCCATCCCCTGGACCATGTGCCCACTACCACTGCCCCCAGGTCCCTGTTGTTGTTGGGGTGGTGGGTTAGCCTGGGTGCCCTGTAGTGGTGGACACACCGCTGATTGACCTGTCCTGGGTAGGGAGGTATGGGCCCGCTGTGTGGGTGCTGTGCTGGTGTTCCCAGAGGGTGGCAGTTCGGTGTTGGGCTGTGGCTGGGCAAGGGGAACCGACTGTCCTGAGGCCCACGATGGTCCGGGTTGGTCATCAAGATCCAGTAGGGCAGAGCTGCTGTCGTCACTGTGGGCCTCTTCTGGGGGTGGAGTGGTGTTGTCTGGACCCTCTGGTTTTTGTGACGTTCCTTCGGGTTCCTGCAAGGTATGAGAACATGATTATTGCATGTGTGTGTGTAATGGTGTGCAATGGTTGGGTGTGCGTGAACCCCAGTGCAGGCATTCCTGTGTGGGGGCTTGTGTGGTGATGGTTGGGGGGTGTTGTGAGTCTGTGCAGTGGGCATGCTTTAGTGATGGGTGTCCATGCTAAGTTGTGTCATGCAGGTCTTGGGGTTGGGATGGGTGGTTGGTGTTATGGGTAGATTACTGAGGAGTTAGGGTGATGGGGGAGGGTGTGAGGGTGGGGGTGTGTGATAGCATGCAGGTGGGGTGGGGGATATGATAGTGAAGATTAGACTTACCAGTGTCCGTTCATCCAACGACTCCTGCGAGGCCCTCAGGATGCAAGATGGACAAGACTTGCTCCTCCCATGTTGTTAGTTGTGGGGGAGGAGGTGGGGGTCCGCCGCCAGTCCGCTGTACCGCGATGTGGTGCCTGGAGACCGTTGAACGCACCTTCCCCCGTAGGTCGTTCCACCTCTTCCTGATGTCCTCCCTATTTCTTGGGTGCTGTCCCACAGCGTTGACCCTGTCGACTATTCTTTGCCATAGCTCCATCTTCCTGGCTATGGATGTGTACTGTACCTGTGAGCCAAATAGCTGTGGCTCTACCCTGATGATTTCCTCCACCATGACCCTGAGCTCCTCCTTGGAGAAGCGGGGGTGTCTTTGGCGTGACATGGGGTGGTGTGTGTGATGTGTGGGGTGGTGTATGTGTTGATGAGTGTGGTGAGTGTAGTGGTATGTGGTGTTTTGTGCGTGGATGTTGTGTGGGTGATGGTGTAGTGTGCCTCTGTGTGATGGTGTTATCTATTCTGTGCTGTCTCTCTCTGGCCTTCGTCTCTAATTTTTGGTCGTAGGGGTTTGTGGGTGATGTGAGTGTGTGTTTTATATTGTATTGGATGTGTGGGAGTGGTGTTTGTATGTGTATCAGGTGTGTGTATTTTGAACTGTCCAATGTGGCGGTGTTTTGGAGATGTGTGTGTATTTTGAGCGCGGCGGTGTGTACCGCCAATGGAATACCGCGGTTGAAAGACCGCTGCGTGGATTCGTGGGTCGTAATAGCATGGGCGTGTTACTGTTGGCGTGGAGGTGGAGGATTTGTTTCCGCCAGTTTATCACTGACCTTTGGTGTGGCGGTGTTGTGTGGGTGTCTGAATTTCGGCGGATTCCAAGATGTGGGTCATAATAGCTGTGGCGGAATACCGCTGCCGCGGCGGTGTATTGGCGGTCTTCTGCACGGCGGTAAGCGGCTTTTACCGCCAATGTTGTAATGACCCCCCCATAGACTCTTAAGCATTTAATCAAACAACTTATATAGATATTATGAAATGACCTATGAACATGTTAAGTGTATAATAATATACGTATATATATATATATACATACATACACATAATATATATACTCATACATACATTTGCACATACACATACATACATATATACATTTAACCATAAGTACAATATACATGTTGTTAAAACCGGCGCAAAGACTATGGCGGTCATTCTGACCGCGGCGGGCGGCGGTAGCTGCCCACCATGCGGTCACCGCCATTTGGCCGCTCCGCGGTCAAAAGACCGCGGAGGCCATTCTGGCTTTCCCGCTGGGCCGGCGGGCGCCCGCCAAAGGAGCACCCGCCGGCCCAGCGGGAAAGGCCCTGCAACACAGAGGCCGGCTCCGAATGGAGCCGGCGGTGTTGCAGGGGTGCGACGGGTGCAGTTGCACCCGTCGCGATTTTCACTGTCTGCTATGCAGACAGTGAAAATCATGCTGGGGCCCCCAGGGGCCCCACGACACCCGTTCCCGCCATCCTGTTCCTGGCGGTCAAAACCGCCAGAAACAGGCTGGCGGGAAGCAGCGCCGCCATGGAGGTTCAGCCCTGCCAGGGGTATTCCGGCGGGAAACCGCCGGATCCCCTTTTCTGACCACAGCGTCAGAATGGGCAATGAAGCACCGCCAGCCTGTTGGCGGTGCTTCCGTTGCCCGCGGCCCTGGCGGTTTAGGACCGCCAGGGTCAGAGTGAGGGCCTATGTATACGTTTTAAAATAAAATAGTTATTATACCTATTTGTACAAAGAAATACACATATTCCAAACAAAGCAAGCCAAGGGTTTCGACGCGCCTAACAGCTGGTGCAAGTCAGGAGAGTTGGCTGAACTCTCTAAATATGTAAAAAACAAAAGAATTGATTGCCACGCACTCCACTCAGCCACAGAATAAATTTAAGTGATTTATTCGGTGCAAAAGAAAAAGAACAACGCGTTTCGACTATACAGTCTTCTTCTTAGTTCTATAGTCCTTTCTCTAACAGATCTATTTATACTATCTATCTCACATACCAATTCAATGCATTCTGGTTATAATAGTTCAATTATAACATTCTCCAACTGTTTGTTTCATGTTGTTGGAAGTGTTTGGCTATGGCATATGTTTGATCTTTATGTAAAACTGCTCTGACATGCTCTAAAATTATTTTCTTAAGCATGCAGATTGTACTGCCTACGTATCTCAAACCACAATGACATTCAATTACATAAACTGTAAATTTGGTGTTGCAAGTTATACGATATTTAATGTTCATTATCGATTTATCCCATAATTTTACAGTTTTAGTTGATTTTCCAATTTTGCAAGCTTTGCAACTGTTACATTTAACGAAGCCACATTGTTGTTCAATTAGCCAATTCTGTTGATTTTTTATTGTAAAGTGGCTTCTTACAATATAATCTTTCAATGATGGGGCTTTTCGATACGTGATCATTGGACCTGATCCTATTATTGGACCAAGATCTGAGTCTTTCCGTATGATATGCCAATGTTTGCATAAAATATTTTTGATAAGGCCACTTTCTTTAGTATATTCCATTATCATCCTCACATTGTTTTCCTCTGGTTTATCCTGTGTAACCTTAGTTTTCTTGGGCACTAGTGTCTCATCTCGAGAGATTATTTGTACTTTTTCTAAATTTCTTTGTAAAAGTCGAGGATTGTAGCCTCTTTGTTTGAATCTATGTAAAGTCTCTTTATATTTCAACTGTACCTCTTTCTCATTAGAACAATTTCTTCGCATTCTGATCAATTCTCCATAGGGAATGCTTTTTAAAAGTGATTTAGGATGAAAACTTTGACCATGCAAAATGCTGTTTGTTGACGTCTTTTTACGAAAAACTGTGGTTTCTAATTTATTATTTTCTACATAAATATTGATATCTAGAAAATTAATTGATGACTTACTCATTTCACAAGTAAACTGCAAACCCACATTGTTCTGATTCAATTTGTCAAAGTATAGTTGAAAATCATCTTGTGTTCCTTGCCAAATTATAAATAAATCATCAATAAAGCGTACCCAAAGTGCAATTTTATCCATGAACACATCATTGTCCTTACTCCAAGCTATTTCCCTTTCCCACCAACCCATTGTTAAGTTGGCATAATTGGGAGAAAGGGAAATGCCCATTGCTGTACCACACATTTGCTGGTAAATCTCATGATTAAAGATAAAAATGTTATTATTGAGGCATAATTCTATCATTGAAAGCAACATCTTTGAATGTTCAAGTTCCGCAATACTTCTCTGTCTTAGAAAATATTCACATGCTCTTAATCCAATATCATGATTAATAGACGTGTAGAAAGATACAACGTCTATTGTTACTAATAAGTAATCATCAGACCAATTTAATTCCGATAAGATACGTAGTAAATCTCCTGAATCCTTAATGTATGAACTTAAGGTCATTACAATTGGTGCCAAATAAAAGTCAACATAATCAGAAATTCTTTCATATAATGATTCACATGCTGAAACTATTGGTCTGCCAGGTGGTGATGTTAGTGATTTCTGAATTTTAGGTAAAAAATATATTGTTGGAATGGTTGGATTCTCCTTTTTCAAAAATGTAAACTCATCTAAATTCAAAAGTGATTGTTGATGCCAGTCATCTAATTTCGAATGTAATTGATAAATCATTTGATTGATGGGATTATGATTCAATTTTCTGTAATTCGATTGATCATTTAATTGCCTATATGCTTCTGCCATGTAATTTTGTATGTCCAAAACCACAATATTTCCACCCTTGTCTGCGGGTTTGATTACAATATTAGCATTGTTCGTTAGTGATTTTAAGGCTAATCGTTTATAATTTGGCAAGGAACACAAGATGATTTTCAACTATACTTTGACAAATTGAATCAGAACAATGTGGGTTTGCAGTTTACTTGTGAAATGAGTAAGTCATCAATTAATTTTCTAGATATCAATATTTATGTAGAAAATAATAAATTAGAAACCACAGTTTTTCGTAAAAAGACGTCAACAAACAGCATTTTGCATGGTCAAAGTTTTCATCCTAAATCACTTTTAAAAAGCATTCCCTATGGAGAATTGATCAGAATGCGAAGAAATTGTTCTAATGAGAAAGAGGTACAGTTGAAATATAAAGAGACTTTACATAGATTCAAACAAAGAGGCTTCAATCCTCGACTTTTACAAAGAAATTTAGAAAAAGTACAAATAATCTCTCGAGATGAGACACTAGTGCCCAAGAAAACTAAGGTTACACAGGATAAACCAGAGGAAAACAATGTGAGGATGATAATGGAATATACTAAAGAAAGTGGCCTTATCAAAAATATTTTATGCAAACATTGGCATATCATACGGAAAGACTCAGATCTTGGTCCAATAATAGGATCAGGTCCAATGATCACGTATCGAAAAGCCCTATCATTGAAAGATTATATTGTAAGAAGCCACTTTACAATAAAAAATCAACAGAATTGGCTAATTGAACAACAATGTGGCTTTGTTAAATGTAACAGTTGCAAAGCTTGCAAAATTTGAAAATCAACTAAAACTGTAAAATTATGGGATAAATCGATAATGAACATTAAATATCGTATAACTTGCAACACCAAATTTACAGTTTATGTAATTGAATGTCATTGTGGTTTGAGATACGTAGGCAGTACAATCTGCATGCTTAAGAAAAGAATTTTAGAGCATGTCAGAGCAGTTTTACATAAAGATCAAACATATGCCATAGCCAAACACTTCCAACAACATGAAACAAACAGTTGGAGAATGTTACGCTACTATGGGATAGACCACATTCCTGAAAATGAAAGAGGTGGAGATAGAGTAAAAAAATTGAGACAACTGGAATCTAAGTATATTATCTCAATGAGGACCAAGATCCCGTTAGGGCTTAACTATGATGAGGAGCTTTATGTCCATCTCTGAATTAAAATGAATCTAAATTTATTTTATAAAAAATATTATTAGAATTATGATTAAATATTAAATTATAGAATTTCTTAATTAAAAATTCACTTCTTTTCACATGATTTACACTTGAGAAATTAATTGTGAGTAAACAATTAGGGAAATGAATTTTGAGGTTTATTTAATCATGAAATGGCTGATTATTGTAGAATTATATTTTATAATTATTTGGTTCTTTCTCTAATTTATGATAATTCAGTTTTTCACTCTAAGTTATAAATATATACATTTTTGTATCATTTAAATTATTTCATGGGATGAACACATTTTGAATTGATGAAATGTAGTATAAATTTGGTGAAATTTTGTATTGTATAATTGAACTATTATAACCAGAATGCATTGAATTGGTATGTGAGATAGATAGTATAAATAGATCTGTTAGATAAAGGACTATAGAACTAAGAAGAAGACTGTATAGTCGAAACGCGTTGTTCTTTTTCTTTTGCACCAAATAAATCACTTAAATTTATTCTGTGGCTGAGCGGAGTGCGTGGCAATCAATTCTTTTGTTTTTTAGAAATACACATATCTAGATATATACATATAATGAAATTATAAATGTTTACATATACAGGGATATTCAGTCCATTGCTGTTTGAGTATGGTGTGTATGCAAGAAAGAGCCAAATCTTGAGTAGTCTTCTGAAGATAGGATAATTATCCGCGGATCTTATATTTGGGGATAATGAATTCCATAGTTTGGCAGCTTGAACAGAGAAAGATGTACCACTTATTGTCTTTTTCTTGTATGGTGGAATTTTGAGGCAGGGTGCCAATCTTGAGCGGAGGTTTATTTTTTAATGTATTTTGTGAATTTATTCCTGACGAAAAGCAGTCCTGTTCCATGTATTGCTTTGTGGGTGTTACACAGCAGCTTGAAGGTGGATCTTCTGGCAACTGGTAACCAATGGAGCGCCCTCAAGGCAGGGGAGATATGGGCTTGTGGCTTTACATATAGGAGTAGTCTTGCAGCCAAATTCTGAATGCGTTATCGTTTTTCATAGTAGATAGCAAAGATCCTTGGTAGACGCCTTTGGCATAATCCAGTTTAGATGGTACATGAGAGATAGTAGCATGCACCTTGTGTGGCAATCTCAGGTAGGAAAGATGCATCGCAGAGTTTTCATGGTCATGAAACTTGACCTTATTAATCTGTCCACTTGAGCATCCATGGTTAACTTGGAGTCCATGGTAATTCCACGGTTTCTAACTTCCTTAGGTACTTTAGGAGGTGGTCCCAGATCATCAGGTCAGGCTCAGAGTGGGTCATAATTTTTCCAATTGCCACATGTGAGTATTTCTGTTTTGGAAGCATTCAGTTTGACAGGGCACCATGTTATCCACTGATCAATGACTCTGAGGCAATTGAAGATTTGTTAGTTTCCAATGTCTTTGGGACATTCCAGTGTAAGGAGTATTTGTGTGTCATCTGCATAGTTGTAGCATGTGAGTTGAAATTCATTGATCATTGCTGTTAATTACATCATGTAGATGCTGAAAAGCATGGGTGAGATGATTGAGCCTTGAGGGACCCCTGCTTGGTCAAGTAGGGTTTGGACGAGAAAGGGGGAATATGGATGACATTTGTTCTCTTTTGAAGGTAGGATATGATCCAGTCACGAGCAGTCCCCTCTATGCCGGCTTTGTAGAGTTTCTTTGTTAGGATGTCATGGTCAACTGTGTAAGAGCAGCTGAGAGGTCCAGGAGAAGTAGTGCAGCAACTCCATTGTGGTCTACTGTGTTTAAGATCATCCCAGATGGTGATGAGGGCAGATTCAGTGCCTCTTCCAGTATGGAATTCAGTTTGGTAGTCTGAAAGTATGGAGTTATCGTCAATGACTTGTGACATCACATCTTGGGTATCAGTTTGGCCAGTAAAGGTCCATTTATAATCGCTCTGTAGTAATTGGGGTCATGCGGTCTAGGTTTGTTTTCTTTAATAATAGGCGAATGTATGCCTTTTTAAGGTCTTCAGGAAAGATTCCCGTAGTTAAAGAATTATTGATGATTCTTCTTTCTGGTGTGGCAGCAGATGTAGATAAAAAAAAATTGTGAAGATGTGTTGTGGACAAGGGTCAGAAGGGCAGCCGAAAAGCCTACTTGCTTAGACCAGATCCATAAATTCACTTTTTGATATTTGCTTGAAGGAGTCTGGGTTGGCTTACTCTTTGAGGGGATTGTTTTGGAAACAGGTTGGTGCTGGTGGTTTTCCTTTGTTTCAAATAAGAGTCCAATGTCTCTGCTTTGGTTGTGTAATGATTTGCCAGTTTTTCCTTCCATGCATTTAAGTTTTCGAAATTATTTGAGAATTAAAAAAAAAATGTTTATTTACAGATACAGCATTTTGAATTGTGTCTGAGTAGTACCTTTTTTTGCTTTTTTGATTGATAATTTGTATATTTTGTTAAGTTTGCATAGGTGAAGTTTGTCTTGAATGATTGCAGTCTACTGATTTTTTGTTTTTATCTTTTTTTGTTCTGCATTTCTCCAAGATGCTTGTTTTGTTTTGTGGTGTTAGGATAGCAAAGGCTTTCTTGAGCCACTCGTAAAGTTTTTGAACATAATTTATTGGGTCTAGATCTGTGTTGGCTATTAGTTGTGTTTCTAAGAATTCAAAATGTAGTTTGTTCCATGATCAGAAGGTGGACGTATGTAAGGTGGTCTTGGGTGTGTTGATTTGTTGTGATTTATGTTGAAAAGTTACCAAATGGTGGTCTGACCGTGTGATGCTTTAAACGGTAACTAGTTCTGGGTTTGCAAAAATGACATACAGGAGGTGTCCAATTTCAGAGTTCCACTTCAAAAAAAGGGAGAATTGAAAAGTAAAACACACCATACTTAAAGCTAGGGCGCCATTCTATGTATTCCTTAATTAATCATTATCCTCTTCAAAATAATGCTCCAAAATTCACAATTTGATTTGGGGCCTGATTTAGAGTTTGGCAGATGTGTTATCCATCACAAACGTGACAGATACTCCATCCGCCGTATTATGACTTATATAGGCTATCATTGGATCATAATACGGCAGACGGGATATCCCTCATGTTGTGACGGAGTAACCCCATCTGCCAAACTCTAAATCAGGCCCTTGTTTCACTAATGTCTACAGCACAGTGACTTATGCTGCACCATGGTTAACCCCCATCTTGTACTATTTTGGTAGACAGGAACAATTTGACTGGCCATCTGAAAATCGAAGAAGTGGCTTAAAGTTAGTTTCCCAACACACAGCAGAACTTTAAGGTTAGCTCATTTGCTGAACTTATATGGAGGAGAAAGAATTGTTAACCAGAGCTAAACCTTTGAAAGCAATCTCCTCACCTCCCAGCCCGGCCCGCAGTCAGCTACCTTAGAGAGGGAGGGAGCAGGCATAATGCTCCGGTTACTTACTGGTAATCTTCATTACTCCAGGTCCAGGTCCTGCCCGACGCAGTCCTGAATTTCCCCCCTCTCCTGTCCCTTTGGGGGGATTGATTATATGTGCTTCTCTTTGTCTGTGGTTTGCTGGGTATCATAGGATGTGTGGTTTGTCGATTTCCCCTTTGTAGTGGCTCCTGGGTAACGGCAGCCATGTTGTGGTAAGTATTTGGAGTCAGCTAGGGGATAGGGTCTGCCAGAAGGAGATGAGATCTCAGTGGTAAGGACTGGATCGGGGAGGATGGACATGGAGGTAATGTGGGGGTGCAAGGCCCTGCAGGTACACCTTGGCTATGCCCTGCTGGCTCACAAGGTACTGGTGTAACTGCCATTCACCTCTTCACTTGTAACGTGGTCCGAAGCTGTAAGAAGGGTTGCGAGTTCTATACACAAACATCAAAATAACGTTAAATACATCATACCCAGCAATCGAAAACTTGGTATGTGAATAATATAGGCCCTGACAACAAACTCGAGGATAAATGCCAATTCCAGCGGAAACTAAAGTTTGCCTACAGATCAGAAGGACGAGTTGTGTGAAAATACCTGCAAGCCGAACCTAGAGAGATTGATCAAAAGTTGAAAACGGGAGAAAAGGCAAAATACGCGGATACCATTGCGTTAAATACTGCTCGGCATGTTATACTTTCTTTCCAAGTAGAAAACTCGAAATCCAAGGTATTTTGCACACTGGGTAAAGGCTTCACTCGGGCTAATGGAACTGACCAGATGCAGCAAACAGCCCACCCTAATCGCACAGGAATCAGAGCCACATTGCGCTTCCTTATTACCTTGAGTAAAGCATTAGCATGAATCCTCTGTTCATTGTAGTGTCTCGGTAAACCCGCTCTCTGGTTATTCATTCGAAGGACTAACATTCCCCTTATTGAACACTAGATGGAGCCATTTACACTGTAATGCCAGCACTCACAGGATTTTTAATGCCAGTAATTCGCACGTTCAGGTTCTGAACCTCTGAAATTAGTTGTGTAAAGAAAACTCCCTCATAACCCCAGTATGATATCATGTGTGATAGAAAGCTAGGAATAACATGGTCCAGGAACATAAAGAGCTTTAGCCACGATTGCGAAGATCACTTTACAATATTCACAGTCAAAGAATAAATATGCAAATCCATTTCTGGACACTAGCCGTAGTCAACGAATGCAAAATGTTGCATACCACGTGGATTCCCACCACACCCCGCCCTCCAGCACCTTGCTGGTCTCTTTAAACTCTCAACCAGCACCAGAGGACACAAGTCTTAAGAAAAGGCAGTGGGTCACTAATTACAAGACGATGTCATGCCCTCATAATAGTCCTTACTTAAAATGGAATGCACCTAAATAACACAAGCAACATACAAATGTGAAAAGAAAAATACTTCTAGAGAGCACATAAAATGTGCTAGGTGTTTTGTTTGAACACTCAAACTTGCTGTTGTTTCTTTTCCAGCTTCCAATCACAAAAGATAGTCGTATTTGCAGGTCATTAGACAAAACAATGGTTCATGGTGTGAAGCTCT